>NC_088653.1:26328021-26715521 GCF_964019385.1 Sycon ciliatum | reverse complement strand
TGTTTCTCATTTTGTTGCAATCACTACTTATCCATGCCGGTTCCTTTTTTTTCTTCTCCTCCTCTTCTCCTCCCCTTCTCCCTTCCTTGCCGTGGTTGGCTAACACCCTCTCTCTTTGTTTTGGCCGGTGTTCTCACTGTGCTATGAGATGCTGCAATATATAAATAAATAAATAAATAAATAATGCTGGCTTGCTGTGACACTTCAATATGGCCCTGAGTGGTCATTGACGCAAGTAGGATGGCGGCCAATGTTTCCCAGGCTCAGCGTTGTGTATGTGTAGGGCTCTCTGCTTCGAAGTACAATCATGTACATTTTGTACATGTACCGGCATATGTATGAGTGTGGGCTCGGGGGGGGGGGGGGGGAGCATCGAAGTCGGATCTTGCCGGACCAACCAAAATGGGGCTGCTACGGGCCTGACACACACACACACACACACACACCTACACACACACACACACACTCACACACACACACACACACACACACACACACCTACACACACACACTCTCTCACAAACACTCATACACACACTCATCACAGAATAAACAACTGCGGAGATAGCCACGGCAAGGACGCTAAAGCATAGCAGCAGAGTCACACAGCTAGCACTTGGGACACCTGCAGCAGATTGGGCAGGGACTCCTGAATGTAAGCCTTCATAGCATCACTTCTCCATCCTCCCTCGCACTGAAGGAGCCTATCTGGTACTCCTGCTGCAGCAGCCGTGGATGCACCTCCTGACCTCAAACTGTGTAAACCATACCCATCTGGGTTTACGCCGATACGCTTCAGAGCTTCACGCACTTGCTCTCTTGCTCTGCTGTAGGATAGCGAGTGCTTGATGGCGGTCCTGCCCTTCACATGAGTTATATGCCCGAACAGCTTGACATGACCTTGATGCCCTCCTTTTTCAATCAGATGCTCCACTAGCGATACTGGGCACAGGTCACTCTCCCACCGGCTGATGAACACCCAGCTACCTTGCCTCAGTTGCAAACTCAAACTCAAACTTGCAGGAAGACCGCCATATGCGATGACTTGATGGCTACCTCATCCACGAAGATGTTGGCCAAATCATCCCACCTCATCATACCGGCATAACCCAGTACTATGATGATAAGGGTCTGCAAGTCTTGCAGTGATGAGTTTGACAGCTCCCGATGGAGGCGTTCCAGAAGTGGTTTTGATACTGGCAATTTTCTATCCTTCGGTCGAGCCAGAGAGTGTTTGGCTGCCTGCATCACAGTCTTCACCACCCTGTTAGAGCATGGGTCTGGGTATCCATGGATACCATGTTTCCATGACAAGGCGCACACGGCTGAGGCCAATGGGCTGACAGTTTTGGCACCTTGCATGATGTAGACCAGATATAGGGCTAAATGAAATGGGTTACTTGGCAGATGAGGCACCTTCTGACGCTCTCCCCAATTGCTTCATCTACCGAAAGCCGAGTCGTACTTCTTCACAGTTCTTGGTGCCCGACTCATAGTGAAAATGGATGGCAGACATTGTTCCAGCGCCTTCATATCCTCTGAGAGGTTGTCCTTGGCTGGTTCTGAACAGAGAATTGAATGGTTTCTGTCAATGCTTCCTAGCTGGCTATGTCAGTGCAGTCGACTCGTCAGCTTCCTTTTCCCCCCAGGGGATGTCGTTGCTACATGGCGATCTTCCACCACTCCAGCAATTCACCCACACCCACACCTTTCCACTGCCAGGCAGTTGCTTACGTGCTCAGAGCACAATCACCTCCCACAGTGGGGACATCCTGCAGCAGGACCTCGCAGACACTGCATGCATGCATTCTCGCTCATCACGGCATGCTCCACAAACAGATATCTTTTCGTCAGAGAAAACTACAGCGGCCGGGAAATTTCAGCATCCCTCTTCTAACAAACACAGTTTGTCACTGTACAAATGCGTAGTGCATATACGTCACAAGGACTCACACTGCCACCAAAGAAATGGTATGGACAAGTACCCTCCAGGAAGGTATCATGAGACTTTGGCAGGCTGATTGCCTCCTTTACGAATTCTGCCCACTTTGGGCCACTACGCAACTTTGGCCACCATGGCGCCGATTGCCATTCTGGAACAACCAAAGTACCATGGCATTTTGACACGATCAACATATCTACCATATGCCCTATCAGGTACATTGGTGGTGCCAGCCAAACTCTTTCTCCGCTCCAATTCACAGTGAATGCAGCAATACCCGAGCACCACCTTGAGCAGAATCTACTCATTTGATTTGTTCTGTTGCTTGCAAAGCAGTCAATGCTGTGAGGGCCCCACATCAAATCCAGCCAATCGAACAATTTGGGATTTAACTGCCAGTCATCTGTATCAGACAGCTTTGAAGGGTAATCGGCCAGCTTATTTTCTTCGCGAGGCAACCATTCTGCCAGCAACTGAATATCATGCACGGCGCACAGCTTGTGAATCTCCAGTACTTCGCTCTGCAAATGAGATTTTGAACTGCCTACTTGTCAGTGTGCCCGGTTGCCTCGTTATTCTGTGAATGCAAACGCCACCTTCAATCTCTTTCGACAGCGAACTCAGAACCCTCAAAATAGCTCGCAGCTCACGCCATGTGGAGCAGGCACTAGCCTGCACAATTTCTTTGATCCATTCCCCTTTAGCTAATTCAGTTCCTTTTGATGTAACTGAGAAACCTCCCCAGCCAGAGTCGCTCGCGTCGGAGCACGAGAGCACTGTCACCCTGGGGTCTTTTTTCCAAAAAGGTTGACCGTGGCATTGACTAAACGAGCCAGACCAAAACTCCAGATCTTGAAGCGCCATTTGAGACCAGCTGACTTTTGCATGCCACGACTCACGGTTCATAATCAGTGCATAAAATGACCTCGTCCTCAACCTGCAAACGGGGCCTAATGCAAGCCACATAGATAGCAAATACCCCGTAAGCCTGGCCAACTGTCTGGCATTTGGATATTCGACCTGTGACAGCTTTTCTACGAACGTCGTCAGCTTTTCCACCCGTCCCTTAGTGACCCGTATGATCCCTTCCCTCATCTCGACTTCCATGCCAAGCATTTCTACCGTCTGTGAGGGCTCCCAGTGGCACATATTTTCATTTGGAACAAATCCGGCCTGAACTAGATCTGATTTCAATCTTTTCGCTACTGCCCTTGCACACTCGACCGTAGAGTGCCCACCCGACCCGTTATCCATGTAAAGCTGGCATCTGTTGCCGTCCCTCTGCCAGTGTCTGAGTAAGACACGGGTTACCATCGTGTAAATGTATGGGGCAGTGGATAGACCGAAGGGCAGAACACAGAAAACGAACCACCTGCGATCACCCCCCCCCCTCTTCCCCACCCAGGAGAAACCTAAGCACTTCCAACACGCCTTTGCAATTTCAATATGATGGCACCCACTCTTCAAATCGAACGTTACCAAAATTAATAATCTCCCTGAGAATGCACATTTGCCACGACCTTCATGTCCTCGAGCTTGAACTTAAAGTTTTGCAAAGGCTTGTTTACATACCTCAAGTCCACAATGAGTCGTAGCTTCTTGCCGTTGTTCACAACACCTAACGGACTGGTGACTACAACATCATCCCTTTTTACTTCTTGAATTCAACCCTGGTTCAGCAGACTTTCCACCAAGTCACAAACAAACTCGGCATTCTCGCATGCACTGGGGTGGTTTGCAAATTCTCTTGCACGCAGGACCTCTATGAAGGGCTGTGCGTAACCATGCAGTACTATGGTTTGAATAAACCTAGATGCCCCCATCATGCGCCAAAATTGCATACATTTAGCTAGGCTACCTACTTGAACATCTTGAACACCAACTTCACGCACATCCCACCCACCATCAGCATCCATCAAATAAGAATCAACATCTCTTTCTTCATCGGATTGAATTGGTGTAACAACAGCAGGCTTATTTTCTAGCAGCGGGGGCAGAGATGTTTGGGGTGCAGAATCTGACGAAGTGGTCAGTGCTGCCGCAGCGGTGGCACACAGGCCAGGAAAGCCTGGGGGGGGGGGGAACTGCTGGGGCAGGGGTTGCTGTGACGCCCGGCATGAAGGGGATTGGGGAATTGCTCCAGCTCCTGGACGAGGTGGCTGGGGCACTGCCATGAAAGGACTGCCTAACATTAAAAATGGGGCTCCTTGCTTCGTGCTTTGAATCGCAGCGATTAGCATTTTCGACTTTTCGGAGGACGCCATAATGTCGACCAGCTCACCCCCCCCCCCCTCTTGAAACTTGCTGGCCGCCTCGTGGCCATGCACATCCGCCACCACCAACGACTCACCTCTTCTGAGCCTCTTAAAGAGACTCCGGCCACCCTTCAGCTTCCGCAGGTCCCGCCTGGTTCTCTTGAGTTGACGTTGCAGCTGTGCTCCGCGTGCTGCGGGAGTCGTCCGACGAGTCGGACGAATATGATGACGAGGATGGTGACGAAGATGATGACAAAGATGATGAAGACGACGACGATACAGAAACATTACGACGTTTACGCTTGGACGAGGACGACTCGTTTCCCCGTTCCAGCTGACCCTCGAGGAGCCTGATTCTCAGGACGCTCTCTTCCTTTTCCGCCTCAAACTTCTCCCTCATTGCATTGAGCTCCACGCTCAGCTGCGCTGCCGAGGGGGCCTTGGATTTTCTCCTTGGAGGTACCAGCTGCGCTGCCAAGGGGGCCTTGGATTTCCTTGGAGGCATAACAGAAAGGCAGGTACGACTCAACGAATGATGAAATCAAGGGAGTCCAGAAAAAAGGCAACTAGCTTGCAAAGCAAGAAAACAAAAGATGAGGAACTGCGGCGTACCATTACGCCCAAAACTGTCGGACCTCCGCCCCAGACCTGTTCGTTCGAAAGAACAACATTTCTTGTTTATTTCGTAAAACTCAGCCAACAAGAAATGAAAACATATTGGCACGATTTATAGGTCTACAAATGAGCCATGGCACAGCGTACAAGAACAAGCTACGAACAAAACTCCATCAAGCCAACATTACCTCGCCTTAGAAGAGTTCTTGGGGCAGCACCGCTTAGCCACGCCAGCATCACGTCATAATAAGTTCATTCTGCATCTCAGCGGCCCATTGCCCCAAAAACCATTGTCTTTGATAGAAACTGCAGAAGCCGTCATCTGTGAATAGATCACGATCAGGTTACTTGACCACTCGACATCGTAGAAGAAGGATTGGCCATCCCAGTTTGCAGCAAAGGAGCGCGACCATTCGATGTCCACGTGAGCTTCTGTGTCGATGTTGACTACTGACTGAAGAGACGGAGTTGTCCAGCTAAGATACAGGAGTTGGCGGATGAAGGTCCTGCCAGGAGAACCAACCTTGGCGGCAAGGACAAGGTTCCGATCAGCAGTTCCACGTTGTGTAGCTAGTGCGCGTGGACTACTCTCCCGAAACCCCTAGAAAGGCAAATCACTTCTCGTCAGGTAGCCGCAACACCTGCTCCACGCTGTCGACTTCTATGCCAAGTACCGTCACCATTGTTGCTCGGCCGACCACCTTGCCGAGGTTGTCCAATACCTGCAGAACCGTTGCTTTCAGTTGAGCTCATTCCATTGACCATCAAACACACGATAACATAAGCACCTTGTTTAGTGCAGCGTACTGGTTCTTGTGTTGGCCTGCACCGCTATCAAGAATAGTTTTATGACCGGAATGACTGGGTTGATGATTTCTCCCTGAGATAGGGTAATGTCACATGTACATGTACAGCAGATGTGGTGCATAACGAACGCACATCGGGCATAAAATCTTCATATCCACATCGAAGGCCACAAGTGTTTGACAATCACACCTGATACATAGATGATCAACAATCGTCCCTGCACTCAACGTCGCTCCAGCAGTAGTAGCATGTTGCAAACCACCATCGTACGTTGTCCATGTAAATGCCTCTGCTCCTTGTCTACTTCTTTGGCTAGATATTTTGGCAGGTAATCACAGCCATTTCTGAGTTTGCGTCAACTCCACTCTCCATGTCTAGGCCTAAATAATTGGTCCTCTGCTTCGATTAGTTCTTGCTTGGCCTCATGGAAATATTGATCTCTCGACGACGTTCTCGAATCTCGATGGACTCCCTAATTTTTCTTCTGTTCATCCGTGTTTCCACAGCCAGTATTTGGGCCTCAATGAAAATCACAACTGTGCTAATGATGGTTCCGTGCTGCTGGTGATCAGTAGCCATGTGGTTACCCCACGGTTTGTCGAGCAACCTGTGCCGTGCTTCATAGAAGCATATGGTTCATATGAAGCACGTCAGTAAAAAATATGTTTTCATTGCCAAATTAGTTTGAGTTACCTTTGAAAATTATCATGTTCAACAGTCTTCATAATCGTCATATTCGTCCAACAGATGTCACCCTCATCTTGCAAAGAATCAGCTCATCTCTCCCGTAGCTCCAAATTTTCATCCAACAGATAATGCCAATAATTTTGCCGGCATAATCCGCCCGTGCTTACTAGCCGCACATGCACAGAAACGGATACCATGTAGGTCTACTGGTTTCTAACTTTGGATGCTATTTTACACGGTGTATTGGTCGATTTTGGCATGACCAAAGGTCTTGACAGGAACCGCATCAACTAGAAGAATGACAAGATGAGCAACGACGGCGATGGCACCGTCTAAAGCACTGACAGAGGCAACGGCTAGGGTCCACTCGACTAGCCATTTGCTATCGAAAGTGTCCACCACACATGCTGATTGTTCTGATGTTAGTTCTGATAAGCATGAGTCGTCCATTGCTAGTCATTTGTTTGAGCATCTTGAGTGTCGTGATGTGTATTCAGATGATTGTTTTTCAATTGTGTCACGTGTACGCAGTGCTAGTTTACTGAATGTTTTGGAAGCCGTATACATCCGCATAAGGAAACCCAACCTTTGCAAGCAGAAGCAAATTAAATTCACACTTAGGCTGTTAGGTAGGTCGTCAAAACCTGATTAGTTATGTCCAGTGAACTGACTGAAAAAGAGAAAAATTGCCAGACCCACCAGGACTCAAACCCGGGACCTTGCTTGTCATGAGCAATGCTCTAACAAGTGAGCTATTGGACCAGGCCGAACCCAGAAGGCGCCTTCTGTGTGTGTGTGACGACGAAATATTTAAGTTTCAATTCCCACCAACAGCTGCTGAGATTGCTCAGTCTGTCAATTGATGAAATCCTGAGCAGAGTTGGTCACACACATACATAGAGTATCACTTGATAGTAAAAGAGCAGAAAACTTACTAGACACACAGATTGTTGGACGTGGTACGTAGCAGGAGTCTAGATGTGTCGCGTTAGTAGAGGGTTGGTAGGTAGTGCAACGAGACCCATTCATGACATTGGTATATACCGGTATGTTGCTGACATTGTTGTTACTCAAGACTTGCGATGTGGTCAGCAGTTGTGAGGCACAGGTGAGTTGCTGCATGTCTGTAGACAATGGCCAACCACCATACTGCTGATGACACACGCTGTATGCATGATCAGATGAGAATGAGATGCTGTGGTATGTAAACCTGTGTGAGTCACACACTATAGAAGCTGCTTGTGTATCTACAGCAACATACAAGAGACAGCCGGATGTACAATTATGCCATCTCAGTATCACATGTTATGCAGAGTTATGATCAGTATCACACGTTATGCAGAGTGATGATCAGTATTCTGTTACTTTGTAGGGGCTTGAAGTTTGGAGCCCCCCCCCCCTAGTTCCAGAATGGACAAGGAGATTGTGCAGGCAGAATTTGAACTAACAAAATTAATGATCAATTGGAGTGCTGCGTACCAGTGAGTTGTTGTTGTTGTTTGGCTTTATTTAAAGTGGAGTTCCAAAACAGGCCTACACCTAACGACAATGGTCCCACTCATAATAAGAGAAAAGAAAAATATATAATAATAAGCGGACAAACAGAACCAAGAAGAGGATACAGCTGTAGTTAGATAACTAATATGAGCACGGCAGTAGGGGGAAAAAAGTCACAAGCACGGCAACCGGGAAGAAAGGAGTGAGTGAGTGAGTGAGAGAGAGAGAGAGAGAGAGAGAGAGAGAGAGAGAGAGAGAGAGAGAGAGAGAGAGAGAGAGAGAGAGAGAGAGAGAGAAAGGTAGTGAAGCAGATGAGTTCATCCTAGTTGACGGTACTGTCTAACAGAAAGGCCAGGCTTAGCGATTTGAAAGTGGAGCGCTTTCTTTCGAGGCGTGCTGTGTCTGGGAGCTGGTTTCACAGGATAGCTCCAGCATGGCTAATGCACTTAGCTGAGGATGCAGTGGGGGAGACAGGAATGATGAGTAACTTGCTGCTCCCTCCTCGTGTTCGGAGAGAGGGACTACGGGTGAAAAAGCTTGCAAACAGAGTACTTGAAGATTTGTTCAGGCAGCGCCAAATGAATACAAGAATGTGCATGTGGGTGTATATGCTGAGGGTATGGGCATTCATGCGTTCAAGTAAGGGAGCCGTGTGAGTGCGAGGGGCTGCCCTGCACACCGAGCGAGCCGCACGTTTGAACAAACTATTTAGGCGCTTATCCTGATAAGACGATAAGAAAGGGGCATAGGCAGCAGATGCATAGTCAAATTCTGATAGTATAAAGGACCTGGAAAACTGAACACGGCAAGAAAAAGGCAAACATGCTGCATTTCGATTTAGTAGCCCAATCTTAGCGGCAACGCGGCGTGCAACATGGCTTGTCATGGTGTTCCAGCTCATGTCTGAGTCGAAATGTAGGCCAAGATACTTGGCCGTTTTCACAACAGGCAGCGTCTGCCCATTACAAATGACATGCAGCTCAAGTGCTTGAGATGGGGATGGGGGAATAGGCAATATCTGTGTCTTTCTTTCATCAAGAATTAAACCACGGCCCTTCAGCCAGGTGGCCAGGTGCTGAACAGCAGCTGAAAGGTGTGCAGAAACAGCTTCCGCAGACTCCCTGCTACATCGTATAGAGATGTCAGCAGCAAACTGGATTGCTCCCACATTAAACGGCAATAGTTCTCCTGCTATGCCGCGGGCATAGACAATAAATAGCAGTGGGCCCAGTATCGACCCCTGGGGGACACCTGAGTAACTGGTGTACGGGAGACTTCTAGTCTGGCCAACCTGAACGTACTGTTCTCTATCAGAGAGGTAATCCACCAGCCAACAGAGTGCCGTGTCGCAGATGCCAAGTTCGAACAGATCTTGCACAAGAGTTTGATGTTTCACTTTATCGAATGCCTTTGACATATCAACAAAGGCTACACCTGTGTTGAGTTTGTTCATACGGGCCTCACAGATACCTTCCACAGCTAGCACTAGTGCGTCGGCTGTAGAGTGGTGGGATCTGTAGCCGAATTGAGTTGGCGGGAATAAATTGCTCTGGACTAGATATCGTGTGAGTTGCTCGTGGACTATCCTTTCCAACACTTTGGATGCAATCGATAACAAGGACACTGGTCGATGATTATTTGGCATGCTCGGATCTCCGCCTTTGAAGAGTGGCGATATCCTAGCACTTTTCAAAATATGCCCTCTCTCAGGGACTTGTTAAAGATCAAAGTCAGGGATGGCGCCAGTACGTCTGCATGTGCGCGGAGAAGGGCTGCAGAAATGTCATCATCACCGCTGGACTTGGCCGGATTTAAACGTTCGAGGAGCTTCCTCACTCTGGCAATAGACACTGGCGCAAAGTCTGTCAGATCAGTGCTTGAGGCGGGGCCCGTAGGGAAATGAGAGAAATGCACTGGGCGGCTGGCGTCCTCTACTATCTCTGCAAAGGTGTTTCGGATGGCATCAACAGAACATTGAGGTGGCTGAGATTGTCGATGTTTACCACTCAATTCTTTGATCGTGTGCCATGTCTGTTTGGTATTGCCAGACGCAGCTCGAAACTTGGATTGGTAGTAGGTCTCTTTCTGTTGCCTATTATAGCTGGTAGCTTCCCGCCTGGCAGCCTTGAAAGCTGAGTGGGAATGTTCTGTTCCATCACTAAGCCACCTCCTATGGAGCCGGTTGCGCTTGGTCAAGAGGTGTAATAACTGGCGGTTCATCCATGGTACTGATTTTTTCTTGCGTCGAGGGCTTGGTGCAAGAGGAGCATGTCTGTCTAACACTTGTAGAAAGCGGCTGGCCCACTCAGTCCACATGACAGTTGGGCTTCCGTCAATTTCACAAAATCCTGTTGGACCAAATCTGCCTTGAACTGGTCATGATTTATGTTTCGGTAGTGTCGCCGTAGCCCAGAAGTTACAGTACTTCTTACTGGGCTGAGTTGAAATTCACTGAGAACTGCTGCATGGTCACTGAACGCGATGGGGATAACAGTAGCCATATTTAGAGGGTCGAATGTATTGTAAAATTGATCCAGTGTGGTTGGTGCAGAGTTTGCTGAGAACCGAGTCGGCTGGTGAACTCCGGGATATAAACTGTAGCTGGCCACGAGGTCAGATAGATAATGAAGCTGTGAATCTGGAGGTGCTGTTGGATTGGTGTTTATGTTGATGTCGCCACAAATAATCACGTTCTTCCCGGGCATTATAGCTGAATGGAGATGGTCGTCCAGGCAGTCCCAGTATCGAACTGGCTCAGATGGAGGTCGATAAATGGTTCCTATCAAACAAGTTCCAGATTGGCAATGGATTTCTCCCCAGCAGCTCTCAATTGCCGATTCTGTGAGGTCCATTCTTGGCTTGACCAGGAGGGATGCCTTGGAGTACAGGCAGACTCCTCCACCGGCCTGATCTTTTCTGTCTGAGCGCAGTATGTTGAAGCCATCCAAAGCTATCTCTCCATCAGACACGGTGTCGTCTAGCCAGGTCTCGTTTACACAGATGATGTCAGGACTGTGAAGGTCGGCAAGCCATGCCAGCTCTCCAACTTTGTTCCTCAGGCTCCTAATGTTCAGCAGTAAAATTCGAATTGTTGGAGTTTGCGTTTGCATATTCAGTTCATGAGCAGCAGGGTCGTTGCCTAATCTTCTTCCAGTCATTGCACAGATATATTATCCACATCCTGACTTAGAGATGCAAATGCGTTGCCAACAGTGACACTAAACTTCGCAGCTTGCGTCTTGGGCGGTGAGTCACGCTGATAGCCCCGTGATTTCTGGCCTGGAGTCCATGCCGGTGCTCCACAGGTGTCATCTAGGATATCGTAATCCACGCCGTATCCGCTCTTACTGTCGTCCGTGCGGCTGCTGCTGCTGTTAGTGGTCGAGGTGCTGCTCTGCGCTGTTTGTTGATCTCCACTGGCATCAGACCGGATGTACTTATCGAAGTTCCACTCTCTTGTGTACACAGGCCTTGGCCAGAAGCGCTTGTTGCTGAGAAACGATTCCTCCGCTGCACTGGCAGCAATACGCGCAGTGGAGGATTTTTCTTTTTGAAATATTTTTACGTCAAACACTTGGACATTGTGGTCAGCCTCAGCTGCTCTTGCTGCGATGAACTCCTTCAGCTGGTCTGCAGTAATTGCATGCATCAGATTTCCGACAAACAGGACTCTCTTCTTCGCTGTGGGTTTGGTGGAGGTGATGAGTCGCCATGTGGCGTCCGAATCCTCACTCATCTCTTCAAATTTCGGCAAGCGATCCACACGTGGCGGGGTCAACTCCGAGCTGGGTCCGGGTGTACCATGTGTACGGGAGTTGGACGGCTTGTTTTTTGAGCTGTCAACGTCGGATCTGACACTGCTAGTCAGGTCCATCTCGGGATCAATGGGTCGTTAACTCTCTACGGGTACGGCGGACTGTGAACGACTTTCTGTGCCTGTACTACGTTTCTTTCGATTTCGGCGCTGCCTCTGGCTGGTTGTTTCTTGCTCTCTCTCTAGGTCTGCAATGGTGGAGGAGTTTGATTTACAAGACGCACACGTAACATTGCCGATGTCCAGATTTTGGCACAGGCGAGTGTCGGCCAGGTCCTCTCTCAGCTGGGAAAGTTCGGAGCTCAATCCACTAATCCTTCGTTGATATCGTTTCTCCTGGTCCTGAAGTTGGCTTTCAAGACGAGCTAGAGTTCTCAGCACTTCTACAACATTGTGTTCGATGTAAGGCAATGAGCGAAGCTGTGTATGGACCTGTTCGGCGCTCACCAGCTGCTCAGTGTGATCTGGGCTAGCCATCCCACCCAGGCTGTTGGGGCTAGTCCCCAAAAGCTACCTAAAAACTACGGAAAAACGGGAGCCTCAAAACACGCAACCTACTACACCCCCAGTCTACAGTTTAGTCAAATACATGTAATGTGTGATGCAAAGAAGGACACGTGCCAAGCAGCGTTGGCGAATCTTGCAGAAGAGTTTAGCAACAGTAAAGCAGATAAAATCGATTATCCCCTCAACGACAAGCACATGGCAGCCATCAGGAAAATAAAGAATGACAAGGACATAATAATCAGCAGGCCGGACAAAGGGAATGGAGTGGTGGTAATGCAACGAAGTGATTACAATGACAAGATGAATGCTATCCTGGCTGATGCATCGAAGTTTCAACTCCTGGGACTGACGGAAACGCATGATGTACACCCGAAGTTTACTGAAGTGGAAGCAAATTTTTGAGCTCCGCAGTTTTTCAGTCTCTGGCAGCCCGTCGGCGTGGCCAAGAGGACCACTAGCAGTATCAGTTAGTTAGTATCGTGTAGTAGGGCTGACCCACCTCTGGCGGCCATGCCCCCAGCTACAAAGGCCGCCCTCAAGGGGCTCTCAGAGGTAGAGACGAAACTGCTGTGCTCCCTTCCGGGTATCGAGTCGTCTGTGATTGAGGTTATCAAGACCCTGGCGAACTTAGCGTCCGAGTCGGCCGATCGCGAGGATCGCCTCAACAAAAGAATCAATGACCTGTCGCGGCAAGTGTCAGGCCTGACTCAGGAAGTTGTCTCCCTCAAGGAAGCCGCCATTGCCAAGGCAAGTGTTCTCCCAAATGTTCAAGCTTCTCAGCAGAGCCAGCGTACGAAGCGTAGATCTATGAAATCGTCAATAAATCGTTCCCGTACCGGCACAGGCCAGGCTGCCGCGTGCACTGCTAGTACGGGTGATTCCCGTAGCGTGGGTGACACTGGCAGTGACCCTGAGCCTGAGGCGTCCAGTGAGGAAGACAGTAATTCTGAGATCATTGGCATTGAGGGCCCCTACAGCAGGAGAGCTAAACATCGCTCCAAGCCAGTCCTGGAGGTCTTAGACGACGACAGTTGGCAACTGGTGTCAGGAGAGCCTCCCAGGTCCAGGAGGGCAGTTTTGTATGTAGGCAATTTAAGCTCAAGCTGCACTGAGGAGGGACTGAAAAGCTTCACCCAGCAGCGTGCAGTTGCAGCAGGGGATACGGCAACGGTGCACACTTGCAGCCTCCACACCACGGAGGCAGGAAGAGTGTCTGCCCACCTAACTGTAGACGCTAAGGACCTCACCCTAGTCACAACTGAGAATTTCTGGCTAAGGCCCCTGTATGCGAGGCCATGGCGATTTAAGGAACGCACTGAGCAGCAATCCAAATGATGCCCTCCCCCCAGCCTAACGCTCCTGCTCACAAATGCCTTCGGACTGCAATCCAAACTTGGTGAGTTCCAGCACACCCTAGACCAAGTCCAACCTGATATCACCATCATCACAGAAACCAAGCTCACCCCAGAAAGTACTACGCAAGCAGAGCTGACGGTCCCTGGCTATTACTCACCCTTGCGGCGTGACAGGACTCGCCATGGCGGTGGTGTGGCAGTCTGGGTTAAGACTTCCCTCGCTATGCGGGAGCTGGAAACAATCGACGTGCTTGATCAGGAGCTCATCTGGCTAAGCGTCAAGCTGTGCAACGGCCAGTCTGTGGTCATATGTGCAGCTTACCGCCCTGGAACGTGCTCAGACACGGAAATCACCATCTTTGACGCCATATCTGCGGGCCTCGAGTCGACAGCGCGCCGAAATTCGCCTGTGATTCTAGCTGGTGACTTTAATGTGCACAACCAAGACTGGCTCCACAGCAGTCGAACGACACGTGCAGGCGAATATGCAGAGGACATGTGCCACATGTATGGTCTTGAGCAGCTCATCCATGAGCCAACCCGTGGTCGCAACACCTTGGACCTCGTAATGTCAGATTTACCAGGCAGAATCGTCACGCCTCTGCATCCACCCCTTGGCAAATCCGATCATGCAGTGATAGTTGCACATTTTGATGTGGCACCAACCCCAGACCGTCCGACCAAGCGCACAGTATGGCGGTACCAGCAAGCCAACTGGCCCCGGCATACGCGCCTTCCTGCGCGACTCAGACTGGTCCTTCCTTGCTACTGATGACGTTGACACCTCATGTGACAAACTCACCAGGAAAGTCACAGAGGCAATAAAACGATTCATACCATCCAAAGTATTGAAGCAGCGAGCCAGCAACCCAATCTGGTGGTCTCCTGAATGCCAAGCATGTGTTGACAGAAAACAACAGGCGTGGAGGCGCCATCGGGCGTCCCCAGATGATGCTGCACTTCTTTCAATCTTCAAGGAGGCAGCAACTGCCGCAGTCGCCACTCTGCATCGAGTAAAGATGGCCCACATTGCGACAGTAAGGCGCAAGATCAGCGCTGGAGGTCTCTCCAGCCGAGAGTGGTGGACTACGATCAAACGTGCTGGTGGCCATAGCAGCCGTTCCTCGGAGATCCCGACCTTGACCCAGGCCAACAGTGTAGAAGTCAGGCAGAGCGCAGCGAAAGCTGAGGCTTTTGGAAAGTTCTTCTCGTCAAAGTGCAGTTTGGGTACGGATGACTTGCAGGCAGACGCGCTCCCACCAGTTCGTCGCCGCTCAGATGCGCAGCTCCACACAGTGCACTTCCAACCTTGTGCGGTCGAGCGCGAGCTCAGGAAGGTCTCCCCTGCAAAAGCCACAGGACCAGATGGCCTGCCTGGCCGAGTCTTGCAGGAGTGCATCAAGGAACTTTCAGTACCTGTGTCGAAAATGTTCGCCAAGTCCTTTCGGGCAGGACGCCAGCCTACCCTATGGAAGACTGCCATGGTTGTACCCGTCCACAAGAAGAAATCGAAATCTGATGTGAGCAACTACAGACCTATCTCACTCCTCCCCATCTTGTCCAAGGTGATGGAGGCTATCGTCAACCGTGCCCTCAGGAAATTCCTTGAGTCAAACAATGTCCTCTCCCAGAGCCAGTATGGGTTCCGCAGCAGACTTGGCACCCAGGATATCCTCACCCTATTGAATTCGCAGTGGGGCAGGGTGGCCGCAAGCGGTGGTGCAGTAAGGGTGATCGCAGTGGATGTGGCTGGTGCGTTTGACCGTGTCTCGCACACCGGAGTGCTCCACAAGGCAGATTGCTATGGCGTAGCTGGTCACCTGCTTGGCTGGCTCCGCGACTACTTGAGCAACCGGAACCTAACCGCAGCTGTTGGTGGGGAGCTATCTCAGCCCTACCCGGTGAGAGCTGGCGTCCCCCAGGGCAGCATCCTGGGACCGACACTGTTCATCCTGTACACAAATGACGCCGAGGACCATCTCCCTCCTGGAATGGACCTCGCAGCATATGCCGATGACACTACGCTCTTCAACTTCATCACCTCAAGAGTGTCCATACCTGGCAGCTCTGCTATCATGCAACAGGGTGTGGATGCACTGTCTCGCTGGGGCGTGGAGTGGAAGATCAAGTTTGAGCCCTCCAACACCCAAGCCATGACCATCGCACATCATCGCCAGCCTTGGCAGCTCCTGGGAACCACTTTCGACGCTACGCCAGTCAGCGAGGCAGGCCACCTGAAGCTCCTGGGCGTCACCTTTGACTCCCAGCTGACATATGCGCAGCACATCCGCACGATCCGCTCCAGAGCACAGCAACGCCTAGGCTTCCTGCGGAAGGCCTCTGCTATCCTAGAGCCCCTGGCCGACTCCGAGCCTACAATGGGTTTGTCCGACCTGTGCTGGAGTACTGTCCCCTGGTCTGGCTTGGTGCGCCACCCTCACACTTGGCCAAGCTAGACCAGATCCCGCGACGAGCCATCCACATCATCGGATCGGGCTCCTGGCTCCCTAGTCTATCTCTGCGGCGGACAGTGGCCCCGCTTGCATACTTGTACAAGCTATTCTGCCTAGATGCGGACAGCCCGCTAAAGAAGATCCTCCCCCCTGGTGCCCAACGTCGACCTCAGGACATACAGCCCACCCGCGTGTCTGCTCAGCCTACGCACCCACACCAGCTATCGACTAACCTGCCAGCACGCACCCGAAACAGCTGTCTTCGCGCATTTCCTGCCAGCGCTGTGCAGACATGGAATGCTCTGCCCCAAAGCATACTGCTGAGACCCCCACACATGACCACACTTACCTTGATGAACGCGCCTTGCAGGCGTACCTATCGGGGTACAAAAAGGCTGGAAAAATACTCAATATAGACTACGATCGGATCCGACCCGTTTTCTCGTGCCGACCTGTCCTCTACGGCGTACCGAAAAATCTATAAGAAAGACGAGCCACTTAGACCAATCCTGTCGATGATCAATGCTACCCAACACGAAATGGCCAAGTGGCTAGCCGAATTGCTAAAGCCAGTCCTGAACAAATATTCCACCCACACAACCAAGGATACCTTCGAGTTCGTGGATGATGTAGGGGAATTTGGTCGGCAGCAGGCAGAGAACTCTGGATCGCTGTTCCTGTGCTCTTTCGATGTAGTCAGCCTCTTTACAAACGTGCCTCTCAAGGAAACAATATCTATTGCATACAGTCGCTATACCATGATGATGAAATATCAGCCCCGCAAATACCCCAAGATCTTTTCAAGAAGCTGCTTTTCAAAGCCACATCAGACGTGCAGTTCAGTTTTAATGGTAATATTTACGCACAGTGGACGGAGTAGCCATGGGTTCACCCTTGGGCCCCGTGACACCCAACATCTTTGTTGGATATTTTGAGAACACAATTCCAGATAGTCATTGGCCCCAATTCTATAGGCGTTATGTGGATGACACATTCGCAGCATTTCACAACCGGAAACTGGCATTGGAATTCTCTGAGCGTTTAAATAATCTTCACCCAGCTCTCGAGTTTACAATGGAGGAGGAGAATAATGGAGAATTGCCGTTTCTTGATGTATTGATTAAGCATTCTTCCACAGAATTGCTCACCACAGTATATAGAAAGACGACGTTCACAGGTCTTTACACCTGCTGGGACTAGTTTTGTGACACTAGAAACAAAATTAATTTGATCAGAGCTAAAAACATCTGCTCACTATCAGTATTATCAGCTAAAATTGCTAAGCTAGAGGATATTCTGTGTTCTAACGGTTACCCACTCAAAGTACTCAAGCGAGTCATGACAAGCGTTCTTGAACCTAGCCCAGATATAGCTTCTGACAACCTTGTTGTTGTGTGTATACATATATATATATATATATATATATATATTTAAATAGAGATGTAGGCGAACAAAATTTATATACACACAACAACAAGGTTGTCAATTTCATAATACTAAAAGCTTTTCACCCATTTTCATCAGTAGTTACATGGGAATGAGCAAGAACGAAAACGAAGCCAGAATTTATACTGGGGGTAGAGAATCAGCAAGAATATTCTTACGCGCCTCAAGTTCACACTACACTACCATAAGAATGTATGGAGCAGTGGAAAAATGCGGGAAACAACACATGAGGGGAATGCAGTACCAGAACAAACACGTGATAAAGTTGTCAGTCCGGTTGCAGCTTGAACAGCCGTAGCACCTTGATGTGCTTCTTTTGTCGACACAGCTCTGGCCTCAAACTGCGAATGTACAGCGCCTCCAGTGTGAATCTGTGCGCGCTGTTCCGGGCTGGTGTGATCACACTGAAGCTGCTGTTGCGCTCCTGCGGGATGCATTCAGGTTGCGCCTGCAAATGCTTTGTGATGGCGCTATCACTTGTTGCCACACGTTTGTCAGGCGGCTTCTTGTACAGCTTGTCTGGGATATGCTGCTTGATCCTTTCCGAGAATCGCTGACATGTTTCACCAACGTACGTCCGCTCACAGCGACACGCATACTTATAAATAAAATTACTGTTTTCAAGAGTTGGTGAAACATCCTTCGCGATAGACCTGAATGCGGGTCTGGTTGTATAAATTACAATGGGGGATACTGTAGGATAGCAGTTCAAAATTGCAGCTTTAATCTTTTTGCGGAAGGCAATGCAATTTTGCCCTTTCCACGGCAATTTTGTGATAATACGCGTTGCAGATTCAAGTTGAGCAGAAGCTGTATCTGGGCTAGGTTCAAGAACGCTTGTCATGACTCGCTTGAGTACTTTGAGTGGGTAACCGTTAGAACACAGAATATCCTCTAGCTTAGCAATTTCAGCTGATAATAGTGATGCTGAGCAGATGTTTTTAGCTCTGAAAGTTAATGATCTGATCAAATTGATTTTGTTTCTAGTGTCACAAAACGAGTCCCAGCGGGTGTAAAGACCTGTGAACGTCGGCTTTCTATATACTGTGGTGAGCAATTCTGTGGAAGAATGCTTAATCAATACATCAAGAAACGGCAATTCTCCATTATTCTCCTCCTCCATTGTAAACTGGAGAGCTGGGTGAAGATTATTTAAACGCTCAGAGAATTCCAATGCCAGTTTCCGGTTGTGAAATGCTGCGAATGTGTCATCCACATAACGCCTATAGAATTGGGGCCAATGACTGTCTGGAACTGCTGGACTGCCTGCTGCTGGCCAAATTCCTTTACGTCATCCACGAACTCGAAAGTATCCTTAGTTGCGTGGGTGGAATATTTAATCAGGACTGGCTTTAGTAATTCAGCTAGCCACTTGGCCATTTCGTGTTGGGGAGCATTGATCATGGACAGGATTGGTCTAAGTGGCACGTCTTTCTTATGTATTTTCGGTACGCCATAGAGCACAGGTCGGCACGAGCCAACGGGTCGGATCCGGTCGTAATCTATATTGAGTATTTTTCCAGCCTTTTTGTATCGCAATAGGTATGCCTGCAAGGCGCGTTCATCCAGGTAAGTGCGGTCATGCGTTTCCGTCGGTCCCAAGAGTTGAAACTTCGATGCATCAGCCAGAATCGCATTCATCTTGTCATTGTAATCACTTCGCTGCATTATCACCACTCCATTCCCTTTGTCCGGCCTGCTGATTATTATATCTTTGTCGTTCTTTATTTTCCTGATGGCTGCCATATGCTTGTCGTTGAGGGGATAATCGGTTTTATCTGCTTTACTGTTACTAAACTCCTCTGCAAGATTCGCCAACGCTGCTTGGCACGTATCCCTCTTGGCATCACTCACTGGTACGCAGCGCTCCAGTTGATCATTTGTTAGTTCGAATTCTGCCTGCACAATCTCCTTGTCCATTCTGGAACTAGGGGGGACTCCAAACTTCAAGCCCCTGCACAGTACGTCTTTTTCAATATTAGTTAGCATAACTCCGGCCAAGTTGAGTAGGTGGGAGTGTTTCAATTCGCTTGAGCCCTTCTCATAGCGCACCTCCCTCCTGAGTGCATCTTCCAACTTACTTTTGATCCGGCATTGTAATCTTGAGGAGGTCTGGTTGATGAGCTTCGCGAACCTGAAGCGGTCCAGCACGCTGAGGCTCCGATTGACTTCGTGAAGAACACGACGGTACTCAAGGAGAAAATGTTCCAAGTCAGCGGTTGTCCTCTCCAGTTCGTCCTTGATAAAGGCGCGTTCGATTCTCCATGGCTTCTTGGCCTTGACTCTCTGCACCCGCTTCTTGATCGAGCGGGGCGCAACGCCGCA
This sequence comes from Sycon ciliatum, assembly GCF_964019385.1. Lineage (NCBI taxonomy): Eukaryota > Metazoa > Porifera > Calcarea > Leucosolenida > Sycettidae > Sycon > Sycon ciliatum. Next base: position 26,695,818 of record NC_088653.1, on the reverse strand, counting down.
CGTAAGGCAGTTCCGTAAAAAGTCTGCATTCTCACGACTACGGATGATCCGGCCTTTGCACTTTAAAACATAATTCAGGTCCTGAATTAGTCGGTGGTCCAGTCGCCGTTTTAAATATTTAAATAGAGATGTAGGCGAACAAAATTTATATACACACAACAACAAGGTTGTCAATTTCATAATACTAAAAGCTTTTCACCCATTTTCATCAGTAGTTACATGGGAATGAGCAAGAACGAAAACGAAGCCGGAATTTATACTGGGGGTAGAGAATCAGCAAGAATATTCTTACGCGCCTCAAGTTCACACTACACTACCATAAGAATGTATGGAGCAGTGGAAAAATGCGGGAAACAACACATGAGGGGAATGCAGTACCAGAACAAACACGTGATAAAGTTGTCAGTCCGGTTGCAGCTTGAACAGCCGTAGCACCTTGATGTGCTTCTTTTGTCGACACAGCTCTGGCCTCAAACTGCGAATGTACAGCGCCTCCAGTGTGAATCTGTGCGCGCTGTTCCGGGCTGGTGTGATCACACTGAAGCTGCTGTTGCGCTCCTGCGGGATGCATTCAGGTTGCGCCTGCAAATGCTTTGTGATGGCGCTATCACTTGTTGCCACACGTTTGTCTGAAATTGCTAAGCTAGAGGATATTCTGTGTTCTAACGGTTACCCACTCAAAGTACTCAAGCGAGTCATGACAAGCGTTCTTGAACCTAGCCCAGATACAGCTTCTGCTCAACTTGAATCTGCAACGCGTATTATCACAAAATTGCCGTGGAAAGGGCAAAATTGCATTGCCTTCCGCAAAAAGATTAAAGCTGCAATTTTGAACTGCTATCCTACAGTATCCCCCATTGTAATTTATACAACCAGACCCGCATTCAGGTCTATCGCGAAGGATGTTTCACCAACTCTTGAAAACAGTAATTTTATTTATAAGTATGCGTGTCGCTGTGAGCGGACGTACGTTGGTGAAACATGTCAGCGATTCTCGGAAAGGATCAAGCAGCATATCCCAGACAAGCTGTACAAGAAGCCGCCTGACAAACGTGTGGCAACAAGTGATAGCGCCATCACAAAGCATTTGCAGGCGCAACCTGAATGCATCCCGCAGGAGCGCAACAGCAGCTTCAGCGTGATCACACCAGCCCGGAACAGCGCGCACAGATTCACACTGGAGGCGCTGTACATTCGCAGTTTGAGGCCAGAGCTGCGTCGACAAAAGAAGCACATCAAGGTGCTACGGCTGTTCAAGCTGCAACCGGACTGACAACTTTATCACGTGTTTGTTCTGGTACTGCATTCCCCTCATGTGTTGTTTCCCGCATTTTTCCACTGCTCCATACATTCTTATGGTAGTGTAGTGTGAACTTGAGGCGCGTAAGAATATTCTTGCTGATTCTCTACCCCCAGTATAAATTCTGGCTTCGTTTTCGTTCTTGCTCATTCCCATGTAACTACTGATGAAAATGGGTGAAAAGCTTTTAGTATTATGAAATTGACAACCTTGTTGTTGTGTGTATATATATATATATATTGCCTGAAGAGTGCTTTTGCACGAAACTCAGAGTAGCAACACTGAGAAACTTGGAGATCCTTTGTGTCTGAGTGTATAACCCCGCTCTGTCTTAGGACATTGAGCACTTTTTTGCCGACGCAAGAAATACTTCTATTCTTCTATATATATATATATATATATATTTAAATAGAGACGTAGGCGAACAAAATTTATATACACACAACAACAAGGTTGTCAATTTCATAATACTAAAAGCTTTTCACCCATTTTCATCAGTAGTTACATGGGAATGAGCAAGAACGAAAACGAAGCCAGAATTTATACTGGGGGTAGAGAATCAGCAAGAATATTCTTACGCGCCTCAAGTTCACACTACACTACCATAAGAATGTATGGAGCGGTGGAAAAATGCGGGAAACAACACATGAGGGGAATGCAGTACCAGAACAAACACGTGATAAAGCTGTCAGAAAGGGCAAAATTGCATTGCCTTCCGCAAAAAGATTAAAGCTGCAATTTTGAACTGCTATCCTACAGTATCCCCCATTGTAATTTATACAACCAGGCCCGCATTCAGGTCTATCGCGAAGGATGTTTCACCAACTCTTGAAAATAGTAATTTTGTTTATAAGTATGCGTGTCGCTGTGAGCGAACGTACGTTGGTGAGACATGTCAGCGATTCTCGGAAAGGATCAAGCAGCATATCCCAGACAAGCTGTACAAGAAGCCGCCTGACAAACGTGTGGCAACAAGTGATAGCGCCATCACAAAGCATTTGCAGGCGCAACCTGAATGCATCCCGCAAGAACGCAACAGCAGCTTCAGTGTCATCACACCAGCCCGGAACAGCGCGCACAGATTCACACTGGAGGCGCTGTACATTCGTAGTTTGAGGCCAGAGCTGTGTCGACAAAAGAAGCACATCAAGGTGCTGCGGCTGTTCAAGCTGCAACCGGACTGACAGCTTTATCACGTGTTTGTTCTGGTACTGCATTCCCCTCATGTGTTGTTTCCCGCATTTTTCCACCGCTCCATACATTCTTATGGTAGTGTAGTGTGAACTTGAGGCGCGTAAGAATATTCTTGCTGATTCTCTACCCCCAGTATAAATTCCGGCTTCGTTTTCGTTCTTGCTCATTCCCATGTAACTACTGATGAAAATGGGTGAAAAGCTTTTAGTATTATGAAATTGACAACCTTGTTGTTGTGCGTATATATATATATATATATATATATATATGAGTTGGGGTGATCCCGTCCGTTGCGAATAGTGCTCAATAGTACGGGGTACTAGAGCCAATACACACTGCACGATCAGGTCCTCACCAGAGATACATCATCGTTCTTTGCAACTCTGAGTTTCATGAAATGAATCAATCATCAGGCAATAGAAACAAACTGATACAGGGCAACTAGATCACTACAGGTTATATACCCAGTCACACAGCAAGCGCGAAAGAAGGCACTAAGTTAGGGGTGAGAATATTCCGTGCTAAAAAGTAAAACAAAGAAGAAAGGAAAAAGCGAAACAGAAAACGAAAGATCATATGGTTCAACCCTCCCTTCAGCCGAAACGTGAAAACGAACGTCGCCGCCGGATTCCTGAGGCTCATTGACCGGCATTTCAGAAACAGCGAGCTAAAAAAGATATTCAATCACAACAACCTCAAAGTTAGCTACTCCTGCCTCCCCAACGTCGCAGCCAAAATCAGCAGCCACAACAAACAACACCTCACGGAAAAAAGCCCAGAAAAACCATGTAACTGCAGGAAAAAAGCGGAATGTCCGCTGGATGGCCACTGCCAAGCCACACAAATCGTCTATGAAGCCACCGTAGCCTGCCAGGAGGAACAAAAGGTGTACATCGGCTCGGCAGACACAACATTCAAGCTCCGGTACAACAATCACACTATGTCTTTCCGACACGAGAAACACCGGAAAAAGACCGCACTGTCGGAACACTTGTGGCAGAAGAAGGAAAACAAGGAAGAGTACCACCTTACCTGGCAGATAAAAGACAGGACCAGCTCCTACAACCCTGCAACAAAAAGATGCAAACTCTGCACAACTGAAAAGGCCAGAATCCTTATTGCTGATAAGACCCTGGCACTGAACAAGAGGAGCGAAGTCGTCGCAAAGTGCAGGCACGCAAACAAGTTCCGACTCGTGAACTTCCAAGGAGTCACCTAGAATGACCAATACGCCAAATGCAACGCCCTGCCTACGTATGAGCATCGCGTGAACAGCCTGCACACTCTGCCAATTCACACACCATACCCAACGCCATATCCAACACATGCACACAGTACAAGTACAGAGCCCTAAACATTGCCACTTGAAGCCTGCTTTTTTAGCACGGAATATTCTCACCCCTAACTTAGTGCCTTCTTTCGCGCTTGCTGTGTGACTGGGTATATAACCTGTAGTGATCTAGTTGCCCTGTATCAGTTTGTTTCTATTGCCTGATGATTGATTTATTTCATGAAACTCAGAGTTGCAAAGAACGATGATGTATCTCTGGTGAGGACCTGATCGTGCAGTGTATATATATATATATATATATTTAAATAGAGAGGTAGGCGAACAAAATTTATATACACACAACAACAAGGTTGTCAGTTTCATAATACTAAAAGCTTTTCACCCATTTTCATCAGTAGTTACATGGGAATGAGCAAGAACGAAAACGAAGCCAGAATTTATACTGGGGGTAGAGAATCAGTGTGAACTTGAGGCGCGTAAGAATATTCTTGCTGATTCTCTACCCCCAGTATAAATTCTGGCTTCGTTTTCGTTCTTGCTCATTCCCATGTAACTACTGATGAAAATGGGTGAAAAGCTTTTAGTATTATGAAACTGACAACCTTGTTGTTGTGTGTATATATATATATATATATATAGTTTGAGCACTCTGGCAAGGTACGTTCGGGCCTGATTGGAAATTTTTATTTCCATTGCTATCAGGTTCGGCCTCATTTCCTCTGTGCTGCGCTGACGAGTCCACAAAGGACGAAACAGTTCTGTCCGCAGATTGAGTATTTCGCTCCTGCTCTTGTAGCAGTTGAGCACTCTTGCGTGGGGTAGTGCCTTTGCTGTTTGCGTTATGCAGAGCTCACTGACTTGTCAGTTTGAGCACTCTGGCAAGGTACGTTCGGGCCTGATTGGAAATTTTTATTTCCATTGCTATCAGGTTCGGCCTCATTTCCTCTGTGCTGCGCTGACGAGTCCACAAAGGACGAAACAGTTCTGTCCGCAGATTGAGTATATATATATATACACACAACAACAAAGTTGTCAGTTTCATAACACTAAAAGCTTTTCACCCATTTTCATCAGTAGATACATGGGAATGAGCAAGAACGAAAACGAAGCCAGAATTTATACTGGGGGTAGAGAATCAGCAAGAATATTCTTACTTCTTACTTCTTGTTTGTTCTGGTACTGCATTCCCCTCATGTGTTGTTTCCCGCATTTTTCCACTGCTCCATACATTCTTATGGTAGTGTAGTGTGAACTTGAGGCGCGTAAGAATATTCTTGCTGATTCTCTACCCCCAGTATAAATTCTGGCTTCGTTTTCGTTCTTGCTCATTCCCATGTATCTACTGATGAAAATGGGTGAAAAGCTTTTAGTGTTATGAAACTGACAACCTTGTTGTTGTGTGTATACAAATTTTGTTCGCCTACGTCTCTATTTAAATATATATATATATATAGATTGAGTATGAGAGATTGAGTATATATATATATATATACCCAATGCTGTAGACAGCAAGCTGTTTCGGCCATAAAGGCCTCATCAGTACAGCTACGAGCTAAATAGGCCGAGCTACCAGCCATGGTGCAATGGAGGCACCACAGACATTAAGATAGCTCGTCGCTCTAGCGCCAGAGTGCTCAAACTACAAAAAGTAGCGGGCATTGCGCGATGCAGCAGCACTAGAGCAGCCTACTGAGAGTGCTCAACAAAGCGAAAGCCGAGGAGCGTGATACCCAATGCTGTAGACAGCAAGCTGTTTCGGCCATAAAGGCCTCATCAGTACAGCTACGAGCTAAATAGGCCGAGCTACCAGCCATGGTGCAAAGGAGGCACCACAGACATTAAGATAGCTCGTCGCTCTAGCTGTTTCGTTCTTTTTGAACTCATCAGCGCAGCACAGAGGAAATGAGGCCGAACCTGATAGCAATGGAAATAAAAATTTCCAATCAGGCCCGAACGTACCTTGCCAGAGTGCTCAAACTGACAAGTCAGTGAGCTCTGCATATATATTTATATATAAATAGAGACGTAGGCGAACAAAATTTGTATACACACAACAACAAGGTTGTCAGTTTCATAACACTAAAAGCTTTTCACCCATTTTCATCAGTAGATACATGGGAATGAGCAAGAACGAAAACGAAGCCAGAATTTATAATGGGGGTAGAGAATCAGCAAGAATATTCTTACGCGCCTCAAGTTCACACTACACTACCATAAGAATGTATGGAGCTGTGGAAAAATGCAGGAAACAACACATGAGGGGAATGCAGTACCAGAACAAACACGTGATAAAGTTTTCAGTCCGGTTGCAGCTTGAACAGCCGCACCACCTTGATGTGCTTCTTTTGTCGACACAGCTCTGGCCTCAAACTGCGAATGTACAGCGCCTCCAGTGTGAATCTGTGCGCGCTGTTCCGGGCTGGTGTGATGACACTGAAGCTGCCGTTGCGTTCTTGCGGGATGCATCCAGGTTGCGCCTGCAAATGCTTTGTGATGGCGCTATCACTTGTTGCCACACGTTTGTCAGGCGGCTTCTTGTACAGCTTGTCTGGGATATGCTGCTTGATCCTTTCCATATATGTATATAACCTAACCAGTTGATTATATGGGAAATATAAACATGTATATTGGTTTATATTTCCCATATAATCAACTGAGTAGGTTATATTATGCTTATACTGAGCTGATATACAAACTCCCCTCTCCCCCACAAGGGTAGAGATTGGAATTCCAACCCACAACCATGGCTTGACGAGTCTTCCTTTCACCAACCCAGTGCGGATCAAGTACAAGACTACCACTGACTCTGTGCAGTACATGCAGTGCAGTACCATCACACACTCTTTGTGACTTCAGTTTAGTACTGAAGTACTAGTTACATCGGAAGTAACAGCTATGCGCCAAGTAAGTTAGTTTGAACCTCACAGTGCTAGTGACCGTTACCGCGCGCAGATCTCACCGCGGGCTCTGTAAAAGAACCGTTTGCTCATTAGACTTTAGAGACATCATGGACATAGAGTTCGTCTCCTTTCCAAAGTAAGAGTAAAATGAATCAGCACGAGCCTGTTGAATCGACTCCCAAGCGTTTCTTCTGAGGACGACCACGAATCACGATGTCATTATTCAAGCAGCAGTTTCTAAGAACACTGGCAGTGCCACGGATTATGGCTGCGCATGTTCCGTCCGCTCTGCGAGGGACGCGGAAAGGAGAACATCGATTGGAAAACCATCAGTAGTGAAGTTCCGTCGCCCTGCTATCTGCATTTTATGTCCATGCAAAAACGCAGGAGGAGCGGCACGCGGGCCGGCCGCGGGGCTCTTCAGCCGCACTTGTCGAGTGCTGCGCTTGACAGACGGAGTGCTGAAACAGCGAAAGAAGGACAGCCTCGAACGTCAGGTGCAGCACATGGCACATGTTACAAAGGACGACGTTGTATTCTTCATCGTTGACGGGAAAGAGATCCTGAAGTTGGGACCGTCGTGCATGTCGAAAAACCATCAAGGCGGACTGCAGGTCACTAGTGTAATCCTAAAAAAAAAGGAGTTTATATACAAGTTTATACACCAGTTTATATACCAGTTTATATACCAGTTTATATTCTCGTCATCGAAGTACCTGTTATATGCAAAATACAAGTCTGGAGTGTTGTGTGGGGAGAGATGGGAGTTTGTATACAAGCTCAGTATGAATATATATATATATGAGTTCAAAAAGAACGAAATAGCATGCTGTCCGCAGATTGAGTATTTCGCTCCTGCCCTTGTAGCAGTTGAGCACTCTTGCGTGGGGTAGTGCCTTTGCTGTTTGCGTTATGCAGAGCTCACTGACTTGTCAGTTTGAGCACTCTGGCAAGGTACGTTCGGGCCTGATTGGAAATTTTTATTTCCATTGCTATCAGGTTCGGCCTCATTTTCTCTGTGCTGCGCTGATGAGTTCAAAAAGAACGAAACAGCATGCTGTCCGCAGATTGAGTATATATATATACTCAATCTGCGGACAGCATGCTGTTTTCGTTCTTTTTGAACTCATCAGCGCAGCACAGAGGAAATGAGGCCGAACCTGATAGCAATGGAAATAAAAATTTCCAATCAGGCCCGAACGTACCTTGCCAGAGTGCTCAAACTGACAAGTCAGTGAGCTCTGCATAACGCAAACAGCAAAGGCACTACCCCACGCAAGAGTGCTCAACTGCTACAAGAGCAGGAGCGAAATACTCAATCTGCGGACAGCATGCTGTTTCGTTCTATATTATATATATATTGAGTAATAGGCCGAAACAGCTTGCTGTCTACAGCATTGGGTATCAAGCTCCTGGGCTGTCGCCTTGTTGAGCGCTCTCAGTAGGCTGCTCTTAGTGCTGCTGCATCGCGCAATGCCCGCTACTTTTTGTAGTTTGAGCACTCTGGCGCTAGAGCGACGAGCTACCTTAATGTCTGTGGTGCCTCCTTTGCACCATGGCTGGAAGCTCGGCCTATTTAGCTCGTAGCTGTACTGATGAGGCCTTTATGGCTGAAACAGCTTGCTGTCTACAGCATTGGGTATGCATGTATGTATATACATGTCAACAAACAACTGATCCCTCGTAGTGTTTTGCTACTCTGACTTGTCAGTTTGAGCACTCTGGCAAGGTACGTTCGGGCCTGATTTAAATCTGGCTTTGGAAATTTTATTTTCATTGCTATCAGGTTCGGCAAACAATGGATCACTCGCAGTGTTTTGCTACTCTGAGTTTCATGCACTGTGTGCAATCATCAGGCAAACAATATTCAATGCAGACTGGTCACAGCATGATGGGATTTTAAGGTGGATACAGGCGGAAACAAGTGTATTGTCACTACATGTCTGGCTATGGTCGCAATTGGTTTATAAATTTTTGGAATATTTCTAAACAAAAAGAAAGTATCTTACCGTTCCTTCCGCACACGACAGGCTTAGGCTGAGCATCGCAAATTTTATCTTTCAGCAGGGATGGTTCACCAAGGTTCCCAGCTGAGCAATTAATGCCCGTGCCGTCCATGAAGAAATGAACCCCATTGTCTAGGATGAGAACTCCATCCAGCAGTCGGGTGTAGCTGGTGTTCTTTTGAGCATGGCCAATATTGGGCACTATCACCGGCTCACATGTTCTGAATTGCGGTGGGCTGACGAGGTGGCCACCTTCTGCCTGGCAGTACTTCTCGCCATGATGCCATGTTTGCCAATACTTAGTGACCAACACTTGGTAGCCTTTCGCACAATCCATCCACTTTACTGCAAGAACACAAAGAAGATTGGCCACCGTCCGTTATGCCAAATATGTGCAATGTGAGGAGATAGTGTGTGTGAGTGTGTGTGTATCCTTTTTCTGCACCTTGTCCTCACCCACATACTGAGGTATGGTGAGCCCATAATTAGGATCATTTCACACACACACACACACACACACACACACACACACACACACACACACACACACACACACACACACCCAAACACACACACACACACACACACACACACAAACACAAACATAATGATCCTTCGTCCTACTTCATCATCTTGTCATAGTTAACATTCTTAGTTCGCTGTGATGTCCAGCTTTTTTCTTCTGCACTGCGCTCACGTCCCCTTTCTTACGTTATTTCAAAACTTAGAACCTTGCAAGTTGGAAGGCTGTTGGTTTGCGCGTTCCAGATGTGATGCAGGTAAGCACCAGGTCGTTGAATGTCAGTATCACACCAGTCAGTTTTGTGCTAATTGTTGCACATTTTGACTCAACAGTATCCTGCTTGTAATCGTTAGTGTTGGACAAAACGGACCCTAACCGAAGCTGACTATTGTGCGACCTGGTTTTGCATGTTTTTTGCTCAAGGTTTTAGACATCCAAGTGAATTATTCGCGGGAAATAGAAGAGGTCGAATAACGGAGCTTTTCTGTGGTTTTCAGGTAAGGTCTTTAATTTTTGGACCGCTCAGCTTTGTGATCAGATATTTACATGTCATTCAAACACCATGATAGATTTTTTATGGCCGACCTCATTTGCTATAACTGCTGTGGTGGCTAGTGTGGTGACTGAGGTTGACCAAAGAGCACATGCTATCTACTCTCTTGGCAATATAGGATCAAAAAACATCTACAAATTCTTTCTTTCGGCACTTACGACTAGTGGGTTGTGTTGTGGCGAATACTTGAATGCGAGTGACCTTCATTTCTCCTTCTTCGGCAAAGGCGACATGGAAGGAATATTGTGAGCCACTTCTCAGGTTGGAGACATGGAAAATTCTTCTCCTTTCATTTCTGGCCATGAAAATGACCTTCTGATCCTTTCTGCTGCCAGTTCCGCCCATCAATCTCTGGTAGGTCACGGAAATTCTTTTCTGTCCAACTTTGTGCCTGTTGAGCAAGGAACTTGCTAACTGCGAAGACAAACCGGACCAGAAGCATACACACACCATACAGACATAGTTCAGATACCTGAGCAGGCTGTCGCTCATTCCCATCCTCGGCACAGCTGTCTTGCCTAGGACTGCAAACCAGTTTGAGCGTAACCGATGAAGAACTATAACAATTGTAATTTGAAGTAAAATGTCGAAGACAGGAGTACAAGTTTCACTGCATCCAGTTTATTAATGTGCCAAAGTGGAGGTAGCAATTGGAATTTGGAATTTCATTTGAGCGATACTTCGGTTTCCCTTGGACAATGGCTGTTATTAACCCTTGTGATTCTCTAAATTGTCAGGATCGAACGACCACATGGCACGAGGACAACTTTTTCTTCTTACAGTATATTTCACTTCGATCGACTAAAATATCTACTTCTAAGACCACCATCTGGTTATAGCGTGAAAATGACCAGCCGGGGAGATGTCCTATCTAGGACATCGCACTCTGATTGGTCACCTGTCCCAGGGTTGTCATGGAAGCATCGGTCGCACACACCAGGCCTTGACAGATTATGCCAATATGTTCGTGAAGTTATGCTTTTCGCATTGCTGAAAAAATTGCAGAATTATGTTATTTTTATGCTAAAAGTTATCATAATTATTATGCTGCATTATCACATATGCTGCTAATGTATAATGGTTTTGTGCCAAATAACAGGGGAATTTTTTTGTAGAGGGCGTTGTACTGTAGTAGCAAAAGTTCAACGGGGTCAACGCACCGTCCGACCTAGCTACGACCGTCACTGATTGTAGTGGACTGGACATGTTATCAAGGGAGTCGTAAACCTACGACTTCCTGGTGCATATACTTTTACTTGTACTTGTAGAACATGTACAACAGTATGGAATTTGATGCGAACAGGCAGATTATTCCAATTTTATGCGATTCGTATGCAATTTGCCTCGAATTATGCGATTATTCGATTATGGTAGGAATTATGCGAAAAATTATGCTAGCATAATCTGTCAAGGCCTAGCGCACATGCGATAAAAAGAAGTGGTCCGTGAGCATTTCTGAATGTATGTGGAGGATGCACGATCATAATGACTAATGGCGATGGATTTCTTTCCGAATTGGTCAAGTTTGAGGCAGTAGGCGGAGAACATCAGAGATCGGCAGGGATTGAGGTAGTGTATATTCGATTCGCCATCGAATACTCGACCGAATGGCCGTTTTCGTTTGGGGATTACATGTATGGTTTCTCGTAGCCACGCGGCGCTTCTTTGGAAACGATTGGTTGGAATGTTTCTTCACGCCCCGTGTGTTCATTTCGCCCCAAACCTGGCCATGCAGAGGAGGAAGATGAGGCAGCAGGCGCTATGCCCGTAAATTACTGCCTGGATCATATTATCTGGCCATAGCTTGCTGTTGGCGTTTTTGATTTCTTGGATACGACACCTCTTGGCTAAAACTGGACCTTGGACGGTCTTTCTTGGACATCAACCCAGAACGTGCCCCATTGGGCGTCGTGGTTATGGACGTATCGCCATCGCTTTCAGCCAGACCCTTCTGCTGCCTGAAACAAATGGTGAAAGGAAAAACTTCATCGAAGCAGCAGCTACTGCTCTGCTGAAAGTGCGAACACACATTGCTTCGCCAATCCTCTTGTGCACTTGCAATTTGAATGCAACCAAAGCGATTCGCTTGCCAGTTCCTTTGTCCAGGCATACTCCTCAATGAGGAAAGTACAATTCGTGAAGGCAAGAGGCAAGATACGAATCTCGACTCGCTTGCGGCAAGCCGCCAGGAGAACGACAACTTTTGAGAAGAAAGGCCTTCGCTGCGTTTGTTTTGAGTGCGACATGTTCATCTTCCTTGGATCGCGACACACATTTTTGAGTCACGTGTCACGATTACTATGGGAACAGCATATGCTGGGTTGCGTGATGTCCAAACTAGGACATCTCCATGGCAAGACTGATGACAGCGTATATGAGAAAAGCATACACATACAAAATACAACTACAGCGCACACAGCAAATGGCAATTAGCGCATGTAGCGTATACCACACCGTAAACATCAGCGGTATGGCGGAGTCGAGATACAACTGCATTGAAACGAACACAATGTCACAAGCGAGAAGGCCTTTCACACTTGAGAACTTGTGGTTTCATAACAATGGCTCATTCTATGAGACCAGCTGGACCAGTGCAGCAAGCCGGCGAAAGCATCCAGCATACGGCTTGCACTCTCCGTCGATGTCTATCCGCCATGATCAGCATTTCTAGGTTTGAATTAACCCACATGCATGCACACATACACACAATAGATAAAACATGCATTTGCACAAATATCCAGATGCATACATTATAGCTTCTGCTGAGGCTTGTGCAGAAGCTATATGAATGCAAGGATATAAAACAATTTAGTCTCTTATGTTTTTTCGACCTGAGCAAAGCATTCGCCACTGTCTGGACAAGCGGTCTCCTCCATAAGCTAGCAACGTTGGCGTAACCGGAGTAAGTCAGCATTGGCTCACCAGCTATCTCACTGAACGTTGACAGAGTGTCCGAATTGGACGTGCCCTGTCCGCCCCTCTAACAGTCCACTCTGGAGTGTCCCAGGGCTCTATCTTGGGGCCTCTGTTGGTCAATGTACATATATACGATGCCACTGTTTCGGACCAAGAAATACCCCTGACTGGATATAGTGTAACACGCAGAGACCGTAGTGGTCGAGTAGGAGGAGGAGTTTGCATATACTGGAAGTCATGTCTTCCGGTAAAACCAAGAGACGACATAACAACTGATGGTGTGGAAAGTTGCTGGTGTGAAGTCGCTTGCAAACCCCGCAGTTGTCCTGTGGGAACGATCTACCGCCCTCCATCTGAACCTGTGGGCTAAATATTTGACCGTGACTATTCAGCATGGTCTACACCATACAGCTATTTTTGAAGTGACTTTTCTAGCCAGTGAATCCCTATTTTTGGTCTTTTTCATTTCTTTCCCGCACACACATCACACCACATACTCCGGAACACACACACACACACACACACACACACACACACACACACACACACACACACACACACACCTGAGACATCAGACATGAACATCGCGGAAGCGATGATAGCGAAAAGCTATGTTAGACATAGCAGTTTGTGCTGGGATTACACCATTCAACAGCTTGCAAGGCTAATGAATTGACCGCCCCTAATTTAGCCGGACTTCCGCCACACAGCTGATTGAAGTGGCTTTTTCTGGCCAGTTAATCCCTATTTCTCATTTTTCATTTTTCACACACGCCACACCACATACTGCGGCATACACTGGTTGTTGGTAACCAACCACACACACATACATACACACAAAAAAACACATACACACACGCACACTCACACATACACACACACATGCACACACACGCACACGCGCACGAACACGCACACATACACACACACACAAACACACACACACGTGTACGCATGCACACACATACAATGCTGACACAAGTACACGAAGCAAATGAAATACAAGGTAGTGGGGTTTGCCATAGTTTTTTTCAATTTTGTCAGATCAATTTTCCGAGACTCTGCATCAAACGACACCATGGATAACATTGAGCCAAGAACTATTATAATAAACCAGAAGAGATACCTATTCACAAGTAGACAAATAAATGTGCAGATGCCCGGCAATGGCAATTGGCCGAGTCACAGCAATGTAGTTGATGCTTATGGTGACGTGACGTCATGGAAACCGCTTTGCCACGGGTCAGGGCAACCCTGCTCGTGAGCTCATTAAGAAGTTAGTTGTTTGTCCCAGGATTCCTTGTGTTGTCAGAGAGTGCGAGTCGGACACGCAGAGCTAGAGGCGAACAGAAGATGGCGCAGTGAACAGTTTTATGTATGTACTTGGTCCGGCTCATTGCAATTGTCGCTTATCGATTGCCACTAAGGCCTCGGGAACACTACGACAAGTTTGAAGCTGGACGCAGTGTCAAGCCGCAGCACTTGACGCAGACGAGGGGTCACATAGTGTTTTTGTTTTTTTGCAGCTCATGACTCCCGCGGCCTGACGCATTTGACTACGTCACAAAATCACCAGGGAAACTCAATGACGACACGGATTTCCACGGACACCGGCCTTTTGCTTATGCAAAAAAATTGTCGGACAAAGTTTTCAAATTTTTCAGTGATTTTTGATTACAAGAAGACGAAAGGTCCACGCGTGCATGATCGTTGTTGTTTCATTCCGAATTTGAAGCCATTTTCAGTTGTAGTGTCATGGATCAGGCAAGAAAAGTCCGCATCGCAGCTGTGTTTCTCCTGACTTCGTCATACTGGTTGTCCTTTTTGGGGCTCTTGACACAACACTCATAAGTCAACAGGCTCCAGTTGGATGATGACCCACTCAAACAACTGGTCCTTTCTCGATATCATTTTCTTCTCAGAAAACGCCTCACTCTTCCGCCAGGTTCGGAGCAGAGCAGCCTCGGCCTCGTAGGTCCACGGACTCATCTCGAAAAAAAAGAGAGGGAACAAAACAAACCTTGAAGAGACGAATGTCGAATGACTGCTCAACTCAAGCAACTGTCTTGAGACTATTATTTTACTTGAAAGACACTGTTTTTCCACCAAGCGTCACTCCCATCAGCGGCAACGCAGCCGGTTTCCCCATGTCAAACTTCCTGCGGTTGCGTCCGTTGACATGGAAAAGCTCATGATTCTGATGCTGACGCAGCATTTTTGCCGTAGTGCGACCGAGGCCTAAGAACAGGAGTTTTGTTGCCGCTCTGTGAAATTTTCAACAGGCATAGTGAGGAAGCATGATACATGAATACTCTCTGCCAGAAGAAAAAATTCAGCCATGGAATCAGGTAAAGCGAGTCATAGAAGGGAAGCAAGGTAAGCAAAATGCACGAAATAAATCAGCGAAGGTGCGTGTTCTTGCACTCATACTCTTACAGGTCCAGAGTTCATTCAACTCTCCATCACTCGAGCTGCCGCCGTTACATGAGCTGAAACTAAATTGCTGGTGTCTAGCTGCTGGCATAGACTGGTAGAGTGTCTCAGAGTATATCTTGCTTTCTCAGTCGTATGGTAGCAATGGGAAAGGAACAGTTGTGTCTGTCACTTCGGTGCTTGAAGGAACCGTGGGCAGCGTGACCTGTGTGTCACCACAGTGTGTCTCAACAGAGCCTTCGAATGAGGCATACAGGACTCTCCAGACAGCTGTCATACACTCCACTGGATACGCTGACCACGACTATTGTAATGCTGCTGTCAGGTCCACAAAGGAACAAAGGAACAACCAAAACTCCCCTCGCATGCGCACACCGCATAGAAAACACCTTTCTTCTTTAGCATGACGCTCATACTCCTCTGCCGTGCACGCGTGCCTGTCACGCTCTCCAAGATGTCAGTTGCCCCTGCTACAGTTCCGGTCTTCGGGTTGCTGCGCTTGGCAACAAAGACAGTATTTGTAGTAGTTTGAACCTACCAAGAAACGTGGTGTACTGTCCGCAAACTAGGCTCCCTCCTGGGTGACACCGAAGATGCTGCTCGGAGGCGTCAACTGGCCGCCGCTGCCTTCAACTCACTCCTCAAGATCTGGACCCGGAGGCACCAGATCAGTGAAGGTCTTCGGCTGAGGCTCTACAACGCCAACGTCATCCCAGTCCTTACCTACAAGTGCGGCACTTGGGGCCTACCGATGTCGGAGATCGCGCGAATGGATTCGTTCCACAGGACCCAGCTAAGGAGCATCATTGACATGCGATACCCTAAACGAATTAGCAATGACACTCTGTATAAGCGCTGCGGAGCTGTCCCCATCAGCGAGATGATCACAAGGCAGCGCTACAGTCTCGCTGGCCATATCTTTCGTTTGCCCCAACTGCTCCTCCACAGTTGGCAGTGGATATGTATCTTCGCTTGGCCAACGACGAGGGCACTGAACGCTTCAGGGGTCGGACCTCGGACGACTTTGGTAACGGTTTTGCAGACGGAACTGTCATCATGGCATTGACTTACCCTCCACCAGCCGCTAGATGGTGACGCAGTCCGCACAATGGCAGCGGACCGACAGGCATGGCGTGGAGCCCGCCCCACCTAACAGGACTGATTCTCGTGATCCACGTGATTTCGCCAGACATGTTGTTTGCATATTATTTTATACTTTGGATGAAGTTTTCTATTTGTCCTATTGGTATTGTTCCTAATGGCTTTTGTTGACGTCACTTCTGTCATTTCATTGTATAGTATTACTCTTCAGACATCAATCCTGAATGGCATAAGCGAAAGTGGCACCCCCGCCGTCTACGCGGACATGCTTTTAATAATAATAATAATATTGAACCTACGTGTAGCACCTCGTCGGTGATGGGCAAGAAAAAGCGACAATCAGCCAGCATGGCGTCCTTCAGTGACCACATTCATGCAGATCCGCCACCAGCGAGGCTTCAGCCTATCCTCCAGCAAATGCAGGACGACAGCCGTGGACGGGAGAAGGCATTGCTGGCAAAATTGTCAGGCCACCCGCGACATGATCCGGCGTTGTCTTCCGTTGACATGGACGAGCGTGTTTCCAGCACCCCGATAGATTTTTCTGGATTGCCTCGCCCGGAGCACGAAGCCCCAGGGCGCATGACGGAGGAATTGGTTGCCAGTGCTGTCAGTGTCGGACGGGCGACCAATGCCAAGCCCCGTCCTGAGTTAGACTCCAGAATCTCCCTCCAAGATTTCTCTGGCTGGCGAACCCGGTCGGATGATTATATCACCCTAATCTGATTGGATAAACTGAGTATCCGGGAGCAGTTGGCCCACTTGCATACATGACTGACCAGCAACATGCGTGCCACTCTGGAGCACGCTATTGACATAGGCTCGTGAGCGTCTGTCACCGATGTGCTGGACGTCATTCACGACTTTCTCAGGAGCCAGCGCAACGTGGCCCTGGACCAAACAAAAATTTGCAGAGCGTCGGCAATAGGCAGGCGAGTCGTTCGACGACTTCGTCGTGACCCTAAAGGCCATTGCAGAGAATGCTGATCTTTGTTATCACTGTTTTGGAGCAGCAGATGGTCACCAGGATCATGTGTGGGGTGCGTTGTTTGGAGACGCGCCGTAAGTTGCTGTCTGTCCACCCATTTCCCTCATTAAAATCCGTCATTGATATCTGCCGTTCGTGGGAGGCAGCCGTCAAGGACAACGCCATATTGTCCACCTCAAAGGCACCGGAGATCATGGTCCAGGCAGCAAAGGCTGAGGTGGCACCCCAAACCAAGTGTCGTTACTGCGGAGGCACCCTGCACGGTGTCGCTAGGAAATGTGGTAGGCGCAAGACGTAGAGGCGGAAGACGTAGTAGTACGTGTAACACATGCGGGGTGAAAGGACATTACGCGCGGGTGTGAGAGAAGACATCCACAGCATCGGCACACTCCTCCAAATCGGAAGCTCGGTCAGAACGCATTATGGAAGCAGCACATCACCGCACAGCATGTGCCCTCAGGATCTGAGTGCAGCTGGGCAGTATATTGCACAAGGAAGATTACGGCACAGGTTTGGCAAATCCTGACATGGGGCGGATGCCTGCATCATGGGTCACTCCTTGTTAGAGTTTCTTACTGTCCACCCAAAATGAGGTGCGCCCTGTTTAGGCTACCCAGATCATCGCTGCCAACGAATCCGACCTGACATGCATTGGCACTCTTTCCCTCGCCATACCCTACGGCGACAGGCTGGCTCCATGTACGGTATTTGTGTGCAGCAACCATGATGGCATGCTCCTCTCCTGGGAAGTCTGTCGGCAGTTGCAGATAATCGTGGAGGATTACCCGAACCCCATCCAGATTACGCAAGTGGAAACTCCGAATATCTGCGCGACTGACGGCGATGCACAGGTGCAGCAACTCACGGATATCTCCTCGCTGGGACGACGCATTCCGGACACGCACTCAGAGTCAGATTGAGCCCGTATCCGTAGTCAGCTAATTGCTCACTTTTCATCTGTATTTACATCTGAGGACACTCTGCAGACCATGGCCGGCCAACCTATGCGCATTCATGTGCAAGAGGACGCTATCCCGGCCTGCGTTCACAAGGCTTAGCTGGACACCGTGGTACGGCAAGGTGTGATAACGCCACTGGGAGACGCGCCGACTGATTGGTGCCACCTCCTCGTTCTGGCCCCGAAATCCAACGGTGTCCTGCGCATCTGCATCGATTTGACTAAGCCTAGGGGTTCGCGACGGTTAGCGCCATGTTGGATTTCTTAATTTTTTCTTAAAATAATGCCATTCGGAGTGGAAAATGGGACAAGATCATGCACAATCGAGTAAGCAGTTTGACCATGATTTCGCAGCGCGTGCTCGAGTCGAGACAAGATTTGAGGAAGAAGCTCAACCACTACTGCACTAGTGGAGTTCCAGATTTGTTTTGACATCGGCGGTTTTTGGATAGCTTGGTTCCCCTGCCGATGTGTCGTGAAGATGAAGACGCGAGAGAGTAATCTGTCAGTCACCCACGACACGGCCTCGCATTCTGCGACTCCCGCGAAGAGGTCGTTCAGTGCCCCTCTTCAAGGTCGACGAATCGTTCATCTCAGGTATCTGGCTGCGGGATTGTCTGCGTGCCAGAATGCTGGATGTGGCAAACCTCTTGCGCTCATTGATTGCGTTGAAGAGAGGAGGTACAGCCTGGGCAGCGTACTAGTCATCATCAGTCCGTGTCAGCAGTGTGGGATAGATAATTTTATGCTCAACACCCTGGCCTCCGTGCTTCCACAAGCAACACCAAAGCTGCTTTGGGTAAGTGTGTTTTTCAATCTCATAAGATTTATTCATGATAATTATTTGCGAGTCATTTCCACCCTATGGCTATGGAAAATCCTGAAAAAATTCCATGAACTCGTTGTTGTCTGACCATGTCTGCATCTATTATGCTCTTAATTGCACTAATAAAATTGCTTACTCCACGCCGACTCTATAAAAATTCAAAGTTTAATTTTTTTCGTCTTTTTGTTCTTCTCCAGGAAATGACGACCTGGATCCCATCGTCAACCAAAGTGTACATTTATCAGTGTTGGTATCATCTTAGTCAATACCTCGAACAGTCTGTGTAATTTGATGTCATATTTTCTGTCCTATCTGGTGTTATGGACAATTTCTCATAAATTTTCGAATTTTGCGATATCGTGTGTTATCAAGGAAAATTGTGTTTTTGGCAAGACCTATTCAGGCAATTGAAAATCTGATGTTACTAAGCGAAAATATAAGGCTGTACCTATTCAAACCAGATGTCAGATTGGGCTGATGTTGAAATTAAATTTTTGGGCCTAACTGTCCCCAACCCTCTTAACTGTCACTTGTCTTGGGCGTACTACCCACTCAAAATAACGAAGGAAGCCGTATCTGACATTCCCTGCGGGGCCAGATACTTCACTACCCTGGATGCAACGCACGGCTACTGGCAAATACCACTGGCGGAAGACTGGCAGCATCTGACAGCCTGCATCACCCCTTGGGGGCGGTAACAGTTCTTGTGTGCACCCATGGACCTGTCCTCAACTGACGATGAGTATTGTCGGCGGGGAGACATTGCATTGGCAGGCATTGGCAATCTGCAGAAGGTCGTAGACGACATTCTCGGTCATGACACAACGTTTTCGGCACACATCGAATGCATCTGGAACATTCTCACGCGCTGCAAGAAGCAGGGTATCACCCTCAATGCGTCATGGTAGCCTTTGATCGGGTGCAGCATGAACGACTCGTCTCTGAGTTGCACTCCCTTGGTATCTCATCTAGTGCTCTACAATGGTTTTGTAGCTATCTGACTGAGAGAAGTCAACAAGTTCGAATTGCAAACTCAGTCTCCTCGTCAGTGCATTGTTCCCGTGGTGTGCCACAGGGCAGTGTACTTGGTCCCTTGCTGTTTGTTCTATACACGCGCCACTTAGATGCCATCCTGCCTGAACAAGTCATCCACCAAGAGTTTGCGGATGACATCATATTAGAGTTCTCCGACAGCGATCTCAACACTGTGTGCCGACAGCTTAGTGCAGCTGCCACTTCTGTATCACGTTGGCTTGCTGAAATTGGGCTGTTGCTCAATGCGAAGAAGACGCAAGTCATGGTCATCCAGCCACGTGGACAGGGAGCTGCCATTCCTGATGTATTCTGTGGTCAGGACGCACTCAAGGTTACCCCTACTGCCAAGTACCTTGGGGTGGTCATTGATTGCGAACTGTCATGGAAGCAGCATGTGGACAACGTGACTAAGCGAACTGCCCAGACCATTGGTCAGCTCTGGCGCCATGGACGTGCTCTAACTTTATCAGCCAGACGGTCGTGGTTCATTAGCATGATCAGCAGCCATCTCTGCTATGCGTCTACGGCTTTCAATCCTTGCCTCACAGTGCAGTTGTTGGATCGCTTGGTCAAGATTTTCAAATCCGGAATTCGCGCCGTTTTCCAGATGCCTTCTACCACCCCATCATCCCCTCTTCTCTGTCGACTTGATCTTCTTACTCTTACTCAGATATATCAGCAAAAAATATTATTTTTTGTTCACAGATGTCTTGGTGCTGAAATGATCAGTAGTCTTTTCAGCACTTTCTTTGATTTAGTCAATGGTCGTGCCACTCGGGGTCAGGCTTCACGTCTGCTTTGTGTCCCGTTTTTGCCTGGTCCTTCCGGTCGATCCACTGTTCAGTTCATTGGTAGTGTGTACTGGAACTGCCTGCCGCCTGATGTCCGCTCCATCACAATTCCTTCTGCATTTAAGAAAGCAATTACAAGCGGTATCTTAAACTCTCTTACCCTCTCCTAAGATCTCAAAGACGCACAACTGTCAACATTCCCTCAACCCTGCAACCTTTGCATCCGTTGCATTATTTTCATGAAAAACCCATCAAATACCAATTCGTTACTTGTAGTACTCCCTCATTGATTTGTTTCCGTCTTCTCTTTGTGCCTTGTTCATGATTGTATTTTCCTCTTCCTCCTTTTCTTATATCACCACCTTCATCATTTTGCGAGAACTGTGGCAATACACCCAGTGAGAAGGCAGATTTTGCCTGTGCTTACGGTGAAGTAAAATAAAGCTAAACAAACAAACAATGCTAACAAGTTCACATTTGCTCAAGAGCAAGTTCACTAAGTGGGCTACGTTATCCCTCGCTTCGGCATAGCAGCGGAGCCAGGCCAGCTCAAGGCAATTCGTGAGCTCCCCTCACCCACTAATATCTCCGAGCTACGCACGTTCATGGGAATGTTCAACCAGCTCGGCCACTGCTCAAGTAGCATCAGCAGCACCGTGGCCTGCTACGCTCACTCCTTAGCACCAAGTCGGTCTTCCAGTGGCTTCCGGAGCATGAGACCGCCTTTGAAACAGGAAGACACGACACTTGTGCACTGCAACTCCAACTCAACCATGGCGCACCTCGATTCCGTTTCAGTGAGGAATCGGGACCCGCATTGCACATTAGTTTTCTGCTCAGTTTTCTGCTCTGCTTTCTGCTCAGTTTTCTGCTCAGTTTTGGTGGATACTCTGGTCCCCAGTGGTCATTCTGTTAAAAAAATTGCCGCAGCAATCACACTCATTCGCATACTGCTTAGTATACAATAGGGACAAGACGAGAAAGAGTGCACACGAAGGGGACAGATGACGGTGCAGCCGCATGTACACAGCGTTCAAAGACAGCACAGCAGCGTGTACCACAGGTCAGCAGCATATACGAAAAAGGGACGCAAACGCAGCCGCATGTACGACAAAGAGCTACACATGCAGCCACATGCACAACACTAGCATCCCGAGGAAAGGACGAATCAAGTGAATAGACAAAAATATGCACACACTCTTGAACGCAATGCTTGTCCTGGCCCCTAGCTTGCTATTGCATGACCTGACTGCCTTTTGTCTTGCGAGTGTCTGGTATAAACTACTGGTACCCCTGGCGTGATCAGCGAGTTCTCACCATGCCTCGCAGTGCCATGGCAACTAAACTAGCTTCTTACTTGCAAATGGAACGTGACTGCAGTCGTTCCGACATCCAACACAGTGACAATTTCTGTAGAGGAGGGGAGGTACACAGAGAAAGAACTTTATGCAAGAAGTTAATCTTCCGAAACTGTTACAAAACCACAACGGTTCTCAAGTGTGAAAGGCCTTCTCGCTTATGCCATTGTATTCGTTTCAATGTTGTATCTCGACTCTGCCGTACCGCTGATGTTTACTGCATGGTATATGCTATATGCGCTATGTGCGATTTACTGTATACGCTGTCATGTCATGTTATATGTGTATACTTTTTGGATATACTTCGTTTTTCATGCTATAAATAATTCGCGGTCTTATACATATTTGAACAAACGGCGAGGAGACAACAATTTGATAACCGCAATCAGTAATACAAGCTGGATCGACATTTGTGTACACTGTATTCATGTATTGTAAAAATGTGGAGACAATGTGCAATAAAACGATGAAAAATGTGAAGAAATTGTGTAGAGAAAGAAAGGGATTCAAACAAGTTTTCGTACAACACTCATCAGGAATCGTCGTTGTACTAAAGGACACTGAAACAAAAATTGAACTATTGTAGTATCCCTGCCCGACCAATACGGAAGCAGTACGGAACTAATACGGAGCTTTGCCTGATGTATATTTAGTGTATCTCCGTATGTAAGCGTACGGCAGCTGCTGCATAAAAGCAGCTGCGCATTTCTGTTTTGATGAAGATGAGATTTTGATAATAACGAGCTATTCAACCTCCAGGTGATCACCGGAGAGAAAGTCAGTTATTTTGCCGTTCCTTCTTTCATTAACGATTATATCTCAGGTGTGTACCTGAAAGTAGGATAAAAGTAATTATTGTTGATTTCACCGCGCCTCCCACTCGGCTACCTATTACATTGGTGGCAGCGGTGTGTTTTAGAACAACGTGATTCGACCCCAGACTACCATGGCGATTCTAAGCGACCTGCTACCTTCATGAATACTACCGGTGGTGATGGCGAAGCTGATGAGGACGACAACAGGCAAGCTGCTGACCAAGACAAGGAGGGTATTCCCCAAGACCAGCAGCGTTTGATTTTCGCCGGCACGCAGTCGAAAGCAGGAGCCCACTCTTCACTTTGGTACTTCGCCTCCGTGGTGGGATGCAGATTTTCGTCAACACTCTTCCTGGCTAGACCATCACTCTTTACGTCGCGCAAAGCGATGCTATCGACAATGTGAAGACCATGATTCAAGACGAGGAGGGAGGTTATTTGTCTGACGCCGAGCTAGCCGCTCTGAGTGACCGGCTCAACGAAGATGAAGATAAAAACTGGCTCGCCCTCCGCCATAGCTCCAGCCGCCGCCGTGGTTACTAACGCTGATTCCAGGTATGGCATTTTCTTTCCTGTCTTCCTTCAGTCTCCCTTTTCTCTTCAGTCTTCCTTTATGCGAGTGTGTGAATCCAGTTTAGTTTGGTAGGCGTCTGATCATGGTGAGCCACGGCTTACCCAGCTAAAGTGGGACAATGTGTGTGACAACGCCCCTTATAGATATAGTGTATTCAGTTCGGTTTTTGAACTGCGATGTTCCTGGCGGGTTGTGCCAGCGTTGTGCAGCAGGAGTGCTGTAGTTTTTCAGGTCCTATTTGGAGGACAGTTCTTTCCCTTTTGACCCCGAGAGATCGTGTGAACCTGGTGTGCTTCTACTTTATGATTTGTTATCAGTTCATTTCTTCTGTCTACTCTAAACGTTATCATTTCCGATATAATTTGCCATCTTCCGGTTGACGCTGTGTTCGTAACTCTTCACTAATTTTTTGAAAATCACGAGGGCGTGATAATCTGTAGGAAGGGAGGGTGTAGTATCCCTGCCCGACCAATACGGAAGCAGTACGGAACTAATACGGAGCTTTGCCTGATGTATATTTAGTGTATCTCCGTATGTAAGCGTACGGCAGCTGCTGCATAAAAGCAGCTGCGCATTTCTGTTTTGATGAAGATGAGATTTTGATAATAACGAGCTATTCAACCTCCAGGTGATCACCGGAGAGAAAGTCAGTTATTTTGCCGTTCCTTCTTTCATTAACGATTATATCTCAGGTGTGTACCTGAAAGTAGAATAAAAGTAATTATTGTTGATTTCACCGCGCCTCCCACTCGGCTACCTATTACACTATTATAGAAAATCTAAGTTAGAGAAATAACACTAAGAGCAACAACAGTGAAATTTACAAGTGTGAATTTTAACAATCAAAGCGATACATAGTTTTTAATTTCTTTCAAAGTCAATATACTGTTAAAGAAGCAATAGTTGTCTTCGTGCCGTTTGCCGTGACGGCACTCACGTTCTAAAACTAACAGTCACCCTAGGTCGATATGGAACTCGTATTATAAACAGATCCCTATCCGGTGCAATGGTGCCAGTTTCTTTCAAGCGATCACATGTGATCCCACTCTTCAAGGGAGGCGATGCGACATCAGCAAAGAACTATAGACCTGTTTCATTGTTACCAATCGTCTCACGTATATTGGAGTATTTTGTTAAGCAACAGCTGACACACTTCTTGAGTCGTCATTGTCTACTCCCCCCATCTCAGTTTGAATACCGTAAGGGTCATTCTACCGAGGATGCCCTGATCCTTGCCACCAACCGTTGGTTATTAGCTCAATCTGAACGCAAGCACACGGGCATCGTCATGGTTGATATGTCCAAGGCATTTGATATAGTTGACCATCGCCAGCTTATTCAAATCCTCTTTGAGTTTGGGCTTGGTGGTGTGGTGCTGCAGTGGTTTTGTTCATACCTGTCCGAACGTCAATAGTGTGTCAAAATCAAAGACCAGATTTCAATGCCAGTTCCATGTTCCAGAGGTGTTCCTCAAAGAAGTGTACTTGGACCTCTCTTATTTGTTCTCTACATAAGTTTGCAGATGATATCGTTGTTGATTACTCCGACCGTGACCCTGCTGTTGTTTGTGCTGTGCTCACAACAGCAGTCACCCATCTTTCGTCCTGGCTTGAGGACAAAGGTTTGCTGTTGAACTCAGCTAAGAATCAAGTGATGTTTATTCGTCCCAGAGGTGCGTTTGACGCTGCTCCGTCACTCGTCACCTGCAACAACAGTGTTCTGCAAGTCACACACGTGGCAAAATACCTTGGTGTGTTTATTGATGACCAGCTAACTTGGGCACCCCACACCGAGTTTCTGGCGAAAAAAATTGGCAGCGACCACTGGACAGCTTTGGAGGCATGGCCGGCCCTTGTCACTGAAAGCACGTCGAGTGTGGTTTTTGTCTATGATACAATCTCATCTCTGTTACGCCTCTAATTGCTTCTTTCCTGCGCTTTCACGATCTCTGCAAAATTGTCTTGTAAAACTGCATAAGTCTGGTATTCGTGCTGTATTTCAGGCTCCCCGCCGCACTGCAACAGCTCCCTTGCTTGCTAAGTTATCCATGCCATCGCTTACCAAGTCCTTTTACAAAAGCTGCTTGTATTTGGTTTCCGGTCTATACACGGATCTGCAAGCTCTATTTTTGAAGATAATTTTGTATTACTTGCCCAGCCTCAGATACCACTTGCTGATCGTATAGTCACCCGTGGGCAGCTGCATAATTTACTTCGCATCCCGTTCCTACCCAATCCTGCTGGGAGATGTTCTATCCAATTTCTGGGCAGCACCACATGGAACTCTCTACCCGATGCTACCCGCTCTCTAACAAACCTTGTTCATTTCAAAAAATCCCTTCAGATCTTGATCTCACTTCACTCCATTAGCTATTGACACATTGCTATTGGTCATTGTTGCGAATGACCGAGAGTCCTCGACGTCTGTCTCGCCGTCCAAGAACGACACTGACTCACGCTGATATCTGGTGTTCACAAGGTGTTTGTCGCGCTGGAAACGGAGCGTCTCTGTAAGTCTGTATCCCTGGTGATGTTTGTGCCTGGAGAGCACTATATAAGTGGTGCTCTTCAGGCACAATCTTCCTCAGCCTACTCAAGCTCAACTGGTGATGGGTGAATTCCCCGAAACACTGTGTATTGAGCAAGGAGTGGTGCTTTCTGGCAGGTTTGCCGAGTCGAAGGTTCGATGGAATTCTCGTGTGCTCTGGATGGCAGTCGTGAGTCAGTCAAGTGTCAAGTAAATTCGGCGTAATAGCGCGAGCTCCGGTGTGGGGAGCAAACCCTTTCTTCTATTAATCTATCATACTGTTATATTTTTCATCATAGCCTATGAGCTGTGGCATCAATCATGATCCACAGCAAGAAGGCAGCAATGCCTGTACCTATGGTGAAGTAAAATAAAGGTAACATAACATAACTGGCTAACAGCTCTAGCACATCTTGGATGCGCACTCCAACAGCCTTCCTACTTGGAAGCTTCTAAGTTATAGAAATAACTTAAGGACGGGAAGGTGAGCGCAACCAATATACGCACGAGCTGAAAGTCTCAGCTGTGAAGGGCTTTGGCTGATGTTCATGCATGTCAATCATGACACTGGCAAGACCACCGGACAATACGGTCAAACTACGATTCAAGAACGCAAAAGAACATTCCGCACAACTTGTGTGGTTCAGAGATACGAAGATCAATAAAAGGGGAAGCTATGCGAATGAGCTTATTGTTTAGTAGCTGGTGGTAGTGGACATTATTCCCGTAGCGATGCAAAAGACGTTACTTCAGTAACGTTTGGCGCTAGCCATGGTCCACACTGCTTTAATTCTGTGTGTGCTTGTGTGTTTGTGCCATCGGCATGCCTGGCACTATCCCGTACCTGTCCCGTACCGTACCATTAGAGACAGCTGGCCACAATATTCAAATAGGTCTTTCAAATGCAAGATCATAACGTGAAGCAACTTGGAGGAATGAGTATGTATGCGAAGTGTATTGGAGGAATGCATGCAGGGCTATAGTGCTGGTTCGAATCCCAGGTTATGTCTAGAAAAATATAGGAGAGCTGAAAAATTTATAACATCCCTATGCTTTTTTGCCTAGGTCATCAAGGTGGTAGATGGTGTCGTATTACCCTCGAATGCAAATAGAAAGTTTATTTTCTTCGCTCAGGGCCCTATGCTATGCTTTTTTGCCTAGCTCATCATGCATGTTATTCGAACAGATGGAAACCTTTTGCAATACAATGATGTAGCCGATCAGTTCGTTGTGGTAGGGTTGGGCATTGTAGCCGTCATGGTTCATGTAAAACAATATAGACAATCAATGGGAAAAACATTTCCATCAGTTCTAATAGCATGCAGGATGATTGTTATTATGAACAAAGGAAAAGGACAAAATGTTACGAGTTATGACAAACTGTCCACCAACGTAACCAGATTTTTATACAGTCATCGAGTGCGACAAAATGGCACAAAACTGACAAGGAGTCATAACTCATAACATTTTGTCATTTTCCTTTCTTCATCATAACTATTTTGGCTCACCATCCGAGTTCAAATGATTATTACTATGAAGTTGGCTTTATTTCACTCATGGTGTCATGACATGAGGTAAGAACCCCATCACCGGGCAAAAAGAGACCAAGTGTAATGAGAAAAAAAATAGATAAATGGCCAACGCAATGAAGACCGAAGCAAAAAGGATTGCAAAAACCAAAGCAAAAATATTGAAAGCCGAGGCAGAAACTGAGAGAAGATTATTATTATCATTATTATTATTGAATTACAGATGGAGCGGACTCGCTCCCTTCTATTTACACTGCAACGTTCGAACACATTTTCGTAGTTAAAACAACGGTCTTCCAAAGGACCACAAGCAAAATTTGCCCTTCCGACCTGTTGTCTCTGCTTGTGACAGTCCAGTCACAGGAATTTCGGTGGTTCTCGAACGCATATTGCATCAACTGCTTGCATTTGTCCCATCGCACCTCATTAACACCAAAGACGCACTAGACAATATCCGCACCACATACCCTGGCCTTAAATCACCTGCTGGAACGATTCTGGCTACGATGGATGTGGCGGGTTTGTATCCCAGCATACCGATCGAAGAGGGCGTGAATGCCGTTAGTGACGTGCTAGAGCAACACCATAGCAGAGTTGATATGCTCGGGCTGAGCGTGACCCAAGTCAGGACACTACTGAAGTTTGTTCTGAGTCATAACTACTTCAGATTTGGCAGACAGATCTACCACCAGCTAGATGGGGTTGCTATGGGGAACAACCTGGCACCTCCATTTGCCATCCTGTTTATGCACACCATTGAGACACGACTTCTTCAGGACTCACCCTTCCAACCTATTCTGTTCAGACGATACATCGACGATATCATCATCCTATGGACACATGGTAGGCAGCGCCTTCTGGAGCTCATAGAAAGATTCAAAGCCAGCCACAAACGTATCAAATTCACGCATGAATTAAGTTGTGACAGTGGCTGCATAGACTACATGGACGTAACGATCGCGGTTGGGCAAACCGGAGAGCTGTCATTCAAGTTGTTCCAGAAGGCATGCAGTAGTGGCCTACTAGTGGATTATTCATCGACAGTTCCTCACCACATCAAGTTAGCCGTCGCTCAATCTTAATTCCTAAGGGCACAGCGACTATCGTCTAACCCCACGATGCAAGCCGAGAGCGAACAAAAAATACACAAACAACTGCGCATAAATAACTACCCAGACAGTATCATATCGGAAGCAAGGGAAGCTGCCAGGAAACCTCGGCGTAGACAACGCGGTAATCGCCGTAATCCCTGCTCTGCCTTCCTTAAACTACCATTCAAGTCCGATGAAGTACACCACCATGTGAACAAAGCAATACGGAAATACAAGTTGCCGGTACGTGTCGTATACGAGCACTCGGGCAGCCTCAGGCGTCAACTGTGCCGTTCGGCGCTGTTACCACCCAAGTGCGTAAACGAGCCCTACATTACTGAAAAAAGACGAAGAGGACGTCCACTAGGGCCTTGCATTACCTGTGAGTCTGGAGGCGAACGAGTGTGTATGGCAAAGAATGTAGTCTACGAATTGCAATGCAAATGGTGCCGGGAAACGTATGTAGGGGAGACGGAACTCTCCTTGGAAACAAGAATTCGGGAGCACAATGGCGAGGCACGCCGTCGCACTCTCGATAAGCCATGGGGTGACCACGTGCGCGACAAACATTCTGGCGAGAGTATAGCTGCTGCGGATAGTGTGTTCTCGGCTGTGTCAGTCCTGGCAAAGGCAGGCGACGAGCAAGCAGAAAACTGCGAGAAGCTGTTGAAATCCGCAACTTGCGGCCGCAAGTAAATATCGTATCTGGATATTAATATATCACAAATCCCTTTCGCCACCTTTGTAGCTGACACATTTGGCGCAAACACAGCACAGCACAGTATATTTACTGCTCCTTTGTAGAGTGCACATCATTGCAAACCTGATGAGGGCTATATGCCGAAACGTTGTTTTAACTACGAAAATGTGTTCGAACGTTGCAGTGTAAATAGAAGGGAGCGAGTCCGCTCCATCTGTAATTCTGTATGAAACTGCAGGAGGCCTCACCGCTTCTAATTATTATTATTATTTCGGAAATATCTCCATTGCACACCGTACATAACAGGCTCTCAGCTGCATCGAATAGATTTCCTAATGCCAATATTTCGCCCATTCGGCATCATCAGGGCATCCATGCAAAAGAAGAGGCAAGCGCCAAAATAATATACTCAGCAGAGGGAAAATACTAGAGACATTCACACCTACAAAAGTGTAGAATCAACACCCTGAAATTTGGTAACGCTATACATAATGTAGATATTCAAGAAGTATTGGATTTACTTGTAATGTAAATTTCATACAGAGGGTGTGAAAGCACAATTAAGAGAGCCATAGAACAGTGAATGTATAGTGATAGCGTAGAGTGAAGAACAACTACCCCCACACCGAAGTCAGTGCCGCAAAGCGAGCGGCCAAGAAGAAGCAGCAGAAGCAGGAAAGGCGACTATCTCACCCACAGCAACGGCATGGCCATGGGCATCGCTACAGCAAGCAATCCCAGTCCGTCATCAAACTGCCATTCATCAGCGACTCACTTGCCGCTCGTGTCTCACGATGTGTTCGTAGGTTCAGTCCACGTGTTCGTGTTGTCTTCTTGTCTGGTCCAACTTTGAAGAATATGTTGGTTCGCTCGTCTAGTGGAATGCATGTGTGCCCCCGGGAGAAGCAGCGAACCCAGAGGGAGGAGGCGGCCAATGGAGTGTCGTGCATGTGATGCGACTATGCGAGAATGTCAATGTGTAGTCAAGGATGTTGTTTACTAAGGGTGCATTCTTAAATCCTCTCGGAAAAGTTGGAGACTCTCCGAAAAGTTCGAGAGCTGTTCTTATATCCTCTCCGAATTTTAGGAGGCTCTCCAAAGCTCTCGAAGCTCTCCAAGCTTCAGAGGTGGTTGAAACTCGGAGATTCCCGCGGTTTGGGATCAGCGCATGCGAACTAGGCTAAAAGATCATGAGTGTACGCATTTCTCTTTTCGCATACGCACAGCGCATGCTATTTTCGTGGCACTCAAGATCACGGCCCCTTTGGCGCTCCATTTTGCTTGACATCTGCAAAATATCTCCGAATTCTTCGAGACCCGTTCTTGAAGAATCCCAGTTTCTTCGACTTCTCTTTTCTTCTTCTCCTAGAAGCTGGAGAATTTAAGAACGCACCCTTAATGTCTTGCACGTTGTGTGAGACCGAGTGGCTGGTGAAGGATCGTTCCGCTGAGCACTACCGAGAGGCAAGGGCGATGGTAGTGAAGGCTCCCTGGGGATTCTACTAAGCAACAAGAATCTTCCAAGTCGCCCAACTTCCTGCCCTTCCACCAGGCAAAGATTCTTGGCCGGGAGGCTTCGCTACCATCGAGGAAATTGCTGGAGGCCATCGAGATCAGGAATCGCAAGGCAGCAGTTAACTGCGATGACGGATGGCGCCTAATTGACTGAATCACTGCAAAGTTACTGGATTACCACTCAGCACTGAGACCTATCACCTGAAATCTTCTGAACTACCACCGGACTTGTCCACTTACACTTACACTTTACGCTATCACTATACATTCACTGTTCTATGGCTCTCTTACGTGTGGTTTTCTTTTTGTAGGTGTGAATGGCTCTAGTATTTTCCGTCTGCTGAGTATATTATGTTGGCGCTTGCCTCTTCTTTTGCATGGATGCCCTGATGGTGCCCAATGGCCGAAATATTGGCATTGGGAAATCTATTCGATGCAGCTGAGAGCCTGTTATGTACGGTGTGCAATGGAGATATTTTCCGAAGTGAAAACTACGCTGCAATGGAGTCTGAGAGTTTTACGGAAACATTATTATTATTATTATTATTCAAACCAGTTAATTATTATTATTACTATTATTATCGTAGAAGAGAAAAGGACATATCGATACGAGTTAAGAGTAACTCTCCATCACTGTAACATGATACTATATACAGTCAGAAAGTGCAATACTAGGCACAAAACTGACAGAGTACTGAAACATTCAACGTCCTGACACCTAGCTTCAACACATCTCCGTAGCGCTAACCGACAGCCTTCCAACTTGGAAGGTTCGAGGTTATGGAAAGACCAAAGAGGGGAAGGCAAGCGCAACGAAAATGAGCAAAAGCTACAGTCCCAACGGAACAAAGAATGTCGATTGTTACTGGACGATGACGAGACCAGTACGATATTTGACAAAGCGGTCTAACTACAATTCGAAGCAGCAAAGCAGCACACCACCCAACTTGGGTGGGTCATAAATATCAAAGATAAATAAAGAAAGGGAAGCTTTGCGAAAACGAATTGTACAAGCCGAAAGCCAAACTCCTTCAGTACTCCTCATGCATGACATTGTGATGGACTAGTTGACTACAAAACAAGTTGTTTCACACGACGTACGTTTCGCCGTATGGTTCGTGACGGCTCATCAGGTGTGCAATTTGAAACTCGGATGTTGAGCCATAAATAAATGTCGAAGAGAAAAGGACATATCGATACGAGTTAAGAGTAACTCTCCATCACTGTAACATGATACTATATACAGTCAGAAAGTGCAATACTAGGCACAAAACTGACAGAGTTTCCCTTTCTTTATTTATCTTTGATATTTATGACCCACCCAAGTTGGATGGTGTGGTGCTTTGCTGCTTCGAATTGTAGTTAGACCGCTTTGTCAAATATCGTACTGGTCTCGTCATCATCCAGTAACAATCGACATTCTTTGTTCCGTTGGGACTGTAGCTTTTGCTCATTTTCGTTGCGCTTGCCTTCCCCTCTTTGGTCTTTCCATAACCTTGAAACTTCCAAGTTGGAAGGCTGTCGGTTAGCGCTACGGAGATGTGTTGAAGCTAGGTGTCAGGACGTTGAATGTTTCAGTACTCTGTCAGTTTTGTGCCTAGTATTGCACTTTCTGACTGTATATAGTATCATGTTACAGTGATGGAGAGTTACTCTTAACTCGTATCGATATGTCCTTTTCTCTTCTACATTTATTTATGGCTCAACATCCGAGTTTCAAATTATTATTATTATAATTTTTTTTTTAAAGAGGTCGGAGGCGGATATTACTTTAAAACGAAGGTAAGTTATGGGTCGCAAGTATCTACGCAAACACACATCTAGTCATAATAAGGCACTTGTCATAAGTATCCGAACGTTTTCGGTCCCTTCTCATCAAGGATTATACAGGGAATGGCTCAAGCTGGAAAGACTAAAACTTATATAGCGTAAAGATAATTAGATAACAACACTCGTGACAAGGTGGAAAATTATCAAGTTTAGCACGACACAAAACTCGAAGGAAAATAATAATAGTGACAACAACATACAGTCCATTTCAAAACTATAGACGCGTACCTAGGCAAAAACCGTTATGCCAGCATCTATACCACATAAAATCTGTGATCACTTTGTGCATAAATTTTTCCAAATTGCGCGTCTGTTATCCAATCCTTTAGAAACTATAAGAGAGTAATTGTGAAGCGATCCTGAGCAATATTCCGAAAACTATTCTCAAACAGTTCCAGCCAAATTTGAAATATTTCAAAAACCCTACGCGTCTATAGTTTTGAAATGCACTGTAGTGAGCAAATTAAGTTACATTGTTACCACCTCGACGAGGAGTAACACCAAACAATTGTAGCGACAACACATTTTCTTTCTGTACGCAAAGTTCAGGATCTAACTTACGGATATACAAAGCTTCTAACACAGCCAGATGTAACGCACATCTACCACGTGACAATATTGAGAAAACATTATCACTGTACAACTCACGACAATTGGTACGGGCTGACAGATGTTGCTTGATTGACGAAGTGCGATTCTTAGCTCCATTGGGTGTTGTCTCCTCCAATGTCCCGTCATCTCGCCTCTTCGTGGCATCACCACTATCTGTCTCTTCGCGTTTCCGCGGCCTTCCACGTTTCTTGACACTAACCGTTGAGATGACGGGACATTGGAGGAGACAACACCCAATGGAGCTAAGAATCGCACTTCGTCAATCAAGCAACATCTGTCAGCCCGTACCAATTGTCGTGAGTTGTACAGTGATAATGTTTTCTCAATATTGTCACGTGGTAGATGTGCGTTACATCTGGCTGTGTTAGAAGCTTTGTATATCCGTAAGTTAGATCCTGAACTTTGCGTACAGAAAGAAAATGTGTTGTCGCTACAATTGTTTGGTGTTACTCCTCGTCGAGGTGGTAACAATGTAACTTAATTTGCTCACTATGTTGTTGTCACTATTATTATTTTCCTTCGAGTTTTGTGTCGTGCTTAACTTGATAATTTTCCACCTTGTCACGAGTGTTGTTATCTAATTATCTTTACGCTATATAAGTTTTAGTCTTTCCAGCTTGAGCCTTTCCCTGTATAATCCTTGATGAGAAGGGACCGAAAACGTTCGGATACTTATGACAAGTGCCTTATTATGACTGGATATGTGTTTGCGTAGACACTTGCGACCCATAACTTACCTTCGTTTTAAAGTATTATCCGCCTCCGACCTCTTTTAAAAAATCGTTACACCGTGGAGGCAAACTTGGACACTGGGCCTCCTTTGCTCAGTGTCTTGTAGCAGCGTGTTCACAAACCGAAAGTTAAATTCCAGTTCCATCTACTAGTGCTTTAGGCTCTTTTTTTATTATTATATTTTTATATTTATTTTATAGTACATGCACCTTTACCTGTTCGTAGTACAATCTTTGCTAGTTTATACAGTCATGTATGTACGTTCCGTCCTGTTAGTTGTCTTGACGGATACATGACTCGCAACACTGCTCACTAGTATTAAACAATAGTAAGTAGTAGGGCCTTGAGCTCTACAGCGTGCATGAAGCTCCCATGCTGCGCGCTTGTCCAGCTGCAATACAACTAGGCTACACTGGTGGACGTACAGACCCCTTGCCGGTCTTTGTCCACGCTGATGCGCGTAACAGCGACTGTTGCCATCTTATACTTTTTATCGTCACGACACTGTTTCAATTACTTCAAACAACGCCTCCCAATCACCCATATTGATCTATTGAATGACGTTCTTGCCCTCCGTGGTCGCCTCAATACAGCTATATTCAGTGTCAGGTTACTCCATGACTGCCTACACTACTCTGTTGCACCTAAGTATTTGCAAAAACGAGTGCAGAAACTAAAGCTTTATGATTCTATCTCTATCGAGAAAGTACTTTTGCAGGATGATCTTAATTAACAAGGCAAAGAGCCAACTTCACAATGCACGATCGAGGTTTGTGTCTTCGTATCAGAAAGTACGAAGACTCCTCAATACCTACGATTTTGTAAGATTTTCATGGCTAATATCGCAATGTGACTGTAAACAACGATCTAGGCACCATGCAAAACACGTTTGGATTGTGTCTGCCTTGAGAAAGGACCGATTCGGCACATGTAGCGACAATTATGATACTATTATTAATCTTGCCGGTATCCCTTTGACTCAACTACAAAAGGACGTGCTGTGTGGCGGTTTAGATTTTGGCATTCCTCCTAAACTAATTTTCCACCTTGTCACGAGTGTTGTTATCTAATTATCTTTACCCTATATAAGTTTTAGTCTTTCCAGCTTGAGCCATTCCCTGTATAATCCTTGATGAGAAGGGACCGAAAACGTTCGGATACTTATGACAAGTGCATTATTATTATTAATAGTAGTAACGCAATAAATAGAGTAAGCTGCGCACTCAGTACAAACACCATTAGCAAAACTTGTTTTCATGTAATAACGAAGCTTATTCCTTGAACGTTTTCGTGGCCATCTCATCAGAAGGATTACTGGCAAATCAAAATTAATTCTAAACTCAATATATGGGCCTCAACCAGCGAAAACAGCCCTTACTGGCTTAGGGTCAACATTTTCAAAATTCCTTTTTGGTTAGAAATTTGTTGAACCACGTCTACTGAAGGACCTCAGCCAAGAAAAAGTTCAATATTCCGATTCTAAACGGGTGTATACACCAATATACAATATGTACTCCAAATTGGTGCAATGTATGTATACAATGTGTGTGTACTATGAATATTCAGCATTCTAAGGTGGGTGGGCAGCTTGAATACTTTTGAAATAGTGAAGTAAGCAGCTATAATGACAAAGAATAGCTAATGAGTGCGGAGAGATGATCGACATATTTGCAGCTTCATCCTGCGTGGAGTCGTTCCGCAATCTTGTCTTCCATTTCCTCCTCCGCAGCTGGAGACATGATGTCGCTGCCGTCACTAGCCCCAGACACAGAATTTATCTCAGGTGACGACTCCTCATCTTCCGACTCTGACGAGTCATAGGCCACCTTGAGCCGCATCGCAGCGGGGCCTGCTCTAGACATTCAACACAGCCCGGTCAGAGTGTACCTGGCGCATGCAGGCCAGCCGGGTCAGATTATCCGGCAGAAAAACAAACAAAAGCCTTCTCAAAACGCAGGAAAACAGAAAGGCGAAGTGCCGGAAATCGGACATTTTAGAGAACAAGGCGAACGATCAAAGTCCGCAAACGTAGAAGGTAAACGACACTACGTGAAGAATGCAAAGCAGTTCCATTGGATTCTGATTTAACAATTTGAAAAAAAGGAATTCTGTTTTCTAATCAGCGCTAGTACTAGTACTATAGTCAGTTTCAAAAAGATTAGCAATCCTGGCGATCGCCCGGGGAGTTTGCCGTCTTACCGTATGACGGCTCGAGCGCTGCCTGGAAAAACTCACTGTGAACTCGAAGAAATATTCCGCGCGAAAGCATGAAAAATGACAACTCACTGACGTCGGTACTCATACATGACTTTGTGTTCGTCTGGTTTACAACAAACGAGTTCTTCCTCGTATCGATATGGAGTCAGAGAGGACATGTCGAAACTTCAAAGTGTGGTAAATTTTGACGAGCGGGATGCGTCCGTTTTGTGACCAAATAGATTCTTTGAGCTGCCGCGGATGCAATTTACTCTCACGATGTGACGAAAACGGCATCGACACAGACTCATTCCCAAGGCCTTGAAGTGGCAAAGCTATCCGTGTGACTTCGACGACATTTTGAGAAAAGCAGACGCCTGTGAAAGCTGATAGAAGACGGCGTTGACTCCTAAATTCAAATAAATTGGCGATCTTCAAATACTAAAATAATTCTCAAACAGAAATCGATCGATCGATGTGCCGGTGTATTCAACAACACGTAGCTACAGCGCAATGACTTCCGTGTTCACTCACACGGTTTCAGTGTTGTGTGTGTTCACAACTTCACATGGCGTGAGCCAGTCAAGTGTCAGTCAGTTCAGCAGGAAACGCGAGCTCCAACAACAAGTCGTTTCGCGCAGCCACCTTCTTCAATTTTTGTTGTCTTGTACCAGCGTGATCACCAAAACAATGAAAAAATGAAGAAAAAAATGTTTGACTTGAAGATTTGTTGGGATTTGAACTCACAACTTCATGGTCAGCAGACAGCATTCATAACCACAAGGCCAAAAAGGAAGGGATAAATCGTGGGTTTTGATAACAAATCGATACTGGCTTCCAGGGCAAATTATAAACCATGGGAAAAGGCCAGAAACCTGGCCGAAATACTAACTCCTTAATGGTTGGTCCAATTGTTCCGAAACCTTCACAGAACAATTTGCCGTGTCCTAACAAGCCGTTTTATGTACTTTGTTGTCCAAATTTCCCTTATCTTCATACTTTTTAAGACCCAAACTTGATTGCTAATCTTTTTGAAACAGACTGTAAGTAGTAGCAGCCTAGCAGGACGAACATGTTCACGTATTAGAGCACTGGGGGGGGGGGGGGGTGCCTGCAGCACCTTGTGGAGTGGCTGCTTCCTCGCGACCAAATCCACCGCCGCTCGTCTTCCTTTGGAAATGCGTCTTGCACAAAGCGCATGACATGGATACTAGTAGACTGGCAGGGTCCTAGTCCAGCCAGGGTCGACCTTTCTTCCAAGAGTCTTGGAAAGCGTGAGTTCTTTTTCTCTTCGCTGCGGGCTCCATCGTCCAAATCACCAATCGGCTGAAAACTTGCCACTGTGTCAAAAGCTATAGCCAAAGTTACGCTTTTGACTGCCTGCCTCATCGACTTTGAATGTCCTGACTCCCAATTCCTGCTCGCCGCTGGCCAGATCGCGCTCGAACCGGTTGACCCCAGTTGACCCTAGCCGAGTTTCTGTCGCTTGCAGACTGTAGACTGTAGTGTGTAGATCTACCATGGTGTACCAGTGGTGTACGGTTGCGCTAGATTTGCAACAGATGGGGTCCGCGAGTCGTAAAACACCCGTATTTTAGGAATCCATTGTCAGTTTGAGGCATTTTTCAGCCGGGTCAGACTGGACCCGGTGTTATCTGTTCAGCCAGGTCGTGCAGTTCCCCAGCCGGGCACGTGACCCGGCTGACCCAGCTCTCCAGCAGGCCCTGCGCAGCAGGAGATGACGGCTGCGATCCGCCTTGCTGTCGACATCGATGTCGGAACCAAAGAACGTTTCTTCCTCATCCTGAACTTCAGCGGCCACTTCAGCATCCACTCCCCACCAGGCTCGACCTAGCTGTAGACAGTGACTGCCGTGTGTGCTCTGCGAACAGCTCTGGCGTCCGCAGCCATCGCCACAAGATCAAGGAACACTGGAGTCGCCACTCGACACCCCTTCAACTTCAAAATAAAGTACTTCAAGCAAAGAGTTCAAAAAGTCGTCGCGCTGTTTGCAGCGCGAACAAAAAATCGTTGAACATCACACATCTTCACTAGTTTGAGGGAAAGAGACAAACGGGAAAAGTCTGAAGAAAAAATTGACCGCCACCACCAGGACTCGAACCAGGGACCCTCGCTTGTAGCTAGCGATGCTCTAACCACTGAGCTATGGTGTAGTCGTCATCCCAGCAGAGGCTGTTCAACATTTTCTTCAGACTTCGTAACTCACACTTCCTGTGAATCCACACAGGCGGGTGGGACGCAGCCCTCACTGTACCCACACACTTCACGTACACTCTAGCACGCGGGGAGCCCCAAGTCATAAAATCTTCACTAGTTTGAGGGAAAGAGACAAACGGGAAAATCACAAATCGACCTTTTTCTCGAAAAAATTACGAAATCTCTAAGGGTCGTTTTCGCTGATTGCTGCTCATATAGTTACGCACAATGCAAGTAATACTTTAGACACTACCTAGCGCGAGAAATGAGAGTTGAAAGAAACATAAAATCAATCAACGATATCAGGTGACAACAGATGAGATAAATTCACCACTAGAAAGTAACCATGCAACCAAAAACGAGAACTACGGATCTAAATTTTAGCAACATAAGATCTAATGTCACTTATGGTATTTAGGGATAGTTCAGGATCGTGACAGATGAACTGTTTTATCATTTCCTGGGGATATTACCCGAAAATTAAGAAACTAGGCCGGAAAGTCACCCCGTGGACGGCCATCATGGACCATGCCTTATGACTCGCGCCGTTCGCTGCTGAATGACACAACAACTGCAGCATGTCGTGTCATCCGAATCGTACAAGATTTTACAGCTCGTCCTAGCCATCCCGACGGGCTCTTATGTCCCGTACCGTCAGCGTTGCGACGTGAACTAGCGTTAAAGGACACTAAAACTAGATTGAACTTTTATAGAAAACCTAAAATAGAGAAATAACACCAAGAACGACAGCAGTGAAATTTACAAGCGTGAAGTTTAACAATGAAAGTGAGAGCAATCCTGAATGCATGTGCTAACAATAAACGGATGGTTACCCTGAGTTTTTGTTGCAGGATTTGATTTCTGTGCCACTAAACGGTCAGTCCCTGAAACCAACAAAGCAATCTACAGCAACCACAACTAATCCATCATGCAATCCCACTATTGAAAGACCAAGACGATCAACAGCCAACAGAAGCTACGCATTAAACGGAATAGGGCGAAAGGAGGGACGTGACAGCAGGTTGGTGGCCGAGTCAAGTTCAATGGACCGCGCCAGGCGGGATGGACCAAATAGAGAGAATACAGAGGAATCGGAGGCTGGAATGCATGGCGAAGGAAGCAGTGAGTCGGAGAGCGATGAGGAGAGTGGTCGTGAGAGTGCAGGGAGAGTGTTGGTATTGTGCATTGGTTTCATAGTAGAAAGCCTTCAGTGTGCACTCATCCGCTAGCTAGTCCTGATTGTTGCAATTCGCGTTCCGAGTCTTCTTTCACTGTATTGTACCGTGGTCGACATGGTTATAAAAAGTTTAAAAAAAAGTAAATTATCGTGTCCGTTCCCGAAGGGAACTACGACGGCCGCTAACACCGGGTAAACCCTGTTATGCATGGTTATGGACTATAGTTAAAAAAAATTGGAAGCCATTCAGCAGGGTTTGTACAAGCCTAATTTGTGTGTACAGAAAGATAGTATAATTGGGTTGAAATTGTTCAAGTAATGTGTCGGGTTTGGTGTGACCAAGGTTGGCCGTTAATGTTCTAGGTGAAGTGTACTGCTGTTATGTGTATGTTGTCCTTCCTTCCTTCTTTCTTTCTTTTTCATTTGCAAGTTTATTGTTAGCACACGCATTCATGATTGCTCTCGCTTTCATTGTTAAATTTCACACTTGTAATTTTCGCTGCTGTTGTTCTTAGTGTTATTTCTCTAACTTAGGTTTTCTATAATAGTTCCATTGTGTTTTAGTGACCTTTAGTACAAAGACGATTCCTGATGAGTGTTGTACAAAAACTGTTTGAATCCATATTATTCTCTACACTATTTTTCCTATTTTCATCGTTTTATTACAGGCAGGCATTGTGGGATGGTCTAAGACCCTGATTGAGAAACAGAGGGTACCAGGTTCAAGTCCTGCTTGGAAGTGGAAGGAATTTTTCCAGCCGTGCTGCGACCCACAGTTAATTGAAAACTCGTGGCTTGGCTCGAGGGTAACATGGATGCAGTTAATGGGATTTTTGGTCTTTGATCACTTTGTGGTGGGTCTGATCTACTTTACCTCCCACCGTTTAGGCTCTGCATCTGCGCCTTGATCCTAGAGGGTGGTGGCGTTCCTACGGATGCGGAAACTCGGCTTCCAGCCGAGTCTCACGTAAACCGTGAAATTTATTTATTTATTTTATTGCACATTAGTCTCCACCGTTTTACATTGCATGAATAAAGTATACACAAATGTCGATTCTGCTTGTCTTATTCGTTGCGGTTATCAAAAATTACCCAAAAATTGTGTACGTCGTGTATGTGGGATTCTACAGCCGGCAATGTCGTAAAAAGCAGATACTGATCTCTGTGCAACTAAACGGTCAGTCCCTGAAACACAGCCATGATAGTGTATTGTTCTGTATAACGTTATACAAAACAAATGCTAAGATTTCTCAGGCTTTCATTTTTTAAATCCTGAGCAGAGTTGGTCACACACATACATAGAGTGTCACTTGATAGTAACAGAGCAGGAAACTTACTAGACACACAGATTGTTGGACGTGGTTCTTTGCAAGAGTCTTGATGTGTTGTGTTGGTTGATGGTTGGTAGGTAGTGCAACGAGACCCATTAGTGACGTCGGTATATACCGGTATGTGGCTGACGTTGTTGTTACTCAAGATTTGCGATGTGGTCAGCAGTTGTGAGGCACAGCTGAGTTGCTGAATGTCTGTAGACAATCGACGACCATCATACTGCTCACGACACGCCCTGTTTGCATCATCTGCTGACAATGAGATGCTATGGTATGTATACCTGTGTGAGTCACACACTATAGAAGCTGCTTGTGTATCTACAGCAACACACAAGTGTAGAACAGATATACAATTATGCCATCTCAGTATCATACTTTATGCAGAGATCTGATTTCTACGAAGAGATGAGTATAACACTTGTTCGTACTCGAAACACTTTGATAAGTTATACACAGAGTACATAAAGAGGGGAAGCCAAGCCAAGAGGAACTGTCACAAACCAAAAGTCAATATCCTACTAAACTAGTTGTTTCGCTTGACTTGCCTTCTTTGAATACTTTACATACATGTACCTTTGAGAATCCAATTTGTGCAGCTTGGTGCCTTGCGTCGTCGAGTTGTAGTTAGTGTAGTCAGACTGGTGTGTCCAATGTTCTTACTTATGAAATACTAATCTCGTCGTCATCATCCTGTAATGTTCGGCATTCATTGTTGCCGAGGGACATGCCTCATGCACATCTTCATGTCACATCCCTTCCCCTTATTTGAACTTTCCGCACCCAAGCCCTCCAAGTTTGAAGATTGCTGATTTTCGCTTTGTAGAAGTGTTGGAGCTACTTGTAGGTACCAGGTCGTTGAATATCGTTGAATATCTGAGTATCCATGGCAGTTTTGTCACTTTTGTGCCTTGTTGTCGAACAATGTGACCGATTAAGATCACATTACCTTGCTGGACTGTTATTCAAAACTCGTAACTTATTGTTCCTTTCTCTTTACTAATGATACCGGCTCAACATCCGAGTTTTAGCTTAGTTTTTCATAGTGTGTTAACTCCCTTGCAGGCACAGTGGGTTGGTCAAAGACCATGATTGAGATACGAGAGGTACCTGGTTCAAATCCTGCCTGGGAGCGGTTTTCCAGCCATGCTGCTACCCACAGTCAACTGGGAACTTGTGGCCAGGCACAAGGGGTACATGGATGCAGCTAATGGGGTCGGTTTCGGCACTTGTGTCAGTGGTTGTGAGACTTACCCACTCACCCCCACCGTTAGGCACTGCATCTGTTGTTAGGTTTACCGGGTGTTAGCAGCCGTCGTGAGCTCCCTTCCTGAACGGACACGAATATTTACTTTTTTTTTTAACTCCCTTGCAGGACAAAGCCTGATTTTCACTATTTAAGCAATTCTACAGCTATGATATCTACCTTCACTGACGAAACTTTTAACTTATACTCGAAACAGGTGCATGAAGGACCTCAGTATCAACCGATGTGTCACTTTGCTGGTGGTGTGCTGTGGCAAAGTGTCCAGGTCGGCTGGGGAGCGCATTAATTTTGTGGTGGTTGATAAAAAAAATTCTCCTTTAAACACACC
The DNA here is from genome assembly GCF_964019385.1 of Sycon ciliatum. NCBI lineage: Eukaryota > Metazoa > Porifera > Calcarea > Leucosolenida > Sycettidae > Sycon > Sycon ciliatum. Next base: position 26,653,208 of record NC_088653.1, on the reverse strand, counting down.
ACTATTAACCCTTTCCGTTTGTGCCATATTACCCAACTTAGCTGTGATTTCAGTGCAGTAAATCACTTGAACGAATTTTACATACTATACTGTAGAAAGGCAGATTTTCGCGAGTAAATTTTGTAGCGTTTTCTGAATCTGGGTCAAATAACGATGAAATTTTTTAGCAAATCCGAGTTTCAGAGTTTCAAAAAAGAAGGATGACTAGTACTGTACTGTACATGCAAAGTTTTGATCGGCGCGGCAAAAACATCAGCGAAAACACTAAAATCGCTCAAATATCCCGTCGCTAAAATTAGTCGTTTTACAGTACACAGATGCAACCACCTCACTTTCGATGTCACTTCACCTTGGCTCTTTGGAAAGAGAGCTAAGCTGCACCTAAATAATAAAGTTTCTGGGAACACCACCGTTATCTGTGATAATAATAAAATGTTCGCTTATTTACACGCCTGTTGGGACTAGTAAAATAATATAATCTACTACTACTACTACATAATTATGTACATTGTTAAACAGGACAGGGTGATTTTATGAATGAAGTTGTGAAAATTGTATTGACATCGAGACCATATCAGGTAGCAACCAATGTGGGTTGGTAATTGCACAAAACACAGGCTGAGAAGACAGCTTGCTCAAGAATATCAAATAAATTGTTGTCAATGACACCATCCAGAAGACGATATTGCTTGCTTACTTTGCTCACAACTCGGCACTTTGCCAAGGCACACGATTACATCACGTCTTCCAAATATGGGATTACGCAATGAGCTTATGCTAGAACCATTTATGAAAATTGTCCATGGACCATCACGGCAGAAAGTCCGCCTTGCAGAGGGGGTGGATGTGATGGTTGAGAGCCGGAGACGGTTCATACTCGGTACGCCCCTGAGGTCAATCCCCAGTACGCTAGTTGTACCAGAAATGAAAACAAGGTTGCGCCTTTGGCACGAGGTACAAGAATCGACAAGCTGGGAATGTCCCCAGCCGGGTCACAAATCCCGTAGCTGCCCACGCCGCCAGACATCCCGTGAGACCACTGTGATACAAAAAGAACTTACCAAAACATCAACAGCACCTGTTGAGGATAACAATGCTACGTCAACAGTTGAACCTATTGAGAATAACAACGCTACGGTAAACTTGAACTCCAGTGAGCTCAAGCCCAGGGCAGGTCAGACAACCCCCGCCGTGCGTGGCAAGTCCAGGGCTGAGCACATGCCTAAAGATGATACAGCACAAGAAGATGACGACCGTGATGGCTTCACACCAGCCCGTAGGCCGAAAAAGAAGAGTCAACAAACGGCTGACCAGAGACCAGGTAACCAAGCTGCCAATTGTGAGCTCCTGGATGATGCCTTGAGTAGTGTTCTGCACCGGACAGGATCACATTACGAGGTTCTAGCCGACAACATTATTCAGGGAGCCAGGCAGGGAGCCGCTAACGCCCACAGGCACAGCCAGGCGGCTAACGACACCTGCAGTCGCTAACAAGCCCCAACCTCGGATGTACGTACACCATTGCTACATAATGTATCTTCATTCAACAAAATAGTATATGTATATTACATTGAAAATGATAGGAAATTTCACACACATTAGTTCTTCCTTTTCTCTACATCACTAAATCCCCTAGCATCATCTTTCATACCAATGAGCAACCGCAATCTGCGATCATGTACCAACCACGACACATCCCACTTGTCCTTAGTGTTCATGAACGTATGCAGTCTCCGCTTCAAGGTCCATGCTCTAACCGCACTGATCCCCAAGTACGACATCCTGGGTACAGCCGAAACATGGCTAAACAGCGCGATCTCTGACGGAGAAGTACAAATCCCAGGTTATAACCTTACCAGATGTGACCGCGAAAACAGGACTGGAGGCGGTGTATGTATCTACTACAAATCATCACTTCTCATCACGCCACAGCCAAATCTCCGCCTAGACGGCGTGGAAGCCGTCCGGACACTGCTGCGATCGAAGTCCCAGAAGCACCTGTTCGGATGTGTATATCGTCCCCCGCAGGAGTCTCTCGCGTACTGGACCCTCCTGGACTCTGCCTTCCATAGAGCGTCTCTGGTGGCAACATCAATGACCGTTGTAGGAGACTTCAATGTGGACATGTTCCGAGGTCAGAGAATGGCGCAACGTCATCACCTTGAAGATGTCGCATCTGTTTACAGCCTCACAAACCACGTGCTGTCCCCGACAAGGATTACACCTCTCTGTCCCCAAGGTAGCACCATAGATTTAGTCCTTTCTACAGAGAACTCAGTGTCAACGTGCACGGTTGTTCCGTCCACCATAAGTGACCACTCTACCGTCCGTGCTATTATGACCTTTGCTGTACAGACGAAGAAGTGTGTGCGTGCTCCACCAACACGTAAATTGCACAAAATCGATATTCCGCTATTTCGCGAGGACCTTAAATATTGCTTTGCACAAGACTTCCCCTCTGATGTCGATGTCGACACTTACTGGGAGCTCTGGCACAATCGATTTATGACTGTGTTGGACACACTTGACCCGCTCGTACAAGGGGCAATGAAATCTGCAGAACCTGTGCCTTGGTCAAACCGGGACATTTATCAGTTGGACAAGAAGAAGAAAAGGTATCATCGCCTTTGGCTGGCCGACAAAGGAAATGTTCAACTCCACCAGCAGTACCGGAAGGTTCGAACTCAGGCAACGGACATGTATAGCCGTTGTAGGAATGAGTACTTGGCACGTCAATGCCAAGTCCGCATCGGTAGCGAACTGAGCAACATCACAGTATGCACAAGTGGAGTACCCCAAGGATCTGTATTGGGGCCCATCTTGTTCAATATATACACCCGAGCGGTAGCTGCAGTAGCTCACCCGACCCCTAGTGTACAATTTGCTGACGATATTGCACTATACCAAAGTGGTTCCAACACGGCAACTATTTCACTGGGACTCTCGTCATCCGTCACTGCGCTGGCCGACTGGCTCGAAAACCGCGGCCTGATATTGAATGAACGGAAAAATCAAGTTCTGTCCCTCTGTGGGAGGGATGCGCAAACCAGTATCGCTGTAAATTGCCATCAGACCCGCTTACCTGCTTGTACTGCGGCCAAGTACTTGGGTTTAACCATCACCGAGCAACTGACCTGGGACCACCATATCCACGACATTACAGCGAAGGTGAACAGGAAAGTCGGAGCATTGTGGCGAACCCGGCCGTCCCTTTCCCAGAAGGCCAGGGTCCAATACCTAAAATCCGTTGTGATGTCCGACCTATTATATGGAAGTGTGGCCTATAGCACGTCCCTCTCAGCTTGTGCTCTAGGGAAACTCCGTCTTCAGAACCGTGCCATCCGCGCTGTGTTCAGCCTACCACCCACATCTTCGGTAAGGCACCAAAGGGAGAGCATATCCCCCCGCAAAATCGAGGAGACACAACACCACCAACTCATCGATCTCATCTGGCGCGGCCTGAACGGCCAATGTAGTACAGCGCTTTCAAAGCAGCTGACGCCCGCAACCACGGCCCCAACTCGACATCAAGCCAACGCCGGGCTCATTCTCCCGCTGGCCAGGACGAATACCGGCAGGCACTCGCCAACCGTTCTTCCGTGGAACTGCGCTGTGGAACACTCTGCCAGCCAGTGTACGTTCCTGCAAAGCCGTGGCCGACTTCGCAGCAGCCGTGTACCCGTACACTCTCTGGCCATAAACGTTTTTAAAGAAAAGAAACAGTGACAATCCCCCCTCCCCCCCCCCCCCCACACACACACACAGACAGTATGTATAGGCATATAACGAACGGTCTTTCCCTGTTAGCTCTGTTTGTCCAATACATGAGATAAAACGTCTTTCTTGTTGTTTTCCTTCTATATGTAGTTGCTTCCAGCATGGTAAGCGACAGTACCATGGCCTTTTCAGATTTTCATTGTACCTATTTGTAGTTCCTCCCGGGATCAGTATTTCTACTTGAAATAATATCCACTCCAATGTCTCATTCTTAGCATTCTTTTATTCGCTTCCATGTAATGGGCTTATTGCCGGTTTGGTATTGCGAATTCAAATAAAAAACAACAACAAATTGCTCATGGACTGTGCTTGCTCCGCCGTCGCTGGTGGCGGTGGGGGAGGAGAATGGGCGTGGTGGCTCATCGGGTCGGCTTGTGTCGCCGCCTTTGCTCCGGCCGTCGGTGGTTCCCTCGTCAGTGCCCCCGGCGGCTTTGGCTGAGGTGGTGCCGCTTGCGGTCCCGGTCCCACTGCCTCCTCCTGATCCTCCACCATCGGTTCTTGCGGCGGTGGAGCTTGCCAGTGGGAGACCGCGAGCAACACTGACAGCTGCATTAACACTACAAATGCCGACTCAAAAAGACCCACCTTGCATATCAGTAGCTCCCACACCAACACCAACAACGCAATATACAGCAACCACAACTAATCCACCATCCAAGCCCACAATTGAAAGACCAAGACGATCAACAGCCAACTACAACAGAAGCTACACACTCAGCGGACAAGGGCGAAAGGAGGGATGTGATAGCAGGGTGACGGCCGAGTTGACTTCAATGGACCCGGTCAGGCGGGATGGACGAGACAGAGAGAGTACAGAGGAAGCGGAGGATGGAGCGGACGGCGGAAGGAGCAGTGAGTCGGAGAGCAGTGATGGGAGTGATGGTGAGAATGCCGGTGAGAGTGTTAGTGTTGTGCGTAGGTTTCGTGGTAGCAAGTCTTCAGTGTACAATCATCTGCTAGCTAGTCCTGATTGTTGCAATTCGTATTCCGACTCTTCGTTCACTGTATTGTGCCGCGGTCGTCATGGTTATGGACTACAGTTAAAAGTGTTGGAAGCTATCTATCAGCGTCTGTACAAGCCTAATTTGTGTGTACAGAAAGATAGTATAATTGGGTTGAAATTGTTTAAGTAACGTGTCGTGTTTAGTGCGGCCAAGCTTGGCCGTTAATGTTCTAGGTGTAATGTACTGCTGTTATGTGTTATCACGTTGTCTTTCCTTCCTTTCTCCTTTGTTCATTTCTCGCTTTGATTGTTAAAATTCACACTTGTAAATTTCACTGTTGTTGCTCTTAGTGTTATTTCTGTAACTTAGATTTTCTATAATAGTTCAATTTTTGTTTCAGTGTCCTTTAGTACAACGACGATTCCTGATGAGTGTTGTACGAAAACTTGTTTGAATCCATATATTTTTTTCCCTACACCATTTCTTCATATTTTCATCGTTTTATTGCACATCGTCTTCACCGTTTTTACATTGCATGAATAAAGTACACAAATGTCGGTTCAGCTAGTTTTATTGATTGCGGTTAACAAATTACAATTTGTATTTGCTCGCAGTGGACATAGTTTGATGCTCTCTCCATGATATCAAGCGAATGGCCGAGGGCCTTCTTGATTGGTGTGAGTTGCCAGTATGATGCAAGCCAGATATGGATTGATCGAAGAAGGATAGATTTACCATCACTGTGGATAAGAGTCATACTGTAGCTCAGTTGGTTAGAGCATTGCTCACGAATAGCAAGGTCCCTGGTTCGAGTCCCGGTGGTGTGACTGATGATTTTTCTTTCTTTCATATCTGGCTTGCAAGTGTTGAGTTTCGGAGAGAAATGAGCAGGACGTGGCATGTGGCCTCTAATTTCCTAAAACTCAGTATTGTGATCAGAGATTTTCATATAGCTCAATCTCCACGATAGATTTTGTTATGGTCGGCGTCATTCGCTCTAACGGCTGTGGTGGCTGGTGTGGTGACTGAGGTAGACCAGACAGCACATGCTATCTACCCTCTTGGCAATATATTATTATTCACACATATCCGCCGGATGAGTATGCGTGGCCCATGCACCATGGGGACCCACGAATACAAACCAGCATATGTTCCCTCAGCAATACAAGCAAGCAAGCAAGCACGCAAAGATAAAGGAGAGCCCAGGCAGCGAAAACAAAACGAAGAGAGATGAGGACATAGGCAACGAAAACAATTCCAAAGCATAGCCAGGGATTGAATGTGTGCATCTGGGTACAACAGTTAATACGGCTAGTGCAGCCGTACAGAGCGCAGCATCACGAAAATACAAAAGTGCCACAGCAGCAGCCAAGAGTGTGCTAACACTAAAAAAGAAGATCAGTCCACGAAAAAATTATTGTCGCCACAGGTAGACATCTCCGGCAAGAATGCATGCGTGCGCACAAGTAGGCAGGCAAGCATGTCAGATGTAATCGTATTATTATGGCCAGGCTAATTAACAGTGCTGTTTCGCAATGAATTCCATCGGCATTTATCATGCGCCACCTTCCGAAGCTGGGCTAGGCCAGGTCGCGACAGAAGCACAAGCCAAAGAGTTGGTGGACAAGCCGTTGATCATTCACTCTCATTGTAATATCAAAAAGTATTCTTTCTAGACCAAAGAGTGGTATATTTGATAACATTTAATAACGATAGAAATTTTTACGATACTTCTCCAGACGTTTCGTTGTTCTGAACAACATCGTCAGTGGATAAAGAATGGAGGGCTTTGGGTGGTGGCACGGGTTAATAGGGAGTGATGGTGGTGAGATGAGGTGAGGTGAGAAGGTGAAGGTGGGAAATACATGTATCTAAGTTAATGGTGAAGGTTAGGTGCGGGTCGATACAGGTGGGAAGGGGTACACCCTTCGGGTAGAAGTGTAGGTTGGTAGAAGGTGTTGGTGTGCGTAGAAGGTGGAGTGGCGTAATGGAAGTGTCGGGTTGATAAATGTGGGAGAGAGTCTAGGTAGGGTGTGGATCAGCAATAGGTGTTGGTGTATGTGGTGGGTAGAATTGGCAAGAGGTGTGTGTGTGCGTGTGTGTGTGTGTGTGTGTGTGTGTGCGTGTGTGTGTGTGTGTGTGTGTGTGTGTGTGTGCGTGCGAAAAAGAGTAAGGTAGTGAGTATTGGTATGCGTGGAAGGAAGATGTGGCAGAAGGTGTGCGCTATAGGCAAGGGGTGCAGGAATATTTTGAGGTGGTGGGTGGGACTAAAACAGGAGGTTGTGATTCATCTAGTGATATATATATATATAATATCAGCAATAGCAGCAGTATATACAAAGAGGTGTGTGTGTGTGTGTATGCGTGTGCGTTTGCAAGCTGTTTGGTAGTGTAGTGTATTGGGGGGGGGGGGGGGGGAGAGAGCACCGGGTGCGGGTGTTCTTCTTCTATTGCGATCATTTTTGGATGGGTTGGCAGATAGTGGATGGTGGTAGGCAAGTTATGCCAAGTATCCAGTTCCCATATCTTCTTTTCTTCTGTTGATAGTTGGTTTCTTGTCGCGGATGGCATATGCTTCACGGATCCGGAGCCTCAGCTCATCCCTCTCCGTGAGCTGAGCAATCTCGTACATAATCTCTGGGGTGGCGTTCGGGTGTTCCCTAGCGTAGTGCACACCGAATGCAGACTTCTTGTCATGATATTTTGCAGCATTTGTGTGCTCTTGGGCCCGGGTGTGCACTTGCCTCCCAGTCGAGCCGACGTATCTCTCGTGACAAAGGTGGCATGTAGCTTCATACACGGCAAATCTGCAGGTACATTTCTTCCTGAACATAGGGCATTCGCGCATTCTGCATTTTTCCGGTTCTCCTTTTTTCTTCATGAGTTCTTGGATGGTTGGGGGTCGAGGGTTAACGAGGCGTGCCGTTATGCCGTTTTTCTTAAGTGCCTGTCGTACTTGGCCATTAACCTTGTCGGAGATGTACGGTATTCTAAATACCAGTTGTTTCCCTTTTGTTTGTTTACTTCTGTTTCTTCTTCGGGCTCGCGCTTTGATGATGTGTTCTGCAGAATAGCCGTTCCCTGCAAGTTTATCTGAGATGAGGCGTCTGGCTTCCTCCGCAAACTCAGGCGTGCTGTTGTCTTGTGCTCGTTTGTATTCATTGTTAATGACCGCCATCTTAACCGCCGTTGGATGGTGGGAATCTGCGTGTAGTGTTATCCCTTTGTTTGCTTCTTTTACGTAGAGCTTGTGTGTGACTTTGCCGTCAGGAAGAATCTTTAGTCTGATATCCAGGATTGGTAGGAAACCATCTTTGTCCGGCAACTCCAGTTCAAACTTGATTGTCGGGTGTTTTCCGTTGAGTTTGGTCAGTAGAGACTGTGCTTCCGCAGGAGTGTCAACTGCGGTTCCCGAGTCGTCTACATAGCGAACGAACACTGGCAATGGGGGCGAGATGTTTCTGTAAATGTGGCGCTGTTCAAAGCGGTCCATGACGATGATAGCTATTGTGCCGCTGAATCTGCTGCCCATCGCCAATCCCCTTGTCTGTTTGAATGTTCCAAGGGTTGGGTGTTGGAACACGTTGTTATATAGAATCAGCCCGAGGAGCCATTTTAGGTCGACCGGTGTGAGGGAGTAGGTATTGAGTTTGAAGCGGTTCGCGTATTCGAGGACGGTGCTGATTCCTTCTTCAATGCCAATGTTTGTGTACAGCGAGATCACGTCGAATAATATGGGCATTTTCTTCTTCAGTTTGTTTTCGTTGCTCGTAAATTGGGCTATTAGGTCCCGCGTGCTGCTGATGTGGGCGCTCACGTTAAGCAGCAATGGCTTGAAGATGAAATGGAGGATCCAACCGAGTCTTTCGAAAATGCCGCCTGATCCCGAGACGATTGGGCGAATCTTGAGAGATTTCTTGTGTGTTTTCGGCAGTGCGTAGAACCGTTGAACACACCAACACACCAACACCGTAGAACACACCAACACCTTCCACCAACCTACACTTCTACCCGAAGGGTGTACCCCTTCCCACCTGTATCGACCCGCACCTAACCTTCACCATTAACTTAGATACATGTATTTCCCACCTTCACCTTCTCACCTCACCTCATCTCACCACCATCACTCCCTATTAACCCGTGCCACCACCCAAAGCCCTCCATTCTTTATCCACTGACGATGTTGTTCAGAACAACGAAACGTCTGGAGAAGTATCGTAAACATTTCTATCGTTATTAAATGTTATCAAATATACCACTCTTTGGTCTAGAAAGAATACTTTTTGATAGAAGCACAAGCCCCAGCTTCTCCCGACAATCCAGTGAGAGGGTGGTTAGCAGTGTTGTTCTTGGTCTGCCTATCCTTCCCCGCAAGGCACCAGAAGCAGCAAAATCGAGAGCGACCTGTGGCAGTGCCCCTGATGGCACCCGGAGCACATGCCCCAGGAAGCTCCATCGCCTCGCCGCGATGTCCTTGGAGATGGGTTGGGTGCGACAGCGGATTTAGAGTTCCGTGTTTTTGATTATATTAGACATCCTTAGCAAAAGTACGATAACACTAACCTTTACGGTACTCACTCCCAGCCGTGACAAAAGACGTTATCGGATAACGGAAAAACGTTACAGAGCTCAAAATAACGGGCCGACGTTCGTTATGGAAATTCTGCAAAAAATGCAAAAACTCGCATTGTTTTGTAACTGGCGGGAGATGAAAAGCAGGGAGTATTGTACTACTCCCTGATGAAAAGCACGTCGTGCAGATCGAGATGAGATCGAGAGTCGAGATTGCTTCCTCTTGTGACATTTAGCTTTTTTGGCGAGTTTTGCCTTTCAGTTGACAATTTCTGCGTCCTCTGCTTCGTGCCTTTCCCCTCTATCCCATCTGGGAAACAAAGGACCAGTTCCACGGCACTCCTGAGGAAGAAATTCATCGGCCTCTCCCAGACGTGCTGGAGCTGGAGAACCCTTACAGTCTTCGGTGCTGCGTTTAGGAAAGGGTTTCCAAGGACCTGGGAACAGCGAAAACTCATTTTCGCCGTGCTTTTGCTATTCCTGAGTAAAAGACCTCGCCAAGGTATTCTTTCGGAAGAACAGCAAACTAATCCCTGGTTCAAAATTTTGAATTTCCCGCATCTGTTTCCACGAAAATTCATATCGCCATGGTTGTCACGACTACTTCGTCTCAACTATAACGTACTTTGTGCTAAGGGAAAAGTCAGCTTGAACGATCCGAAGTACGGAAAGGTTTGCGTTTACGTTAGCGTTTTTTTAGCTAAGGATATCTATTTGGATACTTTAAACGGAGTAGCGAGCGGAGGTGACGGCGGTGGCAAACGTCCAGAGACGTTCTGAGTGCCTCAGTGAGGCCCCAGGTAGCGCAGTTGTAAAGCAAAATGCTTAGAACGTAGCAATTGTACAGCCTCAGCTTCAACGTTAGGGAGATCCCTGATAACTGTAGAAGGCTTTGCATCCGGCTAAATGACTGCGATGCCAGAACCATTCGGTGTTTGATGTCCTCGGCAGTACCAGCTCTCGATCCAACCGACTTTGCCATCCGCCATTCTTCTTTCCCTCTTTTTTCCAGGTCTGCATCGAGGTAGAAGTGGGTCCGTTCAGTTTTCGCGCCGTTGACCATCAATTGGTGTTCTGGCATCTTCTGCACGCATACGTCATGGGTTTGTTTAAGATTTTGGTCATTTTCATCGAGGAAGTCAAGATCATCTGCGTACTGAAGTTCAGGGATAGACGGTGCTAGGCCTGTACTTTCTCTTCGGAACTGATGTCTCAGCTGCTGCAGAACATGTTCAAAGTAGCACGTAAACAGGACAGGGCTCAGGCAATCTCCCTGTGGTGTGCCAATGCCACATTGAAAGGCGTCTGCAGTCTGTCCGCATACTTGAACACTGAGCGTTGTGTCTACAAGCAGCGTTGAGACCATGGCTCGAGCATCAGGCACGCCAGGCGCTGCAGTGAGGATTGATTCAAGCAGGCTGTTTCTATGCGGAGTGTCAAAGGCCTTGGAGAGGTCGATGCCAAGCTTGTTGAATGACCACTGATTATTTTCTACTAAACTGCTGAGAATACGAAGAGTGAATACAATATCACTCGTCGACCGGCCTGGTCTGTACGCACTCTGTGAGGATGGCAGGTACTGTTCCACCTGGTGTTGAATCCGTCGCAGTGTGATACTTGACAGGATCTTTCTAACTGAATTCAGAAGAACAATTGGACGAAGGCTGCTACATGGACCCTTGGGTTTCCCCGGCTTCTGCAGAGGTATCAGCACGCCAGCACGCCAGCACCAATCGCAGAATCAGGTGTCGCCGGACTCTACAGAAGTTTGTAGGATGTGAGCAATTGATGTACATAGAGGCTCATTGCAGGCATATTCAAGCATCTTGTTGGGAATTCCATCTGGCCCTGGTGACTTGCCATTCTTCAGTCTGCGTATGGCAGAGGCCACTTCTGCTGTCGTTATGTTATTGGTTAGAGTTGTTGTTTCCTTCTTTAACGGCTTACTGCTAGAGTCTGAGAACTGCCCACGAAAATGGTCTGAGACACGCCTGTCTTGCTGTGCTGGGTTGCATATTCTTGCGCCGTTCCCATCATCAACAGCTATACCAGACCTTCTCGGCCTGCAAAGGGCAGCAACAGAAGCATGCATTTTTGAGGTGTCGTTTTTGATGCATTCTATTTACACTGCCTTGGCTTCCAGACGGTCTGCTTCACATTGCTTGACTGCAGCACTCAGCCGATGAAGCAGGCGATTTCTTTGCGCTTTCAGAGCAGTTTTTTCCTCGACATTTGGTGTTGCATTGATCTGGATTCGTACTTGTTTCTGGCGCGTAGATAGATCACTGATCGTTGGGTCATCGGTGACATAGCTGGAAGACTGCCTTCCACGGCTGTCTTTGCCCAGGACAGCCTCCGCTGAGCACTTGATAGTCTCTGCAAGCTTTTCCCATGTCACGCCACTGTCCAGGCTGGATATTGCATGCGATATTGAGTCTCTGAACACTTGCTGAAGGCTGGAGTTTGTGGAGAGCTTTTCAATTGGTATGCGACCTTCCTTCTGTTTACTTCAGTAGTGGCTGCTGATGGCTCTTGATGGCTCCACCATGGTGGTCACCACCATCTTGTGATCAGATGCCAGTTCACATCCCGCATAAGCTCTACTGTCTTGCAGTCCGTGGCATATTTTGTCTGGGATCAGCACATAGTCAATTTGGTTGTAGATATTTACATTTTGTTGATTACGTCGGATGGTGCCAGTCCAGGTAGTGATGTGATGTGGCAATATAGCATCAGAAAATATCTACAAATTATTGTTTTTGCACTTACGTGTTGTGGCGAATACTTGAACGCTAATGAGAGTCGCTTTTCCTTTTTCGGGAAAGTCGACTTGGAAGGAATATTGTGAGCCACTTCTCAGGTTGGAGATATGGAAAACTCTTCTCATTTCGAATGTGTTCATTATAATGACTCTCTTTTGTTTGTGGCTGCTGCCAGTTCCGCCCGTCAATCGTTGGTAGGTCACGGAAATTCTTTTCTGTCCAACATTGTGCCTGTTAAGTAAAGAACCTGCTAACTACAAAGACAAACAGGACCAAACACACATACACATACACACCATACAGACATACACATACACACCATACAGACAGACAGACAGACACACACACACAGACACACACATAAGTACATAGTGTAGATACCTGAGCAGGCTGTCGCACACTCCCGTCCTCGGTACAAGTGTCTTGCTTAGGACAACATACCAGTTTGAGTGTGATCGATGAAAAACCATTAAAAGCTGTACTTGGAATTAAACTGTCCAAGACAGGAGCACAGGTTCCACTGCAACCACTTCATTAATGTGCCGAAGTGGAGGTAGCCATTTGGAATTTGAATTGAACCTAACTTTAGTTTCCCTTGGACAATGGCTATCATTTTATGATGTTTTATTTTTTTCACTTGTACAAAGTACGCAAGCCTCCTTTACGGGCAAACAAAACACAATTCACAGTGGCATGGTGAATGATTAAAACACAACACCAAAAGAAAACAATTGTTTGTGTAAAACGGCAATGAATACGGAGCATCAGCAAATCGAATTTTCGATTTGATTATTCGAATGGCAAAAAGAAAATCAGCGCGAAAATTCGAACGAAAAAGAGGTTCAGCATGCGTGCAGTCCAGTATTTTCGAATGGATTTTTTACCTTGAGCACTGGAGATTTTGAGATGTGCGATGGCTGCGTTTGTTGCAGAGCAAGTCGATTTGTTGGATTCGCTTCTCCTCCTTGAGTTTTCGGATGGTCATCTGGACCGAACTGAGTTGCTGCTGTTTCACATTGCCGTTGAGGATTACGCAAAGCGGCGGATGCTTCATCCGATTGAGGCTATTGGCGACAGGATCTCTCTGGCTGATCTCGATGAAGAGACTGTCATCAGCCGTTTCAGCTTCAGCAAGGCGCAACTAGACAGTGTGTGTGTGTGTGTGTGTGTGCCCCGTTTTATCTGAGTTTTCAGTCGTTCCTCTTACTAGTCTTAGGCCACGGGGTGGCTCTGGGTCCACCAGAGTCGCCCCTGGCGTGTTTCTGAATTTGCTGGGGCGAGGGTTCCGCGACGCGGTCGCCAGGGCAGTGTCTTTTCTGTCACGACCGTTGTCGTCCTTGTCTCTCCATTCACGGTGGTGTAGCTGACCCCCGAATGGTTTCAAACTGCGAAGCTCGGAGTACAGTGGTGGCAGAGGCATGAGCTGTGAGTGGATACGGTTGCTGGAGATGGATGGTGATGCAGGGAGAAGAGTTACGCTGCCTGACGACGCGTGGAAAATTGTTTGAATCTGCAATTTCAGTTCGAGCGCGGTGGACTTCTAGACGATGTGTCCTCATGGCTGTTTTTCAACGCTTGGCCTATCGCTGATATCCCTGCATGGGATGTTTTTCCAGTGGAGTCCAGGTGGAACTTCGGGTGTCCACACTCCATCACCTGGTTGATTATTTCGGAACTGCAATAATACAGGTTCAAATAATTATTGTTTCCTTTTTGTGCGTATCTAGTCTATCTCTTGTCATATCTCTTTTCTATATGTCGCACACCAGATCAGATGTACTACTATCGCTGTCTTTCTCTGCTATCTCTCTCTGCTTGCTGTTTTTTTGTTTTTGTTGCCACTGCCCCTCATCATACCCATGCTTGGGTGGAGGGCGGCTTGACCCGTTAGGGTACCTGTCAATACAGTACAGTACAGTGTGTGTGTTTGTGTGTGTGTGTGTGTGTGAGAGAGAGAGAGAGAGAGAGAGAGAGAGAGGCACGTGAGAACGCTAACGTGAACCAAAGGACGTGTTGAGTGTGATGTTCTCATTGCAACTTGGCCACTACTCCTGCCATCAACTTGAGAAACATGTCCTCTCTTTGGTCTCTTCTCTTCCCTTCTTCTTCCTGCTGTTCCTTCAGATTTTGCAGTTCCTTTCCTTGTAGCTTCACCTTCATTTTCTCCAGGTCTAGCTTGGCAATTGCCAGCTTCCTTTCTTCTTTCTCATTATCGAGCTGCTTTTCCTTTGCTGCTGTGTCTGCGTCTTGCTGCTTTACTCGCAATTCCATCTCTCTTTCTTGCATCCTTAGCTTCTCCCGCTCGATGTTTAGCCGCTATGTCTAGGTCTGCTGGTTCTTGTCATGTTTTTCCTCAAGGTACTTCACAATAACTTCCGCCGTGCTGCCACATGGGCGTTTTGCTTCTGGTTCCTTTGCAGTTACTTGCACCTTCTGTGCAAGCTTAGCGCACGCATCCTCCCTTAGCTGCAGAGCCAAGTTGCGATCTGTTTTCACTGCTTGCTGCGGGGTTGGTACAACATCCTTCTCATGAAACATCGCAGAGAGCTCAGTGAGGAGCTGTTGCTTTTGAGCGAACGCTTCATTAGTGCCACTTCTACAGGGATACACAAAGACAGAAGAGTTTCACAGCACATACAGACATAGGCTGAGAGGTAAAACATGTTTCAACAATCTATTTGAGACATACATTATTGTAAAATGGCATGGAACTAGCTCATGTTCTGTCCCACTCTTAGTCTCTATTACACTTCAATTACATGTATCCGCATACAAAATGTAGAACAGGCCACTTTATAACATCCTCATACTCGGGAGCAAGACATGGTCACATACTGCGCTACTACTTACTGGCGTCGTTGCCAATTTTCTTGCCTCTTGTACTGCTCCACGAGCTTCATCACCCTATCTCGAACCGCCTTCTTCGAGACCCCTTGAAAAGGCGGATCTCAGCCGAGCTCCTCCACAATCCCTTGCATGTCTGGAGACCCGCGGCCGAATAGCTGAGGGTGGGCCCTACACTGCCTCAGCAGAATGAGGTCCATTGTGAGGTCGAACTTCAAATATTTGGCGGACTTTTTTTTATATAATTACGCGTGCTGTGGTATTATTATTATTATTATTACACTCATACCTCGGTTATCCGGACTTCGAAGTTACGGGCACTTTGGTCTACCGGGCACTATTTGGGCGAGTTTCAGGGGAAATATTACTACCCTTTTGTCACTTTTCGTAGAAATATAGACGTCATATGCCATATCGATGGCCTTTTCCCCATCAAGATGTATATGATTCGGAGTTACGGGCACCCTCGAAGTTACGGGCAGTGTCCGGTCCCGAAGCGCCCGGATGAGAGAGGTGTGAGTGTATTATTATTATTATTATTAAGAAAGGGTTTGCTCCCCACACCGGAGCTCGCGCTATTCCGCCGACTTTACTTGACACTTGACTGACTCACGACTGCCATCCACAGCACACGAGAAGTCCATCGAACCTTCGACTCGGCAAACCTGCAAGAAAGCACCACTCCCTGCTCAATACACAGTGTTTCGGGGAATCCACCCCTCATCAGTTGAGCTTGAGTAGGCTGAGGAAGATTGTGCCTGAAGAGCACCACTTATATAGTGCTCTCCAGGCACAAACATCACCAGGGATACAAACTTACAGAGACGCTCTGTTTCCAGCGCGACAAACACCTCGTGAACACCAGATAGCAGCGTGAGTCAGTGTCGCTCCTGGACGGTGAGACAGACGTCATTATTCGTTATTATTATTATTAAATAGAACAAAGAGAAGAATGTGCTTGTGCTTTCTTCTCTCTTTTTTCCTTTACTGTACTTTGAAGTTTCCATTCCTCAGTTATCTGCTCAGTTTTCTGCTCAGTTCTGGTGAATACTCTGATCCCCTTTTAAAGTAGTCATTCTCTCAATGTTTATTTTCCGCATTAGCTGCTGGCTTTGCCGGGAATGAGACTTTCTGCAGGCCTTCTACACACTTCTACTAATCTGCAGTGTCTATTGCCGCAGCAATCACACCCACTCCCACACTGCAGCAATCACACCCACTCACACACTGCCTAGTATACAGCGGGGACAAGACGAGATAGAGTGCATATGGAGGGGACAGAAGACGGTGCAGCCGCATGTACAAAAGCATTCAAAAACAGCGCAACAGCGTGTAAGCAGCATGTATGACAAAGAGACGCGAAGGCAGCAGCATGTACGAAAAAAGGGGCGCAAACGCAGCCGCATGTATGACAAAGAGCTACACATGCAGCCACAGGCACAACGCTAGCATCCAAAGGAAAGGACGAATGAAGGGGATAAACAAAATATGCACACACTCTTGAATGAAATGCTTGTCCTAGCCCCTAGCTTGCTATGGCATGACCTGTCTACCTTTTGTTTTGCGAGTGTCTGGTATAAACTACTGGTACCCCTGGCGTGATCAGCGAGTTCTCACCGGGCTGTGCAGTGACATGGCAACCAAAATAGCTTCTTACGTGCAATTGGAGCTGGACTTCAGTCGTTCCGACATCGACCACAGTCACAGTGTCTGTAGAGGAGGGGAGGTACACAGAGAGAGAACTATCTGTAAGAAGTCAACCTTCCAAAACTGTTACAAAACCACAAGTTCTCAAGTGTGAAAGGCCTTCTCGCTTATGACATTGAATTCGTTTCAATATTGTATCTCCACTCTGCCGTACCGCTGATGTTTATTGCATGGCAGGGCATGCGCTAAGGATTAATATGTGCTCTGACACAATGTCCTGCCAGTTGCAAAAATGGCCGGACATGTCCGGACATGCAAATTTTCTGCTGCTGCGTCGTCAAGTTTGCACAAGGTTCGAGCGATTGGCGCATACTCTATTGGGTTTCCGCTTGACTGCTCCTTGCCAAACAATGCCACCTCATGGCGATGAATTTCAGAAGCAGCATGATTTTTGAAGGCTGACGTTTTCAGGTTCCTTGAGCCAACGACGAAGGAGTCAAAAAAATTCTTGCTGCCGCGAATTTTATTAACAAAACGGGAACACATCTTACACTCCAAATTTTCGACAACGCTACGATCTGAGGTACTGCGCTCATAGCTCAGCCATACAGAAGTTGAAAGCTCCCTATCATCCTCGGCGACCCACTTGTCACAAGTGGTCGTCTTGACTCCTCTGGGCTTCTTTCCCAGAGGAGCACCCGGATCAGCGGTGCTTGGCTTCCTCTTGCCAGACAACTAATGACTACGAGACAAAGGATTGATGTGCCTTTTCTTTTTTGCACTTTGCAAAAAAGTGCGAGGACACTTTGTCCGGATGTGCACAAAACATCCGGAAACTGACCGTAAACGGTCGGAAATTGTCCGATGTCCGACCGTTATTTCGCGCCCTGCATGGTATACGCTATATGCGCTATGTGCGATTTACTGTATACGCTGTGATTTTATGTTATATGTATGCTTTTTTGATATACTTCGTTTTTCATGCTATAAATAATTAGCGGTTTTAGACATAGTTGCTATATTCGTTCGAAGTCAATATACTGAAGCAATAGGTATCTAATATTGACTGAGTACGAGGTCAATATAGGAAATATAAGCCGAGTAAAAGACTGAGGCGAAGCCGAGGTCTTTTACGAGGTCGTTTATTTCCTATATTGACCGAATACGAAGTCAATATTAGATTTATCACGACTGACCAAAGCATGTGTTCAATCGCTAAAAAGGAGTCAAATATAAGCGGTCAATATAGCCTTAAGGAGTGAAATATGCAGGAATATTTGACTGCTTAGGTATGGCAAAAATCTATGTGAGTCAATACTAAGGGAGTGATAATTATTATTATTATTATATTTATTTTACTAGGGTGTTTCCCACAGACCTATGGTCTTCTTACGGGAGGCCCTTGAAAGGTTAAGCATGATTAGTTGTCCTCATGCCGTGTGGTTATTCGTTTCTGGCACTTTTAATCGAGAATCAGAGGATTCACAACAAAAACTATGGTGGCAAATGCAAGCTGGATATTTCTTGTCATTTCCTTGAATAAGGATTGTCCGGTTATTTCTGATATCTTACTGCGCCAGGAGCAGTAACTGTCACTGATGGCCGCGCTTTGGCGGGTTTGTGACTTGGCTTAGATCAGTCTAGTGGCTCCCCAGGTAGACGACCAATATAGTCGCCATCCAAGTTAGCTAGCTCATACAGAACAACAGCTTTCTAATTCCACTTGAACAGTGTTTATTTGAACCATTGCAGTACTAGATCGAAAGATCAAGCGTGAAGTGTCAAAGACCCAAAGCAGGAGTCAAGCGAGAGAGCACTAGAGAAGTGAGCTCCCCGAGAGTCCAGGATGAGTGCCAGCAAAACAGCTACTTATATACGCTACATTGTGTGATTCAGAACAGTTATCGATAATATAAGAAGATAGTGAATATATGGAAGTGTTATTCCGGGGAGCTCGCTCACCCACGTGAAAGTATCGTAGTTGAACTCCGAGGCGGACGGGGGCCAGGCCAGGAGGACGCTGCCTGCGTACGCGCGTGTGTGTGGGCCGCCTTC
Organism: Sycon ciliatum; assembly: GCF_964019385.1. Classification (NCBI taxonomy): domain Eukaryota; kingdom Metazoa; phylum Porifera; class Calcarea; order Leucosolenida; family Sycettidae; genus Sycon; species Sycon ciliatum. The sequence continues at coordinate 26,634,607 of NC_088653.1, read as the reverse complement.
GGCTGACGGGGGTCTTGCGGATGCTGCCTTCAGCTGACGGGGGTCTTGCGGATGCCGCCTTCATCTCATGCCCGTAGGCCCTTCCTTCTCATTGCCCCGTAGGGTGTTTCACGGTCAAGCCGTGACCTCTCCCAAAAGGGATAACGGAGTCCGCAGTGCCACACGGTCAAGCCGTGATCTCTCCCAAAAGGGATAACGGAGTCCGCAGTGCGCAAAGTACTTGCAGGACCCTTTACGTCGTACGACGAGAGAAGAGGTGCCATGCTTGCTCGGTTAACAAGGGTACCAGCTCCCTTGCAGGACTAAGCAGGGTCCCCTCACGCTCAACAGTGTAGTGAGTACAATGCTGATGACTTGTACTGAAGGTGTTGCCGACGAACGACAACACTTGTGACTCTAGGCCACGAGTTGTAAGCCATGATTGCTCAATTAACGAAAATGCCAAATCCTTCGCAGGACTAATCATGGTTCTTACAGAACTCTAGAATATTTCGAAGCCCAGCTTTGGCTGCTGAATCTCAATGCGTGGTCGCTTTTAAGACGAGTCGAATTCGGCCTCTCAAGAATCACGTCCCCGTGATGTTAACTAACATTAAAGTCAGCGAGTCGTGACAGTAACCGCCTAGCTCTCGTTGGCCAAGCCAACTGGTTCTGCACCGCAACAGGTACGGGCATAGAGTACGAAATGTGGCTCCACAGGAGGGACATTTCCATCAAAAAATATTCCAACTTCAAATGAAACTGGTACTGCTCCACTGTCGTAGAGATGAGCCTGGTGCTGATGAACAACACGCAGCTTTTCATGTACAACTGAATGGACGTTGCAAATCCTCACGCAAAGCGTATACGTATGACAGTTCGCCATTTCGTGCCATCTCAGATGGAGGTAGACCATAGGCCATAACGTGTGGTAGACACTCCCCTCTACCACGTAGGTATCAGGTTCCGTACAAAACTGCTGCAGAGCTCCAGGAGCCATTTCATAGACTAGGTGGTATCCAATGAATCGGTTCCACCCACACTCCACCCATTACAAAAGACCTTGGCGACCTCGCCAAGACTTCCACGGTAGGTTCATTGCTGCCAGCAAGGACAGACACAATCCACACACACTGTAGCACAGTTCTGTGGTAGTACAGTACGGTTTCGCAACCAACTCGCTGAACACAGCATCGCAACATTCCAGATGTTCATCAATGAACTCTGAAACAGTGATTTCATTCTAGATACACTAGAAAGCAGATACGCCGCAAAGGGTCCCTGAGCAGTAAACTCATGAGCCGTTGGAATGAGCTGAGCTCATTGCACATTCCGAATGGCATTACAAGAACTGATAATGACCACCGGGCGTAGAGAAGACAGTCTTCTCCTTGTCTGCAACTGCAAAAGGCATAGTAACAACCTGAACACAGGTCTAGGGTGCAACATGTTTGCATCGTACAGAGCGCTAAGTGTCTCTTCAATTTACAGGAGGGGATACAGGTCCCGCTCTGTTACAGCATTAAGCTTGCGGTAATCAACACAGAATCGTGTCGATCCATCCTTCTTTTTGACAAGAACGATAGGCGACGACCAAGGACTAGTAGAGTCGTCCACCAACCCTTGGCGTTTCATCTCTTCAACCAGCTCGCGAGCAGTTTCACGAGAGTTCCATGGCATACGCCTAGCAGCCTGTGCAACAGGACCACGATCACGTGTCTCAATCGTGTGGTGTAGCACCGAAGTGCGACCAAGCTCAGATGGGCTCAAAGCGAACGCATCTCGATATATATATATATTTTTTTTTTTCATGCACTGACTGTGGACAGTTGTGACTTTTTCAGCTCCGTAGTGTTTGACAGCCCAGCCGGCAACAGGCCGGTCTGGAAGTAGGACAGTAGTACTATTAGTGGCAGTGTAGGGTAGCATAGGGTCGTAGGGTAGCGTAGTGTAGGGGTGTAAGCAGTCAAAATCAGGGAGAACTTCTTCGCCATGGGCGAGCTCGCAGGAGAGCCTGCGATGAAACTGCTCTGCTCCCTCCCGGGCATAGAGCAGACTCTGCTCAGCGTGCTGCAGACCCTGACGTCTCATATCAGCGAGTCGAGGGATCGTGGGGGTCGTCTCCATCAGCGTGTGGACGATCTCTCCACACAGCTCCTAGCCCTACGTGAGGAATTTTGTTCACTGCAGAAATCCGCCATTGTTGTTCCCGACAAGGCCCCTGCACGACCTACTCAGCACCAAGTCCAAGGCGACAAATCTCGTACCCGTACGAAACCTCGTAACCGTCCTCCCCAGCAGGGCCAGCCTGACCCAGCTGCAGCAGCAAACCAGCTCGACCCAGCCGATGCAGATGCTGGACAACAGTCAGGGCAGATCGACGTGGCCTCTGGCTCTGCACAGCACGAAACCCGTACCCGTACGGACGACCCCGGCTTTGTCGATCCTGAGCCTGTGCAATCAGACTGCGAGAAGAGCCAACCTATCATGGCCGTCATCAAGGATGACAGTTGGAAATTAGTTGCGGCGGGCCCGCCAAGAAAGAAGCGATCTGTGTTCTTTGTGGGCAACTTGAGCCATGACTGCACAGTGGACAGTCTCACTGAGTTTGTACACCGTAGGTCGGAAAGCGTAGGGACGCCTGTCAAAGCCCACCAATGCAGCCTACATACAGCCGGAAACGGGCAAGTGTCAGCCAGGATATCGGTTGATGCCACCTCCAAGCTGACAGTGACGTCCGCCAATTTCTGGCCAAGGCCACTCTACTGCAGGCCGTGGAGATTCCACACCTCCACAAATGCGAATGCAGCCACCAGCACCAGCAGCAGCAAGGGCAGCCGCCACAACAAGAACAACAACAGCACCAGCAGCAGCACCAGCAGTCGCCGCAGCAGCACCAGTAGTCACCGCAGCAGCACCAGCAGTCGCCGCAGCAGCAGTAGCACCAGTAGTCACCGCAGCAGCACCAGCAGTCGCCGCAGCAGCAGTAGCGACAGTAGCACCAACCAGCTGGAAGCACAGCAGCATGATCAAGAGCAACAGCAACTTGGGATTGCCGCCACGATAAATGACTTCCTGAGCGCGAGTCGTGGCCTGTCCGCTGCCGCTGCCGGCACACCTGTAACCACGCCACACAGCCACAAACGTTCTTCTGCCGAGCGGTCACCTGATTCGCTGTCGCATGATGCGAAGCGTTCTGCCCAGCCTGGTGCGCAGCCACCCCGGCAGGATAACCAATCCTCACAATGATGGCTCCAACACGTGCACGGCAACCACCTAGAATGCTCCGCCTCATGCTGACAAATGCTTTCGGTATCTTGTCAAAACTTGGGGAGTTCCAAGCTTCTCTCAATGCCCACCACCCTGACATTGTCATCGTCGCGGAGACAAAAGTCACGGAGGACAAGGCCACGCCTGCTGACCTCACATTCCCTGGATACTTCCCACCAGTTCGAAGGGACCGTACGGCCCAGGGGGGGGGCGGTGTTGCTATCTGGATTCGGGCCGACCTGGCTTTCACAGAACTAGAATGTATTGATACTGGTGGAAATGAAATCCTGTGGGTTCGCCTCAAGACAGCAGCTGGCCCATCCATTGGAGTATGTGCTGTGTATCGCTCAGGTTCATCCGCTGATGGAGACATATCTGCCCTAAACAGCATCAGCTCTGGCATAGATGATGCTAGGCAATGCTGCCAGAATATCATCTTTGCAGGTGACCTAAATGTTCACAACCGGGAATGGCTAGGCAGCAGTAGAACTTCCCCTGCTGGTGAAGCTGCTGAAGATCTGTGTTACCACCATTGCCTCGATCAGCATGTCCATGAGCCAACACGTGGCAATAATATCCTCGACCTCATAATTTCAGATATCCCTGGAAGCGTCATCTCAACTCTCCATCCACCTCTAGGGAAATCTGACCACGCAATTGTGATAACTGACTTTGAAGTTGCCCCCTCCTGTGACCGTCCCAGTAAGCGAACCGTGTGGCGCTACCAGCATGCTGACTGGCCTCGGCTACGGGCTTTCTTTCGGTCCGCAAACTGGGTGCTGACTGATGACAACAGCATTGACGTATCTTGTGTGAAACTCACACAGAAGATCAAAGAGGGCATGCAGATGTTCATTCCATCCAAAACCCTGAAGCTACGCCAGGGAGACCCAGCCTGGTGGTCACCTGAGTGCCAGGAAGCTGTTGACAGGAAGCAACGGGCCTGGCGACGTCACCGATCTTCGCCCAACAATGCACACCTGCGGCTGGCCTACTCTATGGCAACAGGTGAAGCAACAAACTGTCTGCACAGAGCCAAGCAAGCGCACACTACCAGTATCCGCCGAAAGATAAGAGAAGGTGCCCTTTCCAGCCGACAATGGTGGACAACCGTCAAGCGAGCAGGTGGGCAAGGACACCGCTCTGCAGACATACCTGTTCTGCGTGCGTCGAACGGAACTGAGCACACCACCTGCAGCGAAAAGGCCGAAGCATTCGGGCAGTATTTCTCCGCAAAGTGCAGTCTTGGTGACAACGACTTGCAAGCCAACAGCCTCCCTCCAGTCCGCCCCCGATCTCAAGCTCAACTCCGCAATGTCCACTTTCGGCCAAGCACGGTTGAGCGGAAGCTGAGGCAACTCCACCCCGCCAAAGCCTCGGGTCCAGACGGCATCCCCGGGCGTGTACTCCGGCAATGCAGCAAAGAGCTGGCTGCACCAGTGTCGCGGCTCTTTTCGCAGACCTTCCACCAAGGTCGGCAACCTACAATGTGGAAGACGGCAATGGTTGTGCCGGTGCACAAGAAAAAATCCAAGTCTGATGTTAAGAACTACCGCCGGATCTCCCTCCTCTCTATTCTGTCGAAAGTCATGGAGGCCATTATTAACCACTCAATCCGACAGTTCCTGGAGGCACACAACATCTTATCGAAAAGTCAGTATGGCTTCCGCAGCCAACTCGGCACCCAGGACATACTCACGCTACTCAACTACCAATGGAGTCGCGTTGCAGCCAGAGGTGGTGTGGTTCGAGTCATTGCAGTTGATGTGGCTGGCGCATTCGACCGCGTCTCTCATGTAGGCGTTTTGCACAAGGCACAATGCTATGGTGTAACTGGTCCACTTCTCGCTTGGCTGAGGGATTACCTGACTGATCGTCACTTGAGGGTTGCAGTTGGAGGTGAACTTTCCAGTCCGTACCCGACCAAAGCTGGCGTACCGCAGGGCAGTATCCTTGGTCCCACCCTGTTCATCCTCTACACCAATGATGGCGAGGACCACCTCCCACCAGGTATGGAGCTAGCAGCCTACGCTGACGACACCACTCTCTTCCACTGCCTCACATCAAGAGCTGACATTGACTGTGGCTCCGAGCTCCTCCAGCAGGGCATTGATGCGTTTTCCCGTTGGGGACATAAGTGGAGGATCAAATTTGAGCCCTCCAAGACGCAGGCTATGTCTATAGGCCACCATCGCCAGCCCTGGGAGCTCCCTCGAGCAACATTTGACGGCACACCGGTCAGTGAAGAGAGTCGGCTGAAACTCCTGGGAGTCACCTTTGACGACACCCTGAGCTACTCCTTCCACCTCCGCTCCCTAGGTTCCCGTGCTAACCAGCGGATTGGCTTCCTGAAGCGAGCGTCTCCCATTCTGGACGCCGGCTTTGTGCGACCCACACTCGAGTATTGCCCCTTAGTGTGGATGGGCTCACCCTCGTCCCATCTTAAGAAGCTGGACCAGATCCAGCGAAGGGCCCTCCACATCATCGGAGCAGGTACCTGGCTCCCTAGCCTGGCACTCCGTCGCCTGGTAGCTGCACTTGCCTATACCTACAAGCTCTGCTATCTAGATGCGTCCAGCCCTCTGAAGCAGATGCTGCCTAAACCAGCCACTCACCGTGCCCCCGAGACAAGACCTACCCGTCAGTCTCTCCAGCTGCAGGATTCCCATCCATACCAGATGACAACTGGCCTGCCTGCCAACACCCGGAATAGCTGTCTCCAAGGATTCCCTGCTTGCACCGTTGCAACATGGAATGCCATGCCACCAGACCTGTTCCACCACCCACCCGCCCAGCCCCACATGCAAAGCTTTAAGAAAAAGGTGTACCGTCACCTTCTTGCTCAGGACTGGCTCTCTGCTACTGATGCACTTTGAATCTGCTCGCCAACGCTTTCCCTGTTCTTATGAGTGTTCAGCTGCTTACCTTATAACCCTGCGGCCATCATCACCAATATTCTGATTCTCATGCACATATCCCAGAACCTGCTATCCTTCGCAGCCCCCATCACCAAGAGCACTGTGCTCTTCTATCTCCCAGCTCTCTCTCTCTATCTCTCTCTCTCTCTCTCTCTCTCTCTCTCGCTCGCTCTCTCTCGCTCTCTCTCTCTCTCTCTCTCTCTCTCTCTCTCTCTCTCGCTCTCTCTCGCTCTCTCTCGCTCTCTCTCGCTCTCTCTCGCTCTCTCTCGCTCTCTCTCGCTCTCTCTCGCTCTCTCTCGCTCTCTCTCGCTCTCTCTCGCTCTCTCTCGCTCTCTCTCTCCTCTCTCTCTCTCTCTCTCTCTCTCTCTCTCTCTCTCTCTCTCTCTCTCTCTCTCTCTCTCTCTGCGCGCGCTCTCTCTCGCTCTCTCGCTCTCTCTCTCTCGCTCTCTCTCTCTCTCTCTCTCTCTCTCTCTCTCTCTCTCTCTCTCTCCCTCTCTCTCTCTCTCTCTCTCTCTCTCTCTCTCTCTCTCTCTCTCTCTCTCTCTCTCTCTCTTTCTTTCTTCTCTTCTTCTTCCCCCCCCCCATCTCCCGATAATTATTAGCCCCCGTTTTCTTTCGACGCGTTTGCTGTGCAGTGAAGCCGAGACCCTAGGTCGGTGGAGCACATCAGACCCCGTCACCACGTCCACGATTCATGCCTGCGATGCTGCACCGCTGCTTTGCATGTCATGATTGGAAGCTGTGGCCTTAGTAAAAAAAAAAAAAAAAAAAAAAAAAAAAAAAAAAAAAACCAAAGCGCTAAGGCTTGCAAGCAGTGGATCTCCTCGCCGGAGATACCAGATTGTCCTAGAGAGGTCTCACTACCATCTCTTCCTCCACCCGCCGCTGTGGGCTGGACTGAGCCCAGCTCGTCCCTACCACCACCTGTGGGCTGGACTGAGCCTAGCTCGTCCCTACCACCACCTGTGGGCTGGACTAAGCCCAGCTCGTCCCTACCACCACCTGTGGGCTGGACTGAGGCCAGCTCGTCCCTACCACCACCTGTGGGCTGGACTGAGCCCAGCTCGTCCCTACCACCACCTGTGGGCAGGACTGAGGCCAGCTCGTCCCTACCACCACCTGTGGGCTGGACTGAGGCCAGCTCGTCCCTACCACCACCTGTGGGCTGGACTGAGCCCAGCTCGTCCCTACCACCACCTGTGGGCTGGACTGAGGCCAGCTCGTCCCTACCACAGCGGGGAGTTAGAGCGGGACAATCTGCGCCAATGCGCAACTGCTTCCAGACCCCGGGGGAGTCCTCTGTCTCAGCTATTTGATCTGATTCCTCTCTCTGGCCATCGGCCATAGTGTCTTCGGTCACGATACTCATGACTTCAGATATTGGTTCCAACCGACCAATCTGCATGGCCCTCTCTAGAGTCACTGCCTCGTCAGAGTAATTCAATACCCGTATGGGAACACCATCCACCGTAGGGCTCACTAGCGCATGCGCCATCATGACATCATTCATTCCTTGGAAACACCCATCAGGTATCGTCAAGGCACAGGTCGGCAACCCTTCCGACTTGTCTAGCACGGCGTTAACCGTCACCTCCGAAAATGGGGGTATCACTTCACGCCTCCGCAAGCGAAGAATGTGCTCTCGTTTGCCATCACCATCATGGCTCGGCGGACCGACCTCAGCTTTAGAAGCTTTAAAATGCAATGCTCCATCACCCGAAGCGATCTCGCAAGGAATTGGGACAGCACATCGCGTCCAATGTCAGAACCAGTGACCAACATCATGCTCAGTACGTGACGAAACACCACAGGGTGCGGACGTCCGGACATATCCGACACCAAACAGGCATCGTCCAGCACAGAAGTGCTGGTTTCAGGTGGGCATCAGCTCACTAGTGATTTCCATCACACTCCAATCAGAACATTCGAGATCCGCATCAACGAACTCAAATCGGCAGTTGTTCAAGCTCTCTGCAGAACTTGTTGCTGTATCATCGTTTCAGCCAGCATCTCAACTGGTGCGCCCAGTTTCGAAATCTGGCTTCGTGACTCCGTCACACGACAAGGACATAGTCCTCTTGACTGTTTTTGAATCGTCAAAGTTCAAAAGAACAGCAACACTCCTCAACTGCAGCTGAGGGCAACGTAGAAGCTAAGCTTCATGCAGTCATCGATCCTACCACTGCAAGACGACTCTAAAAGTCTAAAAGCATTTCGCTTCTCGAGCAGTTTCTGTGCAAGCGCTGACAAAACAGTAGAGTTTCCTCACCGCACGTCCTAGCAAGAACCTCCCTGGATTCGAAAAAATGCACCGTCCACACCGCAAAGGGAGTGCATTTGACACATACCTCAGACCAACAAGTGGTGCAGGAGTCGAAACTCTTGTCAGCGGCATGACCGACTTTCGTCAGGTCTTCCGGAGCAAGTTGGCATGCCAACTGATAGCAACAGCTACAGAACAGAAAGAGTCCACGTTCCATGTGCACGCACTCAGAGAGTCAGGCAGAGTGTTTCAACTGAACGGACCAAGGCCAGAAAAGAACAAAACAGTTCGCTTCCGAATCCACTTGAGAACTGCATGCAGCCTCGTGAAATCGACATCAAATTCACATCTCTGCGTGCTCGAGTAAAAAAGAGCTCAGAGCTCAACATGGACCAGTGCACACCGAGTTACGACTACTCTGCCAGAGCAACAGCAAGACGCAACTTGGATCCTGGTCACAGCACCAAATGTCATGGCCGCGCTTTGGCGGGTTTGTGACTTGGCTTAGATCAGTCTAGTGGCTCCCCAGGTAGACGACCAATATAGTCGCCATCCAAGTTAGCTAGCTCATACAGAACAACAGGTTTCTAATTCCACTTGAACAGTGTTTATTTGAACCATTGCAGTACTAGATCGAAAGATCAAGCGTGAAGAGTCAAAGACCCAAAGCAGGAGTCAAGCGAGAGAGCACTAGAGAAGTGAGCTCCCCGAGAGTCCAGGATGAGTGCCAGCAAAACAGCTACTTATATACGCTACATTGTGTGATTCAGAACAGTTATCGATAATATAAGAAGATAGTGAATATATGGAAGTGTTATTCCGGGGAGCTTGCTCACCCACGTGAAAGTATCGTAGTTGAACTCCGAGGCGGACGGGGGCCAGGCCAGGAGGACGCTGCCTGCGTACGCGCGTGTGCGTGGGCCGCCTTCGGCTGACGGGGGTCTTGCGGATGCTGCCTTCAGCTGACGGGGTCTTGCGGATGTAGATAATCAAGCGAGGTACAGAGGGCTTGATGGCTGATCAAAGCCCAAGGGTCCAGCCCGAGGGCCGTAGGCCCAAGGGCTGGGCCCGAGGGATTTTGATCAGTCATCAAGCCCGACTGTACCTCGCTTGAATATGCTTCAGACGATCCTCAACATTTTTTTATTTTGAATCAAACTCGCTTCATTCTTCATTTGGATGATCTCGAGTGTGGACAATGTCGGCCTTTCGTTTGGGATTTCAGAGCAGCCTGAAGTCTAAAGTGCATGTCGTTTGTCGTTTTCGTGTTCGTAAGTTTCACACAGAGATCACAGGAAAGGGAAAGTAATGTCAGTGGACGAAAAACCTGTTTCGTGAGAAATTTCTCAGGACTACGTGTCAAGAGCCAGACGTGGCTGAAGTGTCACGGAAGTATTTTCACTTCGACCATACACGCCTTGCTCACGCTGCATACTGCTGAGAGTTCTGCGGTGCTGGAGCTAGATTTCCAACTCCACAAGTTAGTTGAGAGCCACCGCATCCCCTACCACGACCCCTATCGGTTTCTTGTTCTTATAGCCAGATCACCTTGAAAAGACTGAGATTGGGCATGATCAGGGCTTTGATGGGTTTGTCGTACAGTTGCCAATGGCAGCGGGCTTTGATGGTTTTCTCGTACAAGTTGTCAATGACAGCGGGCTTTGATGGAATATCAAAGCCCGCTCTCCGAGGCTGCTGATTGGTCGTAACCTAGCAAAGGGCACGTGGGTCGTTCGAAGCCGCCTTCATCTCATGCCCGAAGGCCCTTCCCTCTCATTGCCCCGTAGGGTGTTTCCCGGTCAAGCCGTGACCTCTCCCAAAAGGGATAACGGAGTCCGCAGTGCCACACGGTCAAGCCGTGATCTCTCCCAAAAGGGATAACGGAGTCTGCAGTGGGCGAAGCACTTGCAGGACCCTTTACGTCGTACGACGAGAGAAGAGGTGCCGGGTAACAAAGGTATCAGCTCCCTTGCAGGACTAAGCAGGGTTCCCTCAAGCTCAACAGTGTAGTGAGTACAATGCTGATGACTTGTACTGAAGGTGTTGCCGACGTACGACAACACTTGTGACTCTAGGCCACGAGTTGTAAGCCATGATTGCTCAACTAACGAAAGTGCAAAATCCTTCGCAGGACTAATCATGGTTCTTACAGAACTCTAGAATATTTCGGAGCCCAGCTTTGGCTGCTGAATCTCAATGCGTGGTCGCTTTCAAGACGAGTCGAATTCGGGTCATGACAGTAACCAACAACAGAGCAATAGGCAAAATGGATTCTGCTTATCCAAAAAAAGACAGACTCCGTGCTTCATATTCGCATTCTTATTTAGTTCAGTTATGCATACAGTGCATTCATCGGAAACAGTCCCGCTGTCTTTTGCAACGTCGGATTTGGGCTGAATTGAGGATAAAAATCCACTTTAAATTTCAAAAATCTGGGTTTGGGATCTGCTTCTCCTTACATTTTCCCATGGCATTTTTTCACAGTTCGCGTCAGACTCGGTTTCTCTATAATATTTATAGAGGCCGAGTTTTCCTCGTCCGTAGGAACGTCACCACCCTTCAAGGAAAAAGGCGCAGATGCAGCTCCTAAAGCGGCGGGCATACCTGTCCTAATTTTGTAAAACCTGGCTGAATTTCTTTTTCTTTGGTCTTGGACTTTTGTGGCCCCAAAAGTGGCAAGGAGTAATAGCACGGGTCACCCAATGCAGGATATACTGCAGAGCATAGATTAACGGCGATTGCGATTTTCCCCGGGGACAGATTGTGCTTCAAGTCTGGGTTCGAAACTTCACAACAGTTTCTCCAACTGCAGGAATTGTGCAATATTGTAGGGAGAGTCGGCTACAGCTTGACTGACGGATGACTGAGACTACTAAAGAGCGGCAGAATGGCGGCTTTGTGCTCTTTCTGGAAAAGCTAGGAAGTGCTTTGCATCCTCGACGACGCCAGGGCAGAAGACACATTTCCATCAGTTCTGATAACATGCATGATGAGCTAGGCAAAAAAAGCATAGCGTAGGGCCCTGAGCTTCCATCTCTCTCGCTCTTATTATTATTATTTTTTTGCTGTTCCTGATGGAACTCGCGTTATGGTGTTGGCTTCCTCTTCTTGGCCTTGGAGCGATACGACAGGATCGCATTTGGTGGTGTCTGTTCCATCTGATTGTGCTTGCGGCGTTGCTTGCGTTTTCCAGTCTCCCTCTTCTGCTGTGACTTGTTGAAGTAGTGCGAGGCTGCGCTCATCATCGTCACTGATGTCACTCATGTCGTCGATGCCTGCTGCATGGTGACGCGGGGTTGGGCAAGTGGTCGTCTTTCGACAACGTGCAGTTGGCTGCGGAGTCCTTGCTTGACTCTTCTTTATTGCTGCCAGTTGGATTTTTAGGTTCAAAGCTGTCTTTGTGTTGAACCGCAAGGCTCGAAGCTGAGTACATACGCGGCAGTTTTGGGCTACAACATGTGCCTGCAGTACTACAAGTGGTACTGGTACGGTCTGCGTACATTCCACTGCGACCCTCAGCTACAGTGCAGTGGTTAGCTGTGTGGCCTGGCTGTGAGCATTTTCGGCAGGTCTGTGGCTGGTTCTCGTACCTTTAATACCCGAAAAATATTCCTGGCATCAGCTCAGACAAAGCAGAGAATATTTGTGGCAGCGTTTTGAAGCGGAATGAGGCGAAAGGGACCCCAGTCCCTACGACATGACCAGCACTGGTTTTGCCGGACCTGGCCATGTCGAATTTTGCCCACTACATGGCCAAACCCGTTCAGGGCATTGTCCATCACCAAATTCTCTAGCCATATTTGTACGTCAAGGATTTGAATTTCCGCTGTGTTGGAGAAAAGCGGACTAACAGGGAGGGTTACACCAATGAGAGTAATGCCCTCAGCGCAAACATGTTTCAGAGACTTCTGAGTTTCAAATGTTACCTTGCACTGTTGTTTGGCGGCCATCTGGACGGAGACCAAGTCTTCAGTGCCGCAGTTGGGGAGGGCCTCCGCAACAGGAAGGTTCTTGGTGCCGTGGGGTGCAGTGAAGACGCATGTGTTTCGTTTGAGATCGTCCGGCGAGATTACTAACAAGGGTTGCAGCGCGGTTTAGCTGCCTGTTGTAGCAGAGCGTGATGAGTCGGCCATACTGGCCAAAAACTCCAGAAGGCTCTCGCCAATTCAAGGACTGCTCTGGGTGTCTTCCGTGAGAAGACAGTATCGTTTAAAGACTAAAAAAGCTTGCATACGCAGAGCTCCAAAATCTGCATCCACGTCCTATGTAGTGTTAGCCAGCTACTTGTAGTTAGTTACGCGACTTACCTTTACTCTCGTACTCACCTTTATAGGCTTAGGGCCCGGTCACACATGCACTGGGATTCGCTTCGGCGACGAGATTCGGCGGCAGCGAGCCTGGTTTCGCTCCAGCGAAACCACGTGTGTATGGTCACACATACAAACAGGGCACAACTCCTACTTTGGCGGGGCCTGTTCAGACTGCGGCAAATTTTGGTTGCCTGACGAAAACAGAACAGCGCCAGAGTTTGAATCGCGATCACACTACACATGTTGGGAGAGTGAAAATTCAAACTTCATTTCGAGCGTCAAGTGGTAATCTCCACGAACGACGTAAAATTCCTTCACCTTGGGGATCGCCAACACCTTCAGTGCAATCCTTGCAACCATCCTTATGAGTTTTGTTGTTGTCCGTGGCAAATTAGCTCCTCGATATCGAGATGAAAAAATCAGTGATTATCAGCGTCAATGGCGTATCAGCGTCAAATCCTGTTTGGAGTGGAAAAGCGTGGTCCGTTCTTGCTTTTTTTTTGGAGCGTCAACTCTCGCTTTTTCCGCTCTGGCGGCAAGTTACTATGGAGATTCGGATTATAAATACATAATCCTACACAGTTGCGAGGGCATGACGCTCTGATCAGGCCCGAGGTCTGTGAGTGATCTTGCCCAAGGTCGCGGGCAAGATCACTCACATGACCGAGGGCCTGATCAGAGCGTCATGCCCGATGCAACTGTGTAGGATTGCTGTTCAGACAAGGCCCACATATATGGAGATGTTCAAAGAGAAAAAAAGCCTTGGCAGTGGCAAAATGCCGCAATGTCACATTGTGTGCAATGTCCATCACAAACTGATCTGTTTGGTCAGGACTTTCCACGTTTGAGATGAAAGTATTTAAGTACAGTGAAGGCAGTAGTAACGTTAGTAGTACCAGTAATATGATTGGTTGAATAAACCCGTTCTCCGAGTAAGGTTGATGATTGTCAGAGTAAGGTTCGAATGCTACAATTATAGTGCTGAGAAGCTACACTTGTTGAGGTCTGCTTCCCTTACGTGCGTTTCGCCGAGCAACATGCCCAGCTGCAAGGTTGGATGGCGTTTCTGGCCTCCCTACAGACGTTCAAGACGTTCAAGACAGTAGTGAGTAATTTTGGAGAAGCGAGACAAATTTTGAAGAACTCGTCGGAGATGTTGACCAAGGCAAGAACTTCGAAACATGGTAAGTACGCATGTGCGGCGCGGTGCTGTATGACTGCTGTTCTTGCCCGGATATGCGGGCAAGAACAGCAGTTGTACCGTATCGCGTACAGAATAAGCGGGCAAGATCTACTGATCTTGCCCGCTTATTCTGGCCGCTCATTGGCTGTGGCCTGGCAACAAGCACGTGCCATGTCTGAATCCTAGGATTATTTCGATTTTGCCGCAGTCTGACCAGGCCCTAAAGTGGACTGTGGTGCATACGGTACGGAGAATAGACGAGGTCAATGACTATCTTGCACGCATTTTTGTTGCATGGACACACGCATACAAATTTCTCGTAGCAAGTCCATATACCGTAAAGTACCACCGTTGATCCGCCCCCACGCCATGTTGCTTCCCAGCTGGGTTTTCGGCAGGAGGTGGGAATTAGATCAAGGCTGTCAAGTGCAGTACGATGTACAACAACGTAGAGGATCAGACTCAATGTGCTGGATTGTGCACATTTTGATCCTGGATTGGCAAGTTTTGTGTACAGCAGTGCATGCGTCGGTTCAACATCATATTTCGTTGTATACGCCGAAGTCGCTTCACAAGGAGAAAATCGACAGGGGGCGGGAACTAGAGAGGGGGCGGATCAACGGTGCTTTACGGTACAGCAGACCATGGTGTTTTCCGCTGAAGCGAATCCGCAGAAGCGACAGTCTCGCTTCGAACATTTTGGAGGAAGCGGATTGGAGTTTCCGCTGAAGCGGAAGTTCCGCTTTTCGCCGTTGCCATGCCATTTTTCGCTCATGCGACCTCGCTTCAGCGTATACGCTACTTTCGAGTGCATGTGTGACCGGGCCCTAACAGGTGCGAACTCACCTTTTCAGGCGCGCACTCACTTTCACTCTCGTACTCACCTTTTCAGGCGCGCACTCACTTTCACTCTCGTACTCACCTTTTCAGGCGCACAGGCTCGTACTCACCTTTTCAGGCGCGAACTCACCTTTTCACGGGCGCACTCACATTCACTTTTTTTTTTTTGTAGTACCGGGTCCGGTAGTTTTTTTTCAGTGAGCATGTCATGAAAATAAATCCGAGAAGAAAGAAAAAGGCCCAACCCTGCCCTGCCAGCTATTTGGACTTACGGGGGTCGCCATGGCAAATAATAAACATAAAACTGCACACGTTCGGGCTCTCCGCCTTCTCCGTGAAATTATAATACCGTAAAAGAATTCCTCTCGTACTCACCTTTTCAGCGCGCACTCGACGTACTCACCCTCACAGCCTCGTACTCGCCCTTGTTGTTTTTCCTAACCTATTCTTCCTTTGGCCTGGGTAGCTGGACTCTCGCTTTAGCACATTTATCTCCATAGCTACCCAGGCCCTAGATAAGCTCTTGCTGGAACATTTTTCTCTCTTGTCTTGTCCTGTCAGTCTGTCTTCCGATATCGAACTTCTAAGACTCACTTTCTTTGTCGTTGTAAACTTGAATTCATTCGATCCTCGTCCTGTTGTGACCGTGGCTGCTTTCGTGAGATCTCCTGAACTTAACAGTGACATAAATGGTTGTACCGCGCGAAATAAAAGCTATTCTCGTGGCAACAGCATACTAAAAATAGCGTGCATCTTGCTAAAGGTCGAACCCAAATCACGGTATTTTCCCCCTTATGAGTATTTTCCCCTTCACGGTAATACCGTTACAAAATAACGTTTTTTTGCTAAGGGTGTCTATTGTCCACTTCCCCCCCCCCCCCCCCCCATGGCCACTTCCTCTCCCCAATAGCCACCCCCCCCCCATCTCCACCTACTGTGGCATGCTCAAGACTACACCCATTCTCATGCCACTTTTAATCAGATAATACAACTCGGAAGCCTGTGTATATGTATGTGTATGTGTATGTGTATGTGTATGTGGGATTCTGCAGCAGACAATGTAACTAAGGCCCTCTTCAGACTAGGTACAAAACAGCCTATAAGTCACATTTACATAGAAGTTTCCAAGACAACAACAAGAATCTGGCGGAAAGCCTAAAAAGCTGCCCAATCTTTTCAGGCAGGGTGCCAACCCTTGTACAAGGCAACTTTCCTGCATTTATCGTACTTTCACCAGGCAGTTGTACGAACTTTGTACCCGGGTACGACTGTCCAATGCTTACACACATCCCATGCCCCTTGCGCAATTTCGTAGGGTCAAAGGTTGCCTGTATATTGCATGTAAAATGTGTAGTCTGAATGCAGGCATGGAAAAATGTTGCCTTTTAGGTTTTATGTGATTTTGTACTGGATTTTCTATGTACGTAACGTAGTCTGATGAGGGCCTTAGGCCCTCATCAGACTACGTACATAGAAAATCCAGTACAAAATCACATAAAACCTAAAAGGCAACATTTTTCCATGCCTGCATTCAGACTACACATTTTACATGCAATATACAGACAACCTTTGACCCTACGAAATTGCACAAAAAGAGGCCCATTTTACAAATTGGGAGTAGGATTGTTTTTTCGAGCTCTGTAGTTTTCTGTGGATTTTCAGGCCTCAGCGCGTCTCTCCTGCAAGCCCACTGATGCAGAGTGCCACTTGTTGCCGGTGCAACGGCAATGGCACCTGCGTTCGGTGTGAATGCAAGAAGGAGGGCCGCGAGTGTCAGAATTGTCTCCCGGGAAAAAAAAGCAGATGCCGAAACAACAGCCCCTCGACATCCCAACCGTCACCCGTACCCGTAGCAGTGACAGATACAAGCACATGTACCGACAACCAACCGTCATCCTCAGTAGCCACCCCGGAAGAGCTGGTAGCTGCTGCACTCACTGAAGCCCTGCTCACGGAATGCCGAAACCCGACATCCACAGGACCACCAACGGCACCATGCTCACAACCTGGTCAGGTAGCTGCCACCACCTCCAGTGACGTCAATAGGGTTGACCTGCATGCCATGCCTGTGTCGAGCTCTCAACAACTAGCATGGGACATACTGGACCAGCAGCATGCAGCAAGCATCAGTGCCACAGATCGAGTTGACAGTAATGACGACACCCTAGGGCATGATGCAGAGTTGCTGGCCAACCTAGCACAAAGCCAATCTGTTACTGAGGAGCCCCAAGCACCGGATCCAGCCCAGCTCCCCCCATATCTGGAAGCAAATTGCAACATCACAGTTGGGACCCACGATTCAAACTCGTCTGCACAAATTGTAGATGCTGCATATGAAGAAGTGGTGCATTTTAGGCCTAACCTACTTTTCCTCCCTTCCGGGTCAGTCGGATCAAAGTTTGTGAAGCTCCTTGCAACACTCTACAAACAGTTTGGTGACAAATGTGCAGGTGAAGGCAAGTCTCTGAAAGCAGCTGCAGTGGCCACTCAGCTGCTCCTGCAATGTCCGCACCGCTCTGCAACCAGACAGGAGCACATCACCTGTCTACAGCGCCGCATGCTACTCTGGGAGGAAGGCAACATCAACGAACTGATGATAGAAGCCCGGACTATCCAATCTCTAGTGCAATCTTCCACAGCCTTCCAAGGAAAGGCTCAGCCGCAGGACCAAGCTCGTAACTTTGCCAACCTCATCACCACAGGCAAAACCAGTGCTGCAATCCGCATGTTGTCTGAAGACCAGAAGGGCGGAGTACACTCCGTGGGCACCACCATCAATGGCCAGACAGTTCTGGACATTCTCAAGAGCAAACACCCTCCCGCGGCGCCAGCAAATGCGACGGCGATGATTACAGGAGATGTCCCTCCGTTACGGCATCCAGTTCTCTACTCCAGCATCACCCGGGAGGCCATACGCGAGGCAGCCCTCCACACACAAGGTGCTGCAGGACCCTCTGGACTAGACGCTGCGTCGTGGCGCAGAATGTGCACAGCTTTTCACGGAGCATCTGATGACCTCTGCGATTCACTGGCCAGCTGTGCCCGCCGCATCGCCTCGTCCTATGTTGACCCCACAGCATTGGAAGCTTTCTTGGCCAGCCGCCTCATACCACTAGACAAACAACCGGGTGTCAGACCGATTGGGATCGGAGAAGTGGCCCGTCGCATCATCGGGAAAGCCATCCTGCGATGCGCCTCATCTTCAATACAGAAGTCAGCTGGCTGCCTACAGTTATGTGCGGGTCAAGAGTGTGGCATAGAAGCAGCAATACATGCTATGCAAACAGCATTTCAGGAAGACGAGGCGGAAGGCGTTCTGTTTGCAGATGCGTCAAACGCATTTAACTCCCTTAACCGTGCTGTCTCACTGCGCAATATCCAGCACACCTGCCCCACCATCGCTCCGGCACTGATCAACAGCTACCGCAGCCCGACTCGGCTGTTTGTGGATGGTGAATGTCTCCTGTCTTGTGAAGGCACCACGCAGGGAGATCCACTAGCCATGGCTATGTATGCCCTGGCAACCGTTCCTCTCATCCAGGAAGTGTCTCAGAGCGGAGCACTCCAGTCGTGGTATGCAGACGACTCCACTGCCGCTTCCACCATTCGAAAGCTGCATCACTGGTGGTCACTGCTTAAGCAACGAGGCCTAGCATATGGGTACTTCCCCAATGATGCCAAGTCGGTTCTTGTTGTGAAGCCGGAGCATCTTCAGGAAGCAGAATCCCTGTTTGCTGACACGGCAGTCCAGATTCGCACGGATGGCTGGCGGCATCTCGGTGCGGTACTTGGGTCCCCCGAATTCTGCAAGCAATATGTCACAGAGAAGGTAGAGACATGGGCGCTAGAGGTTGGACGACTGGCTGACTTCGCCACCACTCAGCCACAAGCGGCATACGCTGCTTTTATTCATGGCCTCCGCCACAAGTGGTCGTTTGTGGCCCGGACGGTCCCAGGCATCAGCGGACTGCTAGACCCGCTGGAGCACTCCATCCGACAGCGGTTCATCCCTGCTCTAACCAGTCGCCCCGCACCTGGTGACGAAGAGCGCGCCATACTGTCCCTCCCGTGTCGAGAAGGTGGTCTTGGTCTCATTGACCCGAGGTCTTTGACGGACCAATACAATATGTCTGTCGCTGTCACCAACATCCTCGTGAGCCGGATACTGGACCAAGACACCAACATGGACGAAGTGCCCACCACCATCCATGCTGCCAAGCTAACTGCAGCAGCAGCAACCAGGAGAGCCTCTCGAGACCAAGCCAGTCAGCTCCTGGCCACGTGTGATGTGCCCACCCAGCGAACCCTGGGGATGGCGGCCGAGAAAGGAGCGTCCAACTGGCTCACTTGCCGGCCCCTGAAGCAGTTCGGGTTTGTCCTCCACAAAGGCGCCTTCAGAGACGCACTCTGTCTGCGGTTCGGCTGGGTCCCTCCCCGCCTGCCATCCACTTGTGTGTGTGGCAAGGCATTTAACACCAGCCATGCTCTTTTGTGCCCAACTGGTGGATACCCGGCTCTCCGCCATAACACGATCCGCGACCTGACAGCCGACCTACTGCGTGAAGTGGCAACGGATGTGAAGATAGAACCTCCTCTGAAGCCCCTGGAAGGTGAAAGGCTCCGGTATCGCTCTACCATCTTGGAAGATGGTGCTCGTCTTGATGTGGCGGTATCTGGTGTCTGGGGAAGTCGTTTTGAGCGCACGTTCTGTGATGTTCGGGTTTTTAACCCTCATGCGCGCTCGAACACTTCCTCAACTCCCGCGTCCACCTATGCCAAGCACGAACAGCAGAAGAGAAGGGCCTACGAAGAACGCGTCAGGGAGGTGGAGCATGCTTCCTTTCTCCCACTGGTATTCAGTGCATCTGGTGGGTGCGGCAAGGTAGCCCACGCTTTCCTGAAGCGTCTTGGCCATATGGTTTCGGAGAAGCGGCATGAACCCTACTCCTCCGTCATGTCCTGGATCCGCTCTCTTGTCTCCTTTGCTTTGGTTCGATCCTGCAACATGAGCCTCCGTGGTCACCGTGCTTCTCCCTACCGCAGTCGTTTGGATGCTGCCACTCCTGTTGTGCTGGCAGTCAACGACTGTCAGTTGCGTGACTGAGACTCTTGCGGAGTAGCCGTGTCTAGCCACACTTTTATTATCCGATGATTTTGTTTTGTTTGCTATGATTCCGTGATTTTCTGTTGGTTGCTTTTCTGCTGTGCGAATAAATGCAGTGTGAATGGTAAAAAAAAAAAAAAAAAAAAAACGAAATTGCGCAATGGGCCTGGGATGTGTGAAAGCAGCGGACAGTCGTACCCGGGTACAAAGTTCGTACAACTGCCTGGTGAAAGTACGATAAATGCAGGAAAGTTGCCTTGTACAAGGGTTCGCACCCTGCCTGAAAGGATTGGGCAGCTTTTTAGGCTTCCCGCCAGATTCTTGTTGTTGTCTTGGAAACTTCTATGTAAATGTGACTTATAGGCTGTTTTGTACCTAGTCTGAAGAGGGCCTAAACGCTCAGTCCCTGAAAGACAACCATGATATTGTATTGCTCTGTATAACGTGGTACAGAACAACTGCTGAGATTGCTCAGGCTGTCAATTAATGCAATCCTGAGCAGAGTTGGTTACATCCATCCATAGAGTATCACTTGACAGGAACGGAGCAGGAAACTTACTAGACACACAGATTGTTGGACGTGGTACGTAGCAGGAGTCTAGATGTGTTGTGTTGGTTGACGGTTGGTAGGTAGTGCAATGAGACCCATTCGTGGCTTCGGTATATACCCGTATGTAGCTGACGTTGTTGTTACTCAAGACTTGAGAAGTGGTCAGCAGTTGTGAGGCACAGCTGAGTTGCTGAATGTCTGTAGACAATCGACGACCATCATACTGCTCACGACACGCCCAGTTTGCATGATCAGCTGAGAATGAGATGCTATGGTATGTATACCTGTGTGAGTCACACACTATAGAAGCTGCTTGTGTATCTACAGCAACAAACAAGAGTAGAACAGATATACAATTATGTCATCTCAGTATAACACGTTATGCAGAGTTATGATCAGTATCACACGTTATGCAGAGTTATGATCAGTATCACACGTTATGCAGAGTTGTGATTGTAGTGGATCTGGGTCCATATTTGTGTTATAGTGTTAGACATTTGTCTATGCATTAATCTACCCCAGTGCCCCGTCAACGACTCCCATTGCTTCGAATGCGCTGCACACTAGCATGGGACACAATAACGGTCGGACATCGGACATTTTCCGACCATCTTCGATTCGAATCCGGCGCTTTTTTTCTTGAACAGACAATCTGTCCGATCGAAATTCACAAAATAGCGTCGCTGGGAAAGAGAACGGCTGAGGACAATGGCGCTCTGCCTGGGAAGAAGTCTCACGAACTTCGGAAGTCGGAGCAGCAACCTGTGACAAGAGGGTTTCACAGCAAGACAGGGAGCTGTCCACTTCAGACAATGTAGTCCAGTTTGAGCGTAGCAAACGATCGAGGAGTTTTGAAATGAAATTTCTTCGCTTTCTCGCTACAATAGTCAATAGGAACTATTGCGCGAGGCGCTTGTACAATCCGAAAGTTTGAAAACGTCCCTGTTCCAGGGAAACAAGGCGTCAGAAATGCGTGCCAGCTTGCGATATGCCTCTATCGAAAGGAGCAGTCTTCTGCAAATCCAGTCAATTACGCTACTGTTGCACAGGCGCTGTGCAAGATCGACGGACCAGCAGCAGCGAAGGTTAGTCAGAAATTCAACGTCGCGTAGAAACTACGTGCTGTTCAAAGAGCACATCGCGTTTGCAAAGATGGGAGACTTCAGCCAACTCGAGTAGGGACATGTTGTCGATCTTCGAGCTGGCAACAAGAAGTTAGAATGGGCAAGCAGGTGCCCACTTTGTCTTTTGTCGACTGCGTAAAAATGAATGTCTTCGATCTGCCGCTGAAAAACCAGCTCAAATCCGATATGTGCAGAAACACTGCACAGTCGGTCATGTCATTATAACAGTTGCTATGTTTGCTGAAAAACGCACAGCGATTTGAATCAGTGTTACAATACTTGAGATCTGTGTGATGATCATACTTGATGTGACCAGCAATACCGCAGTGTGATGTAGCATGTACATGCATGTGTGCATTATGCAGTGGTGTCGTGTGTGAAATTGGTGAAGACAATAATAATTATTTTTTATTATGAGTAGACTACCAGACTTCACAGTGTCCGGCCATGTCCGACCGGTTCCAGAAGTGGCAGGACATTGTGTCAGAGCAATTTCGAAATCTTATCGTGTCCCCTGCACTAGTACTAGCTGTTGTTAGCCCTTGCTTTCTTTTTATTTTGCTGACCCCTTCAGCTCTATCTTTTGTTCTTGGTGCGTGTTTCTGGCAGTGATGCCGCGACCTCAGGTAGGCAGAGCCATCAATGCCCCACCATCACTGCTGCATCTCGGTGCAGCCTCTTCTCAGTAGTTGTCACGTTTGTCCTTGTCTCAGTACCATTTTCTTTCATTATTTTGTACGAGTTGGGTATGTGACCATAGTAAAAAAAAAGAAAAAGAAATAAATGTCTGATTGGTGACCTCATGCATACTACGCACGTGCACCGTACGACCTTGCAGCATTCACACTGTATGCTAATGGCAACTCATGCTAATTTATCTATAGGTTTTATTCTAGGACAAGTTTGTTGGAAACAGGACGAAGTTGAGTGTTGTTGTGTGTTTTAGATGACTGCGAAAGTCATTATTATGGTGTCAGAAGTAGTGTAGTTACAGTAGGATTTGAGGCCATGGCTCGCTTCCAGCCACCTGCGGCTTTCAATTTTAGCTCCCCGGACCGATGGCCCGCGTGGAAGCTTAGGTTCTCACGTTTCCGCATGGCTGCGAAATTGTCGATAGAGACCGAAGAAATCCAGGTCTCCACTTTACTGTATAGTCTCGGACCCGACGCCGACCCTGTGTTTGAATACCAGCTGGGCTTGTCCGACGCCGACAAAAGGAAATATGCTGAGGTTGTCGAAGCATTTGACACGTACTTCCGTCCTGCAACGAATGTCGTCCACGAGCGAGCACAATTCGAACAACTCATCCAACGACCAGGACAAACTCTAGAGGAATTTGTCCGCGATCTATATAAGGGAGCAGAATTCTGTGACTTTGGTGGAGAGAAGGATAACCGGATCAGGGACCGTATTGTGGCGCACATGAGCAACAAGCGCGTCAGCCGTGAGATCCAGATGAAGGAGGCGTCCGAACAGACCCTTGCCAAGGCACTCACGTATGCCCGGCAAGCAGAGAAAGTTGAGGACCAGGTTGCAGCTCAGGGTCGCTCTGCAGCTGCTTCATCGGTATCGGAGCCAGTCTCCTCATCAGCCGTCTCTCACCGCCCTGGGAACTCGGGACGCAAGCAACCCACGCAGCAGCAGCCTAACAGTGGCGCCCGTGGGGAGTGCTTGAACTGTGACCGCGCTCATGCTCAGGGTAAGTGCCCAGCTCGCGGCAAGTCGTGTAACGTTAATGCGTGCGGTCCAAACGCCAGGTATCCGATGTCTCCGAGTCTGCACCAGTGCGTGACAGTGACAGTGAAACTGTATTCATCGTTTCTGCTGAGTCAAGTGGGCCTACTTCACCGTGGTTTGCTGATGTGCGAGTTGGAAACCACACTGTTCTATTCAAGCTGGACACAGGCGCGGATGTTACAACGATGTCATTCATTCAAAAGACTGTCGCCAACACCTAGACTTTCTGCCTCCACAGCACCATTCAGCTACGTGGCCCTCATGATCACCTCTTACCTGTTCATGGCATTTTCACAGCACACTGCTCACATCGCCACATATCCACAGACATTCCTGTGTATGTCCTGGAAGGAGCTACCACTTGCCTCTTAAGTCGTTCAGCATGCTCTGATCTCGGTTTGATCCAGGGCCTGGGATCTGTGCACAGCAAACCCGAGTTAGTACAGTGTATGAAGGGCCCAGCTGTTAATATTCAGCTCACGTCTGAAGCCACACCTTACCACTGCATGACTGCCTGAAGAGTGCCTCACCACCTCTACTCCAAAGTGCGTGACGAACTGTCGCGCATGGAAGAAGGTGACATTATCGCAAAGGTGGATGAGCCGACTGATTGGTGTTCACCAATAGTTCCAGTGTTAAAGCTCAATGGGAAAGTGCGCATCTGCGTTGATTTGAAGCGCCTCAAGGCATGCGTGAAACAAGAAACTTTCCAGCCCCCAAAACTGGATGACGCACTTGCTTCGCTGGCTGATGCCACCTTGTTCTCAACACTAGACGCAGCTAAGGGGTTTGGCAAATGCCGCTCGCGCCAGACGCTGCGCACTTGACTACATTCATCAAACCGTTTGGCTGGTATTACTTCAAGCGGCTGCCATTCGGTATTACTTCGTGTGAAGGAGAGGACAAACCAACAACTCAATCTCATTCCGCTAACCAACAACTAACCCTGAAGGGCTGTCATCCTTGTTATTTTATCTTGGTGTTCGAAACTATAAAGTTGTACAATATGTGAGTACTAGAAAAGGTACTGGTAGTATGGGAAGTAGTACGCAGCATGCACTTCTAATGTCATATATGGAGAGGTGTAAATATGAGGATGTGAAGGATGTTATAGTTATATGTATAGGGATATTTAATAGCACCAATATGATATAGTCCCAATATCACAAGAGCGAGGTTGGAAGCTTTGGTACAACTCTGAGTTTCACGTATTACTACGATCATCAGGCAACAGTTCCAATATCATCACACCATTCCCCTTCTCCGGTCACAGATACCATCCGTAGTGTGACAATGACTAAACGAGAAACAATAGATATACATATAAGATGTAACGGCACTAAAGGATATAAAGGTACAATATCATCACACCATTCCCCTTCTCCGGTCCAAGATACCATCTGGGACAATGACTAAATGAGAGAGAAACAATAGAAGAAGAAGCTAGGAGCAACACAGCAGGAGAAGAAAGTCACATCTGGCGGGACAATCCATCGGCGTTGCCATTGAGGGCGCCAGGCCGGTGCACGATGGTGAAAGCGAACGGCTGCAGAGCAGTGGCCCATCAGGCCACCCGAGCATTGCCACCGTGATGCTGAGCGATCCATTGAAGAGGGCGGTGGTCGGTGGTCAAGGTGAAGCGTCTGCCGAGGAGATACGGAGCAAATTTGAAAAAGGCCAACTTCAGGGCGAGACACTCCTTCTCGATGGTGGCATAACGACGTTCACGGTCGAGGAGCTTTCACTGGCACTGGAGGACGTTCACTGGCATATGCAACGGGATGTTCGGTGCCCTGGGCATCACGCTGGGTCAGGACAGCGCCCAAACCAACATCGGACGTGTCCGTGTGCAGGAAGAACTCCGCAGCAAAGTTCGGCGCAACAATGACCGGGTCGCAGACAAGGAGGCCTTTCAATTGAACGAAGGCCTGTGCAGCGGAGGTCGTCCAGTGGAGGGTGTTGGGGTGGCCCTTCAACGTCATGGCTACCAAGGGCTCCGCGATGGTTGAAAAGTGGGGAATGAGGCGACGATACTAGCCGCACAACCCCAGGAAGAAACCAGCATCTTCTTGGTCGTGGGCTGTCGCCAATCGCCGATGGCTTGCAACTTTCCAGGATCCGCATGCACCCGACCATGACCAATCACATGGCCAAGGAAGGGAGCTTCGACCATAGCCAATAAACACTTCTTTGACTTCACAATGGGACCAGCATCGTGACGGCGACCGAGAACGTGGCGGAGCTGGACAAGGTGGTCCTCAAAAGTCGGACTGAAAATGACGACATCGTCCAAATACGCCAGGACAAACGGTAGACCAGCCAAGACGGTATCCATGCAACATTGAAATGTTGCAGGCGCTCCATGGAGCCCGAATGGCATCGTAGTAAATTCGTACAGGCCAAACGGTGTGGTGAAGGCCGTCTTGGCACACTCATCCTCTGCCAGAGGGATCTGCCAATACCACTTGGCCAGGTCAAGGGTGGAGAGAAACTGGGCAGACCCGACAGAGTCGAGGATCTTGTCCACCAGCGGCATCGGGTGACAGTCGAACTGGGCCACCTGATTAAGGGCACGGTGGTCAACACAGAAGCATATGGAGTTGTCCTTCTTCGGCACAAGCACAACGGGTGAGGACCACGGACTGCGGGATGGGCGTATGACGCCCATGTCCAGCATTTCGTCCACGGCATCGCAGACAACAGAATGGTGTGCAGCGGCAAGACCATATGGCCGGGGCCGAATGCCAGTGTGGATGGAGTGAGCCACCACGGTCGTCCGGCCAGGCTGGGGTGAGAGGGTATCCTGAAACTCAGATAGCAGGATGTCGAGCTGTTGCCGCTGGTCCGGCGAAAGGTCGGGGTTAATGGTAGGACGGCCACCATCTACGTGTAGAGGTGAGCCATAGGAACGGTGAAGGCCGCGAGCTGGGGCCGGCTAAACCTCCGTAGGAGGTTGATGTGGAAAACCCGATATCGCTTCATGCGGGGGGAATCCCAATTCAATCTCATAATTGACCTTGTCGACCTTGGGCCGAACAGGATAAGGGCCTTGCCACACGGCTTCCATCTTGCAAGCCGAAGCCGGAAGCAAGAGCAGTACCTAGTCCCCGGAGCAAATGTGCGTTCCCGACTCAGGCGGTCATAGTAGGCTTTCTGCCGTTGCTGCGCGGTGGCAAGGTGGGAGCCAGCCTCAGTCGATATTTGTTCAAGCCGGGCCCGCATGGTGAGGACGAACTGGGCAGTAGTAGTCCGGAGCTCCTCTGCTGGCTGAGCCCAAGCATCGCGCACGAGATCCAGTGGGCTGCGGACATGGCGGCCATACAATAGCTCAAATGGTGAGAAACCAGTGCTGGCTTGAGGCACCTCTCGATACGCAAATAAAGCATATGGGAGCACCTCGTCCCAACTTCGGCGCACATCAGCAGCAAAGCGACGAAGCACACTCTTGAGGGTACCATTGAACCGTTCAACGAGGCCATTGGTCTGTTGATGGTACGGAGTGGATGTGGTGAGCTAGATACGGAGTAAAGCAGCAACTTGCCGGAGGACGTCCGATGTAAAGTTGGAGGCTTGGTCAGAGAGGATTTAGTCTGGCAGTCCTACTCTGGAAAAGATGGACATCAACGCATCAGCCACGGTAGTCGACCAAATATTGGAAAGAGCGACTGCCTCCGGATAGCGGTTGGCATAATCCACCATGGTGAGGATGTACTTCTTGCCGGACTGTGTACGCTGCAAAGGGCCGATAATATCGATAGCTACAACCCGGAAGGGCTCACCAATAACAGGAAGAGGAATAAGTGGTGCCCGATCGTGACGCAGAACATGGGCGGTGCGCTTACATGGTTCACAGGCGGAACAATACTGCGTGAAAATCTTGAAGAATCGTCGGCCACCAGAAACGGAGAAGAATCCTCTGGGACGTCTTCGCGGCCAGCCATGGGGACAGTGAGGCCGAGGTGCAGAATGGTGGAGCTCCGTTCCGTGGGCAGAACCAACTAAAGGAGGTAGTAGGGGCTGGTGGTATTCATCACAGCTTCACCATCCGGTGAGTATTCGCAGTAGGGGAGGCCCAGGCGAACACAGAAGGTACTGCCATTGACGGGCGTCTTGTGTTGGCCAGTAGCATAGTCACAACATCGGCTAAGAGATGGGTCATGCCGTTGCTCATCGGGGAAACGGGTGGCATCTGGAAAATCGGGTGCCGAGATAGGCGGCGGTGTCTCCTCCGGTGGGGTGGATAGGTCCGACGGCAGTGCACGCAAAGAAGCTGCATTCGAGGCCGCATCCTCAAACAGTTCATCCTCGAACGGGAAGATGTCGTGCAAACCAGCAGCACCAGTCGACTCAGGTGAAGCCTTGGCCTGTGCACGCGTAGAGACCAAGACGTCCGTGGCGGCTGGCTGACACAGCCGGACCAACTCATGTATGTAGGGTACATCACGGCCAAGCAACACGTGACGGGGCAGGTTCTCGGACACTGCTGCCTTGACATAGTAGACCATGCCGTCGATGGTGATGGTCAGATCGGCCATGGGGTAACTGGCCATATCACCGTGGGCACAACGAATGGAGGTAGTCTCACCTGACTAATCCTGGTCCCGGACCAAGGTCCTGTGTACCATGGTGCGGCCACACGCGGTATCGACAACGATACTCGGGACGTAGGTACCATTCACGTACGCATTGATCGTTCAAAACTGGTGAGGAATGCCTCAACATCGTCCCCAGGGTGCAGTTTAGCCAATGGCACCTTCTGGGAGAATCGCCGTGTGGCCTGAGTGAGTTGCACTTGCGCCATTTGCGTGACCAACTGCGTGAACATCGACAGCTGGGACGGCGAGTCGACATCGACATCGACATCGGCGGCGGAACGCTGTTCGTGTTCAGCATCAGTTACGGCCTCAGGGTTCTCAGTAGGATCGATGTACACGTGCAAGTGCTGTGCGTGCGGACCTGCGGGTGCACGACTAGTGCTGGCCTGCGCCTGCCTCAGTTCGTGCGTAGGTCTACTACTACTTATCTCCACACATGGGATCCTCACCAAAAGCGACATGTACGGGACGACGGTTGACGTGGACCGCTTTTGGCCCCAGAGTAGAGCATGCAACCTTAGTAGACCTAGTACCTACGACTAGGTGTACGCCCAGTACGGGTACGGGTACGTGTAGCTAGTGCAGGTGCATCATGCGTATGGAAAGTACAAGGAGTAGGACCCTGAAACGTCGATATGGATGATGGCCATAAAGAATACCGATCAGAGATCGCCTAGTTAGGACAGGTACAGGTGACTGTTGGCGGTGGTTGCTATAGAAATTCAGTACTGCGTACGCGTTATTTGAGCATTTCAAAATTCACTTGATCTGTTTCTGCTGTTTTGATGCAGAGAAGGAGGAATGGTGGATTCGGGCTGATTCGGATGGGAGAAATGTACGAATGCAGACCACATGCGTCAAATGCAGGCGTACACGTGTACAGCCACGTGTTGGCAATGGCCTTTTCATGCATTCCCCTGAAAAAATTGTGGATTCCATGTGTAGTTTTTTTTCGTTGAGAGGTTTTGCTTGCCCAAATACACTGTACTAGAAATAGGGCACAGACTTCGTCTTTTTTAGTTTGGTGATCGCCAGTCTGTTGACCAGTCTACGTTTGGAGCTCTTCGTCCAGTACAGCAGTGCCACCAGACCCGACTGATCATGTCGTCGCAGAAGCATGACGTGCAGGCCAGACGTTCCTCGCGTCGTGCCACTCCTCCTGGGGCCTACCAGTGTGGAAACCCCTTCCACTATCAGTGGGGGAGTACGTCCACAAGGAAGGACAAAAACGCCAGGAAGTCGCTGTTGGATGTCCTCTCCAGCATCAGCGGACGGAACATCAAGTCTATCTGCAGGTAGGGCATGGGGCCGTGAAATTCTAAGGGTCGAATTTGTTGTACTGTAGATGAAAACATACCTGATTTTTCATTACAACTGGCATTTTAAGAACAAAAATGTTGTTATAAAGTACTGGTGGTTTCACAGTTGTAGTAAAATACGGAAAAAAGATCTAGCCTGGCTGAATTCCGAGGCACATCGCAGGTGTTCTGGGAGTGATGTATGATGAACGGTTTCATAACTAAGTTGTTCGTACACAACTTTCCTCTTTGTTATGTGCGTCTGACATACCTCTGTAATCTGTACTGTTCTGTTTCTCGAGCTGCGTGTTGAGTATGCTCGGCGGTCAGTATGCTCTACATAAGAAAACATTCAATGAACATTGATGCTGCGTTTTCTTGTGCTGTTTGCTCTCTTTGTTTGGAGTGATACTGTAGTGCGAAGTGCGTTGGATGCTCTCAGTCAAGCCGTCACTCGTCCTATGCAGCTGAACAGTTCTGAATTTTTCTGCACCATGCCCATGAATGCATGGCGCAATATGGTGGCCTTGAAGGCATTACACGGAAGTTCCTCACAAGGAATATGACAGTTCATAATGACACCACATGGGAAATTGTGTGCTTGTAATTCTTCAATCTTGATATCACTGATGCCATGCGGCCAGAACTTCTGGTATATTCATTCATGAATTATAGCATTATGCTTCTTGTCCGAGTGCTGCTGCTGCTGCGCTCCATCTCTTTCTCTGTCTTGCCACTTCTTGTTTCCTGCATTAGTAGGCGCGACTATTACTGCTGCTGCTGCTGTTGCTGCTGCTGCTGCTGCCGTTGCTGTACGTAGAGTTGTATCACGTGTTGCTGCTCCAGCTGGTGCTGTTGCTGTACATGCAATGGTATCAGCTGTTGTTGTTCTTGCTGCTGCTGCTGCTCTTGTTCAGGTGGTTGCCCCTTCTCTTTCAAGGTTCTACCGAGATAACACTGGTCACACAATGTTTGTTCGTCTTCGTCCATTGATTGGCACATGTGGTGGTATGGTCGTGCACATCCACGACATGTCCTGAGAAGGGGAGGTGGGCCGCCTTTGCAGGCAATACACACATTTGTTTGGGTTGGCGCTCCTGCCGCAAGTGGTGGTTGCTGCTGCTGCTGCAGCAGTGGCATTTCAATAGCCTCCTGTTGTTGTGGTGGTTGTGTTTGTTGTTGTGGTTGTGGTGGTTGTGTTTGTTGTGGTGGTTGTGTTTGTTGTTGTGGTTGTGTTTGTTGTGGTGGTTGTGTTTGTTGTTGTTGTGGCGGTGGTGGTTGTTGGTGTTGCAGCTGCTGCACTGGTGCCGTGCCAGTGACTGTTGCTGCTGTCGGTTGCTGAAGTGAACCACTCCTTGCAGAACAGGCAGCTGGTGTTGGTGCCTGTGTTGTCGTGGGTGTTGGTTGTGGTGATGTGTGGATGTGGAGTGTAGGAAGGAAGTCGTGTAGTGGGTGGCTATTGTACAGGTGTTGGACGCCAGATGGTGCGATCACCAACACCAGTACTTTGGCCTGGGTGGCTGTCGACAGCTCCATTGCCTAGAGGCACACCAGAGAACAATTTTTGTACTTTCAATGGGGTATCGACTTTTGTGAATGAAATTCCAAACACACCTTCTCCGCCACTGTCCTTTCGGGGCGCACTGAGCCACCTGCCTCTGCCTTGAACGACCCGCAAATTGCGTGGGCTCAGGAGTGTTCAAACCGTGAGCGCAAGAAGCTGGCAGAGAGAGTTGAAGCTGCCCGCAGAGGAAGCCACTAGCGCAATGAAGGTAATTACGGTCCGTCAGTGTTAACTATGAGTAGTATTTGTTACCTTTCTTTCTTTTAATACTTACTGCACTTGCTCTTAATCCCCGTGCTGATCCCTTTTTGCCTCGTGCTGCTATGCAGCCTACCGCTTCCCTTTTTCCGGTGAGCACCCAGGACACCCAGGACATCCGAACTCTTAAGCTAGGTTTTTTAAATGTCTGTAGCTTGCGCTTCAAAGTAGATGAAGTAACAGCACTCCTCCAGGTGCAGGACTTTGATATTTTTGGATTGGCTGAAACCTGGCTAGACAGCACTATTGGTGACGGAGAAGTAGCCATTCCTGGATACAACCTCACAAGGACAGACCGCGTGGGTAGACGAGGAGGAGGTACGTGTATATATTACAAATCTTCTTTGCCAATCCGACCTTGTCCCGAACTGTCTTTGAACGGCCTAGAAGCTGTCTGGATATCGATCAAAGGCGGCCAGGGTCAACATGCAGTGGCCTGCGTCTACCGAGCTCCAGACGTGGGGATTGACTACTGGAAGGACCTTGAAGAGTCACTGCAGCGGGCCCAAGCGCAATCGCCACACATGACCATTATTGGCGATCTCAACGTCAACATGACAACTCACAGCCACCATCGTACACACCTGCAAGGCCTCAGCAATATGTTTGGCATCTCGAATTTGGTGAAGTCCCCCACACGGCCGACTCCAAGTGGGAATCATGGTTCAGTAATCGACCTCGTCCTAGCAGACCATAACTTTGTCTCGAGTTGCGTTGTCATGGAATGTTCGATCAGCGACCGCCACGCGTTGATGGCGAACCTCCATATCGCCATACCCACAACTAGTCCAGGTAGGCAACGCCAAAACGCCGCCACTTACGCAACATTGATATCGACCAGTTCCGGTGTGACCTCGCCGAAGCACTCAGCGCTAATCCTACATCCGCCCACATGGATGTTGACGACATGTGGACGGCTTTCTATGAAGGGTTCAAAACAGTTCTAGACATACATGCACCCATCATGCTCTCGTCAAGACGCCAGAGAGCTGCTGCGAGATTACCTTGGCTCGACAAGGATACGTACCAACTCACGCAAAAGAAAAACAGATTACACAAGCGCTGGCTAGGAGATAGAGGAAATGACATCCTACTCTCCCGGTATAAAACAGCCCGGTCTCAGGCATCCAACGCAATCCGCAAGAAAAGAAACGCTTTTTTCACCAGACAATGTGAGCAGCACTCTCATGATCCAAGGAGAATGTGGTCAACCTTAAACGCGGTAACCGGCCGCTCCAAGGCAAGGCAGGACCCAGTGTGCGACGTTTCTGCGGTGAGCAGCTCCTTCAATAGTATTGTCACTGATCCAAGTCGTCCGGACACCCTACAGATACCCCATGGTCCCTGCACCCGCACCTCACTATCAGCTCTCACGCCAACGACCTGTCCCGCAGTACAGCGATTACTCGCCACAATCGATCCTGACAAGGCTACAGGCAGTGACGAGATCCCTGGCCGTCTGCTGCGAGCCTGCAGTGATATTGTTGCCCCGCACTTATGCGACCTCTTCAATGCCTCCTTGCATTCCGGTCGCCTACCGAAGCCGTTCAAACACGCCCTGGTAAAGCCGCTTTACAAAGCAGGGGACCCAACAGTCGCCACTAACTACAGACCTGTGTCATTATTACCAATTGTTGCGAAACTGCTTGAAAAGGTAGTACATCGCCAGCTTACAAGGTTCCTCGCGGCAAACGACGTGCTGCCGACCACGCAATTTGCATACAGCACAAACCACTGCACTGAAGACGCTTTGGTACTCCTGACGGAGAACATTCTCCATGCAAAGGACGCGCGACTAGCCAGTGGTGTTTGTTTGCTGGACATGTCGAAGGCTTTCGACAAAGTCAAGCATGACATTCTTGTACGCGATCTTTTCGAAGTTGGCCTTCACGGCACTGCACTCCAATGGTTTGCAGACTACCTCGAAGGACGCACCCAACAAGTGCAAATCGCTGGATCCATTGGTGTCAGTGGCACATGCTCATGTGGCGTCCCGCAGGGTTCCGTTCTCGGACCCGTACTTTTCAACATCTACACCAGGCATGTGCCCACCATTGCCAGTCCGTCCATCTCAGTGCAGTTTGCTGACGATATTACTCTTACATTCAGCCACCCTGATTGCCAGGAAGTATCGCGAGTTCTAACAACGTCTACAACCAAGATTGCTAACCACCTCCAGGAACGGAATCTAATCCTGAACACTAGCAAAAGCCATGTCCTGCGAATTTCCGGCCAAGACATTACTGTCAAATGCCGTGGAAACCCGCTACCAGCAGTTCCCCATGCGAAGTACCTGGGCGTCACGATAGACGAGCACGTTCGATTTGACGAACACGTTAACAATGCTGTGAAGAAGGCCTCGCAGAAGGTGGGAGCACTCTAGAGAGCCCGCCGTTGCCTTACAAGAAAGTCCAGAGAGCAGTACGTGAAATCCGTTGTGATGCCAGATTTGCTCTACGGGTCCGTGGCGTTCTCTGGGTGCCTTCGACAAGACCAGCGGTCCCGCCTTCAGGTCCAGCACAACCGTGCGGCACGCGCCGTATTCGGCCTGCCACCTCGCACAAGCGCCCAACCTCTGCTTGCTCGTCTGCAGCTGTATGGCGTCGAAGAGCTCCACAAGCAAAAGACCCTTATTATGATCTGGCGTTGCTCGAATGGTCGTGCAAGCAATGCACTGCAAGCCCTTCTGGAGCATCCCAGTACTCGAACAACGCGCGCGCAACGCAGCTTGGGCCTTCGAGTGCCCAAATCTGCCTCCAAAGCCGGACACGACCGTCCAACCGCTCGCGGGTCCATTTTATGGAACACCCTGCCATCCGACGTGCGTGGTATTACCCAGTACCACCAGTTCAAACAAGCCTGCCTCCCGTTCTGTCTTGCTAGCAGTAGCACCCACTACTGAACACTACAGGAATCTTTGAACGTTTGCGGTACTCCACAGAACCAATCATGTGCTGTTTACCCCCTGCCCGTTGTTGTATTCTAACGTTAACGTTATTCATTGACTGAGCGTTCTTTGCTTTGTACTACACCCTGCTATCATGTTAGGCTATTTCCTACAATATTTAAGAGTTTCCATTCGCTTCCATGTAATTGGGCGACACCGCCCGTTTGGTTCTGCGAATTCAAATAAAAATGTACCTAAAATGTACCTACCTAAATTAAGTTACCCTTTGTTTTGGGGGGAGTTGTTCTTTTCGAAGTGAACTGCAGTACATGTACTTCATTACATAAAATACATGTTCTCCACTTTACGTGGTATGCCAGTGTTCAAAAATCAGCTTATAGCTAAATGTATATACGGTTAGGACAGCGACTCTTCGAAGCTTTCTTAGTACTCTTGCTAGTGAGCGTCGCAGGGAAAATTCCAAGGCAACTGTCAATACGCAAAGATGCGACTGTCAAACGTTTCTAAACCATAAGAGCTAAATATTTTTTAATGAGAGCAAACCTTCTTCAAAAGCCCTTTTTTCTTTTGCTTAGGCAACTCCACCGTCTTGCTCCGTCCGCTATATCCTGTCACTTGGCGCCTACGATGGCCACTCACGGCTGGTCTGGTGTCCATATCTCCGTCTTGCAATTCTAGTGACCAGACTTGCTCGACTCAGTATCAAAATTGATCATGGAGGAAGCATCACGTGCGGTCTGGAAAGTGGAAACCACATTTTGAAAAATCGAAATCGATGGTCCAAATGCAGCCGAAATGTGTACAAAACGCTTCAACCACGCGTACAAACAAGGCTCTTCCATGGTAACAACAATCGGACGTCACCTGTCCTAACTAGGCCATCTCTCGGACTGATTACTGAGCTTGCCCGCTTTTCCAGATTCTGGAAATGGTGGGACCAGTCCAATTTGCTATCAAGTGTAACACCAAGGTGCTAGTGACGAGAGGTTATAGGTATCGGGTTAGGATCATCGGGGAAATGGAAAATAAAGGTTTGATGATGTGCAACATCTGATGACGCGTTGGGGACGACACACATGGTCTCGGCCTTGGTGGAGTTCGGCTGGAGTTTCCAACTTCGCATCCATTTGACCACACAGTCTATTCCTACCTGCAGGTCTTGACACGCGACGGTTAGCGACCAGTGACTAGCCAGACGAGTCGAGTCGTCCGCATATAGCGAGGTGTTGGGAATTGGACCGATATCATTCACGTACATTAGAAAAAGCAGGGGCCCCAGAATTGATCCCTGGGGACACAAGAACACACGCGTTCAGGGTGGGACAATTGACCCGAGATATTTACTTGCTGTAAGCGACCACACAGGTAACTCTCCAGCCACCGCAGTACATGTCCTGGAATCGAGAATGACACGATCTTAGCCATCAGCCCACGGTGCCACACAGTATCAAAGGCTTTAGATAAATCAAAGAAACAGACTAGGCTGTACTATATAGCTACAGTAAAAAAATATTTCAAGACTACAACGGGTAAGGGATATACAGGAATTTTTCCACACGGGAACGTTGGCGGCCTGGATATACAAAGTTGCATATCTTCAGGGATATTTAGAAAATCATGGTTTTCTAATAAAAAAAGGTTCGATATGCCGAAGAAATGGCATTAATACAGCTGTGTGCCCATGGCAGAAGACAAATCAAAGCCAATAGAGCAGTTCAGCACATATACAGATTTCAATAGCCTGAATATGATGCCCTCATAGTCGCTGGCGGTACTCGACCTGGCACATCGCCTCGCGACCATGGTGAAGCTGTAAATTTCACATCTTGCACATGTAACTGAGGTTCTTCTGGCAGACCATGAACCTTAGCTGTGTTGCCAACACCTTCTCATGCCCCTCGCCGTCGAAGCAGATATCGCATGGCATGTCTGTGGCATGGCCGTCACCAATTTGAACACACACACCATGTGCCATCTTCAGTAGGCAAAACATCGAGCAACATCGCGGCGGAAATTCAGGTGAAACTTCAGGCTCTTCCAGCTTGCAATGTAGTGTCCGAGCAGCTACCACTTACACTTTCAGTAAATAATGGCCAGTATCACCTTTCCCAGCGAATCAATGATCAGGTGGTCACTAATACCAGAGATCACTGAATCCCGATTCTACTGTACACAGTGTTGTGACTTATTGTGTATTATGATGCCAGGTGACAAGGTTCTCCTGATTTCTATCAACAGTTCCTACCAGTTCATGCTGCTAAGTGTTCTTCTACAAACTGGTATCTGACACACTACTTGTGCCACGCACCTGCATGTATATTTATCACTGTCGTAGTTTGTAACCTGTCCTTTTCTCAATGCCACAAAGCTAGCTTACCATGTTGTACTGTGCTTCAAAATATCTTTCCTTTCCGTTCTTTCTGGCTGGCTTCCTTTCACAAACGCTATCATTTGGTCCTGATCTTTGCTGGCGTTGTCTACCACTGTTTTTCCATTGTCACTACATTCCTAGCTATGG
This sequence comes from Sycon ciliatum, assembly GCF_964019385.1. Taxonomy (NCBI): domain Eukaryota; kingdom Metazoa; phylum Porifera; class Calcarea; order Leucosolenida; family Sycettidae; genus Sycon; species Sycon ciliatum. Next base: position 26,598,188 of record NC_088653.1, on the reverse strand, counting down.
TCGGGAATGGTTTCTAATTTGTTTCGCCAAGGAATTGTTCTAAACAAACAGAAGTATCTTACCGGTGGTCCTTACGCACACAACAGGAACCTCAGCATTGCAAGCTTTATCTTTCAGCAGGGTCGGTTCACCAAGGTTCGCAACTGAGCAATTAGACTCCCCTCCTCTCACTTTAATGCCCAAGTCGTCCGTAATTAAATCAGCCCCAATGTCTCGGAAGTGAAGCCCATCCAGCAGTCGGGTGTAGCTGGTGTAGACTTCAGCATTGCCAATCATGGGCATTATCACTGGCTCACATGTTCTGAGTTGCGCTGGGCTGACGAGGTGGCCACCTTCTGCCTGGCAGTAGTTCTCGCCCTGAAGCCATGTTTTCTGAGACTTAGTGACCAACACTTGGTAGCCTTTCGCACAATTCATCCACTTCACTGCAATAACACAAAGAAGATTGACCACAGTTCGTTATGCCAAATATGCGCACTGTGAGGAGATAGCGTGTGTGTGTGTGTGTGTGTGTGTGTGTGTGTGTGTGTGCGCGTGTGTGTTTCTGTGTGCATGTGTGTGTGTGTGTGTGTGTGTGTGTGTGTGTGCGTGTGTGTGTGTGAGTGTGTGCGTGTGTGTGTGTACTCAACGGGGGCTGCTGCGGCCAGTTCCTTATCATGGTATCATAGCAGGGGTAGACTCGCTGTGCACAAATGTCAGCCTACCTCAATCGCTAGCCAGCCCGGTCCCGCTCCTTGCAGACTCGCCAGAACCGCCCAACAACGGATGAACGTGCCAAGTTTCCACTACTCCGTCAGCACTGCTCTCGGAGATTTCGGCAGTCCAGGGACCTGACCCGGCACCGGCGTGTTTGCTCCTCTCCCTCCTCCCGCAATGGGACCATGTAACCTTTACGGCAGTGGGTCAACAGGACAGGACAGGACAGGTGTGTGTGTGTGTGTGTGTGTGTGTGTGTGTGTGTGTGTGTGTGTGTGTGCGTGTGTGTGTGTGTGTCCCATATGGTGCAGTGGTATGTGCAGCGATTTCCAATCGATAGATTGCGGGTTCGATTCCCGACGATTATGGTCACACACATCTTTCTTCTCTTTCTCAGACTCTTCCTGACTTTTCTTTCATTCTCCTGGGTGGTTACCAACAGCCGGTGCATGCCGGAGTATGTGGTGTGATGTGTGTGCGGGAAAAAAAAGAAAAAAAAGAAAAAATGAAAAAGACCAAAAAAGGGATTCACTGGCCAGAAAATGTCACTCCAAATAGCTGTATGGTGTAGACCAGGCTGAATAGTGCCGGTCAATTCTTCAGCCTTGCAAGCTGTTGAATGGTGTAATCCCAGCACAAGTTGCTATGGCTTCTGCCGTAGCATTGCTATCATCGCCTCCGGCGATGGGCGTCAAAGGTCAAGGTCAAGGTGTGTGTGTGTGCATGTGTGTGCGTGTGTATGTGTGTGTGTGTATGTGTGTGTGTGTGTTTGTGTGCGTGTGTGTATGTGTGTGTCATTGCTTTTTCTGCACCTTGTTCTCACCCACTTACTGCGGTATGGTAAGCCAATAACCGGAATCATTTCCAAGTCCACCCAGAGTTTGGGTATTTCAGTGTCGGCCATTGGGGGGTTCAATAGCCAATTGTAAGATCCTTTTGAGTCTCTCTCTCTCTCCTCCCCCGGGAAGACCTACGTGGCCAATTTTGGCAGTGAGCAAGTAGAAGTACAAGTGTGTGTGTGTGTGTTTGTGTAAGGGGGGGGGGGAGAGTACATGGTGTACGTGAGTGTGTGTGTGTGTGTGTCGGTGTCTGTGTGTGTGTGTGTGTGTGCTGCTGGTGTCCCTCCCCCCATCCTTGCAGTCATCTGATCTTTCCACCATGAGATGTCTGCAGTACCATGAAATCGACATGCTTGGCCTGATGGTATCGGAGGTCCAGCTCATGCTAGAGTAAGTTCTCGAAAACAACTACTTCGAATTCAACAACAAGCAGTATCGCCAACAGCAAGGCATAGCCATGGGGAACCATCTGGCGCTTCCCTTGGTCATTCTTTTCATGGACGCCCTGGAACAAAAGGCTCTCCAGATGGATGCACTAAAGCCTGATGTATACAAGAGATACATCGACGACTGCCTACTGCTGTGGAGATATGGCTGGAGCCGACTCAACGCACTACTCGATCACTTCAATGCACAGCACGACAAGATCAAATTCACAATGGAATATACTGTTAACGCAAAGCAATCGGTGAATTCCTGGACCTGACGCTGTCATTACAGGGCGGCAGGATTGAGACAGAACTCTACGTCAAGCCTTCCCATAACGGCGTCCATCTATCGTACAACTCTTGCTTGCCATTGTCGTGTAAGAAAGCCGTTGCCACCAACCAGTTTTCCCGGGCCATCCAAAATTCGTCCACACCGGAGGCGGAAAACAGAAGCATGGCCACTATCTCTCACCCACAACAACGGCCTGGCCATGAGCGCCACTACAGCAAGCAATCCAAGTCCATCATTAAACTGCCATTCATCAGCGACTCACTTGCCGCTCGTGTCTCACGACGTGTTCGTAGGTTCAGACCACATGTTCGGGTTGTCTTCTTGTAGCGAAGGCTCCCTGGGGATTCCACTACCGTACTAAGCATCAAGAATCTTCCAAGTCGCCCAACGTCCTGCCCTTCCACCAGGCAAAGGTTCTTGGCAGGGAGGCTTCGCTACCCATCGAGATCAGGAATCGCAAGGCAGCAGTTAACTGCGATGACGGATGGCGCCGAATTGACTGAATCACTGCAAAGTTACTGGATTACCACTCAGCACTGCGACCTATCACCTGAAATCTCCTGAACTACCACCGGACTTGTCCACTTACACTTACACTTTACGCTATCACTATACGAGCCGGCGCACGCGAAAAGGGCCCTTATGGGATTCACGTGCGAACTGAGAAAATCGCGTTTGAAGTGCAGTGGGTCAAATTTACCGTAGGATTTTGACAGGCCACCGTGATCGATTTTGCACTATTTCCACGGTTTGACTGATGAAATAGGTGTTATTCCAAAATGATCTAGGGGTTTCCAATGTCACGTCCCAGAATAAGACAACTGCTGCCTGATAGTCTTGTGACAGCAGGATCTACGTAGTGAGCAGCTCTGTGCTGAGCTGTCACGCCCTTTTTAGTACAACGTGGTTTGGCCAGTGTCTTGTCCCACGTGCTTAGCATGTAGGTTGAGCGACACGCGCTTTCCCACGTAGGTGACATGCCTTCTTGGCGTGACACATCATGTCATCCAAGGCCGGAACCTGGTCAGGTAGGTTCTCGCGTTGTGCGTTTCCTGGAAGTGCTTCACTTCCTGGAAATGTGACTCCGGGCTTTGTGCAAAACCACGTCACTACGACGTTCTACAGGTTTCCACGATGCCTCGGCGCTTCGTGCAAAGAGCCAAGACTGATATGACATTGTATAACAAGAGCTAAGTGCAAGACAGGAGACGTGTGCAAGAACCAAAACCGTCACCGCGCAAGAGGTCAGAGTATCACGCAAGCAAGACCAAGAATGCAGCAGAACTTACCATAAGAAGCCGCTGAACTATGGCACGTTGGGTGAGCGGGCTCCCCAACGTGACCCTCATATACTCACATTGTACTCTAACGTGGGTGAGCGGGCTCCCCACGTCCCAATTTGGTCTTTCTTCTCTCGATGTCTTTCTTTCTCTTTCTTCTCGAATGATCACCGTACGTATATTCTGCATTTCTGCTGACTGGCTGCGCACATTCCGGTTTGACTTGTTCTGCTATTTCCTGGAATTACCTCGCAATGATCACGCCATATATCTCTGAAGCAGCCTATAAAAGAAGCTCTCATTCTCTCTTTTACTTCAGTTCTAGTCTAGTCTGGTCTAGTCTAGTCTAGCAGTCGAGACTCGGTCTCAGCTCTCTGTCTTCGTTTACTTTGAGCTCGGATTTGATACTACTCACAACGTAAAACTAACAGTCTTTGTCTGTTGATCGTGTGGGGTTGAACTTGGACCAAGCCAGCTATATTGGTTGGCCCCTGGGTTGTGTTGGGCTTGTCGTGAGGCCACACGTCTATATTCAGTCGCCGCTCGTAGTGATTTCGGGGTCCGGTCACTGAGAGCCGGGGATGCGACATTTGGTGCTGTGACCAGGATGGTCTAAGTTCTCCTCACTCCGTAACTGCAACGACGCGATGTCCACAGCAGTCTTTCGTGAACAACCTTGTCTCTGATGGCAGGTTCTTGGCGATAGACGTGGCAGAGCAACAGCAGTGTTGGACGCTCCAACTTGGTACGAAGAAAACTCCGAGTGCGTTTCTCTTTCGTATCCAGCACTGGCTTTCGTTGCGCATCTCGTGTTCCTGTAGCGCTGCAGTGCGAGTTCGTAGTGCACGACGAGCTTGCTTTGCCGCGGACTACATGGCGGACACCAAGGTCCAATGTTATTAGGCATTTTGCCTGTTTTGATTTCCACTATAAATAAAGTATACAACAACAACAACAAGGTGTGAAATTTATTGTCAGTTGCACGATCGATCGAGGAGTTGTTTGCATTCATGCAGTTCTCAAGTACGAGTGCAGTGCGCGTTTGTTCAGTTTCAGATATGGCAGGGTTCGTGAACCCGTGTACCATGTGAGCCGTAAACAGGACTTGGGTCCTCTTTATGGAGCGCTGTGAAAGTAGTCACTACGACTGGATCACGGAGTAGTGCAGTGTAGTTTTCAAGTTTCGACAAGAAAACGCCACTGTTCGGACATGGTGTTTGTTGAGACCGCTTGAAGCTCTTGAAGCTTGACAAGTCGTCTCTTGAACGATGAGGCCTTACTGACGTTTGCACTCAGTTTGTTCTCAGTCGCCATGAGTGCTGTTTGAAGACCCGGTTGTTTCATGGCTGAAACGATGGGAGGATGTAGACCACGTCGCTGGTCGTTGACAAATTCAAATCTCGTTCTGCGTGTCGATGCACCAGACGAAGATTTGTGACGCCCAGCTTTGGTGCTGGTAGAAGCAGTTTTATCTGCGAATGCTCTTGACGATCATGTCGCGAGGATAGCGAGTTCTGACCTTGTTGTCGATCTTCATTCTCCAGACGTTCTGTTTGTGAAAAAAAGTTTGTGGAGAGGATGGCCGGACAGTACATGACCTACTAGTCTGTGCTGGAGTATAGTCGTTACTCGCCGCGGTCCTTGTCCTTGATGGAAGTTGACCAGATTCCTGCGGAAGGAACTGTGTCCTGTGAAAGTGTGATGTTGATGGGTGCCTTTGCATCCGCAACAAATGACTGAACTGTGCACCGGTTCGGGTTGTGTACTGCTCAGAGGAGTCAGTTGGTCTCTGTGGATGAGGCGCCCGGATCGGTCAGTTGTAGCCAATTTCGGTTGGTGGTGATGAGCTTGCGTAGTGAGCAACGGAGAAGGGGACGGTGGTGACCATACAGGCCAGGATGGGATTCCTGGGGCCGAAGAAGTATGGTCTGCGCTTCATATAGGACGAGGTCCTAGAACTGAAGTGGAAAGGCTGTGGTGGGAGAGGATGATTTGGATCTGGATCCCTCGAGCACAGTGTTGGCTGATCAGGGGACGCCCTGTGTCGACGAGCCTGGTAGGCGAGACTCATCTGGGGATGATGAGTTGTTGCGCCTGAGGTCCCAATTTGCTCGTTACCGGATGGATTTTACTACGAGCTCTTTACCGATCTTGTGTCACAACTGTGTAGCACCATCGGATTGAGTGAATGCTTTATGTGCCTGGCACCTGGCGAGGAATTGTATTTTCTCGTGAGCAGTCAGTGATATTGTTAAGTCGTATGAGCCCGATACAAGTGCTAAGTATGCTGTATTCGGCTAATGACAATAGTGTTCGCACCAAAACCTGTGGTGGATTGGATTTGCATCCTGCATCTCCAGTTGACTTACCTATTGTATCCGTCGCGGAGCCTGGGGATGACACGTCCGGAACTGGCAACGTCGCGGTATCTCACCGACTACCATATCGGTCGAGGATAATCACGGGGACGTAATTCTTCAACGGCGGGGGAAATGTCACGTCCCAGAATAAGACAACTGCTGCCTGATAGTCTTGTGACAGCAGGATCTACGTAGTGAGCAGCTCTGTGCTGAGCTGTCACGCCCTTTTTAGTACAACGTGGTTTGGCCAGTGTCTTGTCCCACGTGCTTAGCATGTAGGTTGAGCGACACGCGCTTTCCCACGTAGGTGACATGCCTTCTTGGCATGACACATCATGTCATCCAAGGCCGGAACCTGGTCAGGTGGGTTCTCGCGTTGTGCGTTTCCTGGAAGTACTTCACTTCCTGGAAATGTGACTCCAGGCTTTGTGCAAAACCACGTCACTACGACGTTCTACAGGTTTCCACGATGCCTCGGCGCTTCGTGCAAAGAGCCAAGACTGATATGACATTGTATAACAAGAGCTAAGTGCAAGACAGGAGACGTGTACAAGAACCAAAACCGTCACCGCGCAAGAGGTCAGAGTATCACGCAAGCAAGACCAAGAATGCAGCAGAACTTACCATAAGAAGCCGCTGAACTATGGCACGTTGGGTGAGCGGGCTCCCCAACGTGATCCTCATATACTCACATTGTACTCTAACGTGGGTGAGCGGGCTCCCCACGTCCCAATTTGGTCTTTCTTCTCTCGATGTCTTTCTTTCTCTTTCTTCTCGAATGATCACCGTACGTATATTCTGCATTTCTGCTGACTGGCTGCGCACATTCCGGTTTGACTTGTTCTGCTATTTCCTGGAATTACCTCGCAATGATCACGCCATATATCTCTGAAGCAGCCTATAAAAGAAGCTCTCATTCTCTCTTTTACTTCAGTTCTAGTCTAGTCTGGTCTAGTCTAGTCTAGCAGTCGAGACTCGGTCTCAGCTCTCTGTCTTCGTTTACTTTGAGCTCGGATTTGATACTACTCACAACGTAAAACTAACAGTCTTTGTCTGTTGATCGTGTGGGGTTGAACTTGGACCAAGCCAGCTATATTGGTTGGTCCCTGGGTTGTGTTGGGCTTGTCGTGAGGCCACGCGTCTATTCAGTCGCCGCTCGTAGTGATTTCGGGGTCCGGTCACTGAGAGCCGGGGATGCGACACCAGCTTTCATTTGCAAGTTACCGCGATGAAATTGAGCTACGGAAGCCAAAGTTTCAGCGATTTTGATTTCGTGGGTTCGCACGCGCGCGCGTGGGCAGCTAGCTGCTGGCACGGCAAAGTACATGTACTTCTTTCTTGTTGCGCTTCACTTGCCGTTCCCTTCTCTAGCTCTTCTTGCACTAGCTGGATCAGTGGATGCTCGAGTTGAACATGAGCCGGAGAACCTGCTTCACTGTTGATGCTACGCTGGATCTTCTTCTCAGAGAAGATGAAGCTGAGTTTCATGGCGATGACGAGTGTGCGAGTGATGGCGCAGGGAGCGAAAGTGAAGATAGTTCTGACAGCAGCGATGACGAACGAGAACATTTCCTTGCTGCGACAATCGACACAGCTAGTGCAGCAATGGACTTAATGTCTTTGGACAGCTCGCACGCCGCTCCACAGGCAACTTCTAGTAGCAGTAGCCCCTCTGAAGCCATGCAGACTGGTGAAGCGGCTGAACACAATCGCAATTATTCGTGTGGATGCAGCCTGAATTGTTTTAGGAAGTTTGACGAGGCAGATGTTGAAGTGAATGTGCTGAACATGAAGGAGCTCGAGCGACCTGAGAGTGACCTGATTATACTGGGACTGCTCGAGTCAGGTCGACACGAAACTGCTTTGTCCCACAAGCCAGGAGAGAAGAGACAGCGACAGCGCTTTCGCTATTCGTTCCAGGGAGTGGAAATTTGTGTTGCTGCATTCAGGACTTTGTACGACATCAGTGAGAAGCGGCTAAAGAACTTGAGAAAGCACCTCCATGAGCATGGTGTCACAGCAAGAGTACATGGTAACCGTGGGCGAAGGCCGCCCAATGCACTGGAATTTGCTGATGTCAAGAATTGCCTTGACTTCATCAAGCGACACGCTGATGTCTATGGTATCCCACACCCAGCCCCTCTCCGCGGCCGTGATGATGTACCTCCTGTTTTCTTGCCAGCTCACCAGACATACAAAGAAGTCCATGCAGAATTTGTGGCACTGTGTAAGTCAGAGGGATGGAGAGCTATAGCGGAGTCTACTTTCCGCAGCATTTGGCATCAGTGTCTACCACACATCCGCTTCATGACGCCGCGAATGGATGTTTGTGCAGTTTGTGAGGACCTCCTGCGCAAAGTTGTTTCTGCTGCGGGTGAAGCCGATAAACTGACCGCCTGTCGCAATTTGGAAGAGCACATAACGGTGACAGTGATGCTGTGGCTGTACCTATCTTGAAAGTGACTGGTGAGGAGGTAAAGGCTGCTGGTATTCCCGCAACTCTGCCTGCTGGTGGCTTGTCGCAAGCACGCCAGGAGTATTTGCACAAGGAGATACGGCCGTTTGTTGCTGTGGAGCATCAAGACACTTTCTGCCCTGCCCCCGCTGCTTCTAGTCAGCTCTCGCCTTGAAACTGAGAAGAGAGTGCATATGAACCCGGTCACCTGGTGCTTGGGGAACAATGTTTGTTGCTGTCACTGTAACTTCCGTTGCAACTATTTGCCACAAGCCACATTCTGGGTCCGCTTCTTGCGTAGTACTCCATGTTGGATGACTCTCTAGTTACTGTGTACATAACAAAGATTTCAACAGGTTGTTTTTCAATTTTGTCTTTTGACTGTAACTGTGTACAAATGCTGTACTTTGGCTGAGATATTCTCCATGGCTATTGCAACCAGTCTACTCTGGCTGAATGTCTAGGAGGTTCTTACCCCCTTATCTACATGTCCGCATTTTCCGTAAAAAACGAGCCCACGGCAGGAGCCGTAACTTTGATTAGAGTTGGCCAAATTGAGTCAATTTTTTTATTCGATTTCTACAATCACTGGCTACCTGAAAATGCCATCAGCTGAATTTTGTTGAAAATCACCATAAGGGCCCTTTTCACTGTTCTATGGCTCTCTTACGTGTGGTTTCACACCCTCTGGATGAAATTTACATTACAAGTAAATTAATACTTCTTGAATATCTACATGTTTAGCGTTACCAAATGTGTGGACTTAATACGTGAATTTCAGGATTTTTGTAGGTGTGAATGTCTCTATTATTTTTCCTCTGCTGAGTATATTATGTTGGCGCTTGCCTCTTCTTTTGCATGGATGCCCCGAGGATGCTGAATGGGCGAAATATTGGCATCAGGAAATATTATTCGATGCAGCTGAGAGTCAGTTGTGTACGGTGTGCAATGGAGATATTTTCCGATAAGAACTAATATCTTCATATTAAACGCTGTGTGTTTAATGCTTGTGTTCTGTCCGTGCTCCTGTATGGGTCCGAGCGCTGGACGCCGCTGAAGCAGGACCTTCGTCGCATGTCTGTTTTCCATATGCGATGCGTGCGGTCGATAGTGGGTATCACACGCCTTCGTTGCTGGGAAGACCACATATAAAACAACCAGCTGCTTGAGTGGTGGGGTGACTCTGAAACCATCGTCACCAAGGTTCAGCATCGGCGCCTTGAGTGGCTAGGCCATGTCGCCCGCATGGACGACGTGGGATTGACCAAACAGTTGCTGTTCGACACCCTGCCACCTCGGCACCCGGCACATGGCCCACGTTGGTGGTGGAAAGACTGTGCTGTAAAAGACCTCCGATCACGAGACCTTGCCCCCCCCCCCCCCCCCTCATAAGTTTCGACCTAGGTTTCGAAAAATTGAATACAGGGCGCAGGGGCTGGCTAGGCTAGGCTGAGCGCGCGGGGCCGGCCTGAAACGATCAGATGTATCGTCCAAAAGCGGTTGCATGGTACGGTGCTCGAGCTGGTGTGGATTGTCCACATCACAGTCTACAGAGTACAGTGAGCATGCACGGCTACAGAAACATGCTGCACGGTCGGTGTCCTGACTGTGTACACTGCACTGTTGCACAGTGTGATCCCAGTGCTGGGACGCGCTCGACGCGTCTTCAACGTACAAACATCGAAGGAAAGTCTTCGAGTCAACCAAAACACGATTCGAATGCCGAGGGCTCAAGACATCATTCTCGTTCGAATCGTGTTTTGGTTGACTCGAAGATTTTTCTTCGATGTCTCAGCGACATCCCAAAAGGCCAAGCTCTAGCCAGCAGAGCCTGGATGGATTTTTTGAAAAGCGTTCCTGTGGCGGCGCAACTCCTGCTGGCCCTCCAACAGGAAACAGTGGGAGTGATGAAGTCGCTGCTATTCCAGTTGAACTTTCGGAGCGGACTGACAGTCACACTCCGCCAGACGTGGAAGCACCTTTTGTCAGCGAGCAGCCAGAACATGAAGAACAGCGCACAGTGACAAGTGGACATACTACCGCTGCCTATGAAAAGGATGCTTTGAGCGGTGAGACAATGTTGGACTCGCATAAATTGCAGTTGATTCACTCATTTAACGGCAAATTAATTTTGAAGTTTGCAGTGTACAATGTTGCTGCATGTACAGAAATAATGCTCGTGGTCTGTGAGATGTACGGCTCCTTGACATCGGTTTTCAAAATGGCTGACCTGGGACAGTAGCATGATGTCATCTACCCTCACCCCATCCCGGTCGCAACCCCCTCAGCCAAATCCTGGACACGCCACTGCTCTACAGGACAGGACAGGTGTGTGTGTGTGTGTTTGTGGTTCAACTGGTTTTGAAGCAACTCAGTTGTTGCAAAGTTTTGAAGCAACTCAGTTGTTGCAAAGTCATCATGTGCTGACTGACTACTGCTCTTTGTTGGTTCAGAGGAGATCGAAAGTGTCGATTCCTTTGTGTATCTTGGCTAATACTGTCAAACCACGATTCATGGATGCAAAGCAACACCCCACACAACGTGCGTGGCTCAAAAGATGCAAAGATCAAGAAAAGGGGAAGCTATGCGAAATTGCGAACAATACTCATCATGCATAACTGAACGCCTCAGTAAACAGCGCATCCAAGATTTGCTAGAGCTGTTAGCCAGTTAGTTGAAGAACGTCAGTATCGTCGGTCAGTGTCGTGCAATGTTATCACATGAGCTGATTGTTTAGTAACTGGTGGTGTTAGTGGACATTATAGTGTAACTTGTAGTTCCTCGGTCCTTTTTCCTTTTTGTAAATAGTCCTTGGCTCTCCATCCGAGTTCATTTTGTATTTTATTGCTTATTTACGGATTCTCCAGAGGTAAATGGATACGGTACGCTTTCCAACGGCCGAAGAGAGTTGGAAAGCTTGTGTCTTTGTGGATAACTAGAAACAATTTGCGCTAAGACGCTGCAAAATCGCTCCGATTTTGGATTTCATTCCACAGAATGTGATACCGACAAGATGCAGTCCTTGACCGCATTTCCGTGACTTCGCAGTGGCCTTTCTTCCGTTCAGTTTGTTCCCGCCCCCCCCCCCCCCACCCCGGCCTGAAGGGTGTTTATAGACATTGTGTTGATGCTTGTGGTTTGCCTAGGGCAGTTACGACTGCGGTGTTTTTCTTTGTTGGTCTTTTAGAAAACATTAGGGGTGGTGTGCGCGTCGTGGGCTGTTGTATGGTTACATTCAGCTTCAGAGGGTTATTGACAGGAGATGAATTGGCATGGGGCAGATTGCAAGATCGAATTGAAGGGTTGGGAATTTGGGATTGTTCAGGGGTCATCAAGGCATTGTGTTAACTGAAGCTGGATGATGGCCAGTGTGGTGTGCCGGTGTGAAGATGATGTGCAAGGGTGTTCTCTTGCGTTTCTGAGGTGTGCGTTTTTTAAATTTCCCTATTGTCATGCCGTTGTTGGCGTGTTGTGTGCTGTGGAATTATCAGCATTTTTGATTGACTGCTGTATCGATCGTGTATATATTTTTTTGTGAATTATAGGGTACCTCACTTCAAACTCTCCAACTACGGTCTCTTCGCTGCATACGTTCACTTCACTTCAGATGTAAATGGAATGCACCAAATTTTCGGGCCTGGCCCATCTTCAGGGTGAAAAAAAACATTCAAATGGTTGAATGGTTTTTTTTTTCACCCTGAAGATGGGCCAGGCCCGACAATTTGGTTTTTTTTTTTTGGCAGTGAAGTGAACGTATGCAGCGAAGAGACCGTAGTTGGAGAGTTTGAAGTGAGGTACCCTATAATGTGTGAATGGCTGCAATGGAGTCTGCGAGTGCTTAGAAAAATATTTTTGTGAATGTACAAATAATTATAGAAAGAAAAAAAAAGAAAAAATTCTAAATAAAGGCCATTGCCGAGCCACCATGCTCTCAGCAGAGACTTCTGTGTGTTGGTGTTGTGAGAGTGTACCACAAAGACCTATCATAGGAGTCTCCCCAAAACAATAGAATAATGAAAATAGAAGGAATAAAATATAAGTTTCCGTGCATGGCACGGTAAGTGGAGTTAGCAACACACCAACATCCTTGCCATAAGCAATACTTGTACATGCATAACATGCATGCACTCCGAATTCCCGCGCTTCCACACAGGACTGTGCGGAGCATGCGCATTACTCCAATTCTCCCTGCTGTAGTTTGACAATCACGGCCATTTTTTCATCAATATCCGATCAGCCATGTCTCAGTCAGTGAGCGATGTCCAGCCAATATGCGCTCTGCTGAGCTGCGAAACGAACTGGCATCCCGCAATTTAGACACAATAGGAACAAAACCTACTCTGCTGACTCGCCTGCTCGAGTTGAAGTTGGCTCCAGACTACTGTACGCCAGGACTTGGCCGCTCCGGCAGCGGAGCAGAACCTAGCCGGGGCAACTGCAGCCCCATCCCTGGGAGACTTTAGTCGGGAGGAGGTTCGCTCTGCCCTTGGAACTGGGGCTGCAGCTCCAGCCGTGCTGACAACCCACACACCGGCGCCTCCGATCCAAGCCCCAGCAATTCGCGCAACGTTCGTGCGGCGCAGGAGCTCTCCCACGCACGGCAAGGCGCTCTGCGTGCTTTAGCTGTCGCCACGGTCACCTCAACGCCACTGCATCCCGCAGGTAAGAAAACCTTTTTATGCTACGGTGCCGAAACCCGTTCATGATAAGGTAGTGATTGGCCAGTCGTTGACTCTTATTTGGTTCCTTATTGCCAAGAGACTAGTCAGTCCCAAGGGGACACCAGCCGCAGCGTTTAACAACTTGACCACTACAGCTCCTATGGCCCAGTGGTTCTGGCACCTGTAAGCGGGCACTCCAGTCCAGGAGAGTCGAGGACATTGGCATCTGGCTCGACGCTTGGACCACGTATTGTGCGATTTACGCAGCAGCACAACCCTCCAGGGCCCTGGAGCTATTTTCGTACCAGCCCATAATCTTGAAGATGGCTTGGAAATTTAGGTCCAGGCTGTGTACGAGTACGATGGTGATGGCAACATCGGTATCTCGTGTTCTTATCAGAACGGTCTCATACCCACTGACAGCTGCATGCCTTGCATGAAGGAGCAGTCTGGTGTCAGCCTCTTCCTGGGTTAACAGCAACTCCTCCACAGCAGTAGACACCATGCTTGCACCAGCCGACTTTTACAATAATTATTATGCACTCTTGGCCCGCAGTGACAACCAGTTCCTTGCCTGGGGGCACCTTGTTCAGGTTGTCCGGGAGCTGCCACTTCACCACCAAAGAATGCCACAAGATCCTCTTTGTTGCTACCAACTGATAGGTACTTAGAGAGAACTGCTTTGGCATGCTCTGTTTCCCTCTACATTTTCCTCTTCGCCATACATACATGTACATGTATATCCATTAGATCACCATTGGTCACAGATTGCTCTATTCATTTCTAACTCTTTTCTAAAAGGCTTTATAGATGTCACATGTACACTGGTCACCAATATATTTGTACAATTGTCGGTGTATGCATGCATATTTAATTACGTATGTACAGTAATGTATAGTTGCAGTAGATCTGATTTTATAATTCACCTTTGAGGCCCTGAAGTTTATTTGTTTTCAGTCAAACTTGGCCAACCAGTCATGCGTATTGGATATGTTTACATCCAGCAGGAATGTTGTCAAAATATTGCATAGTTCTCCTGTAAATTTGAATTAACGGATTTGTTGCCATGGCAACCATCATCAATTCTTTCCACCTTCATTGTATGACCTTCCCGATGGAAATTTTGATTGAATGGCATACCATCTTGCAGCATTTTGAAGATACTTGACACTCAAATCGCAAAAACTTGGTGCCCTCTCTATCGGAACGAAATCTATTAGACGTGACTTTTTCCTAACTTGGCCCCCGGACTACAACTCGTGCCACTCCGGTCATCAGCCGCACACTTGGCGAGTGTAGACAGCACGATCCAATATTCTTCTCCGTTACTATCTCAGTCGGTTTCTCCCGGCTGTAACCTGCTCTATCCAACACATCATGTATTAGCAGGTGGTGTTTCCTCTGGCATTTGGTGCATCTCGCGCCTGACCGACATTCTCTGGCCATATGGCCATACATAAGGCAGTTCCAGCAGAGCCTCTCTCGCTGCAGAAAACCCTTTCTCCCTTCCTGTGGCTGCGACTTTAGCTGCTTCTCTGCATCTGCGACCGATATCGCCATGCACTGTGCCGATGCCGTGGGCCTTGGCACGGATCGTTCTACTGGCTTCCTGGCAGTATCACCCTGTCGTCCGTGTGCGACCTGGTAAGACGCGCCGTGCTCCTGTACCTGGCGCAGAGACATCCCGTAGCACTGCCGTTCGACCAGGTACGTCTTCATCTCAGGTCCGCATTGCTCCAAGATTACCTGCTTTGCCATTGCTTGCAGCACCGGGGCCATTTTGCCTATATCGGCGCTATACTTGGTGTCCACCTCGCCATCTTCTGTCATAGCGAGTGTGGCCCACACCTCTACCTCTCGGCAAACACGGACAACGTATTGATGAAACGACTCATCTGACCGCTGCTTGCCTGTCAACAATGTCTTCCACGCTTTATCCGGAGTCTTTCCGAGCGAGGCAAGCAACTCTCGCTTTGCTTCCTCGTAATTGTTGCATCCAATACATATCCTCTCCGCTTTGCTACCCGCTAGCGCGATGCGCAGTCGCAGCAGCCATTCGCTTTCTTCGAACTCGTTCTTGGAACAGATGTCCTCAAACAGGTCAAGATAACGCTCCAATGGCTGCGTTCCATCATATGAGGGGATTTTCATCAACGGTTGACGCCCCCCGCTGTGACAGGAAGCTTCCTCTGTACCTCCCATCGCGGCTTTACCATCACCCTCATACGCATTGGAGATGCGCTCGTTAATCTCCTTTAGTGTTTTGTCAAACTCAGTGCGGAGCGCCTCCTCTCGCCGTCTGGCACTGCGCTCCTCACGCTCCTCGTACTGTTGGAGCCTCTGCTCCACATGTTCCATCAACAACTCGCCTTCTAATCCTAACCGAACTCCATTGGCGATAAAGCTGGCTTCCAAATTGTGTAGTTGCTCTGCCATGCTCGCTCCTATCCTGGCGTGGTCGCCAAATGGTATGAACCCTCTGAGATTCTCTAAATTGTCAGGATCGTACGATCACACGGCAACTCTTTTCCTTTACACAGTATATTTCACTTCATCGAAGAATTAACAATGAACACTAATAACACCAGCTATTTATAGCATGCAAAAACAGCGTACATGCAAAACTACTACTACTACTACTACTACTACTACTACTACTACTACTACTACTACTACTACTACTACTACTACTACTACTACTACTACTACTACTACTACTACTACTACTACTACTACTACTACTACTACTACTACTACTACTACTACTACTACTACTACTACTACTACTACTACTACTACTACTACTACTACTACTACTACTACTACTACTACTACTACTACTACTACTACTACTACTACTACTACTACTACTACTACTACTACTACTACTACTACTACTACTACTACTACTACTACTACTACTACTACTACTACTACTACTACTACTACTACTACTACTACTACTACTACTACTACTACTACTACTACTACTACTACTACTACTACTACTACTACTACTACTACTACTACTACTACTACTACTACTACTACTACTACTACTACTACTACTACTACTACTACTACTACTACTACTACTACTACTACTACTACTACTACTACTACTACTACTACTACTACTACTACTACTACTACTACTACTACTACTACTACTACTACTACTACTACTACTACTACTACTACTACTACTACTACTACTACTACTACTACTACTACTACTACTACTACTACTACTACTACTACTACTACTACTACTACTACTACTACTACTACTACTACTACTACTACTACTACTACTACTACTACTACTACTACTACTACTACTACTACTACTACTACTACTACTACTACTACTACTACTACTACTACTACTACTACTACTACTACTACTACTACTACTACTACTACTACTACTACTACTACTACTACTACTACTACTACTACTACTACTACTACTACTACTACTACTACTACTACTACTACTACTACTACTACTACTACTACTACTACTACTACTACTACTACTACTACTACTACTACTACTACTACTACTACTACTACTACTACTACTACTACTACTACTACTACTACTACTACTACTACTACTACTACTACTACTACTACTACTACTACTACTACTACTACTACTACTACTACTACTACTACTACTACTGGTACACTGGGCGGTTGGGCTTTTTGCTCCTCCGTTATTCTCTAATTTTCTACTCCACTGTTCAATTCAATCGGTTTGAAGCCTTTTCAATTACTTTCTTTGTGACATGTGGAGTCGGCTCGAGTAGTTTGCTTCCTTCTGAGCTCGTCCGGCCCGCCAGTCCTTCATTCAGCTGGTTTCTTGCGCTGAGAATCGGCCATTATAGCCGTTGGTCCGTGCTGGGCACGTTTGAGCGTGCGGGCCTTGGGCCCTGTTTGAGCTGGCTTGCTGTGCTGTGCACACGTTGTGGTTTGGCCCTGTACTGCCTGCAATGGCGCTCTGGATGCATACTTGGTATGGGACGAGTCGAGTTGACACTCCTCATTGCATGTAGACGCACTGTTTACACCTAAGGCTAGGGCTAAGTGTGTCCGTGCTGTGTCTATAGTATAGGATGTCGCGGTCACGCGCTGTGAGCGGTCGACCGTGCTGCGCTTGCAGCAGAGCGTCTGGGACTTGCAAGTCATGTTCGTGTGCGTCGGATGGACGCTGCTGCAGCAACTGTTACCCTGGCAGAGACAATAAATGTACGAATTTTGGCAACGTGAATCTGCAGACCGCAGTTGTTGGAATGGGTGTGGACGAATCGTTGTGTAGCGCTCCACCTTTTCGACCTCCTGGCTGGGTGCCCCATGGTTCCCGGGATGTGTTGGGCTCTGTTCCTCCGCCATGTGGCTCACACTCTCGCACAATAGCAACTCGGAGCTCTGCCTCGGCGGTGACGGCTGGGTCTGCGCCAAGTTCCGGACATCAGTCTTCCCGTGATGGCGCATTAGGAGATCCTCAGGTGTCTGTTCCTGCCTCTGCATCTGCGCTGCCTCGCCGCGGCATGGTTGGGCATGTACCAAGTTCCGGGCCTCAGTCTTCCCGCGATCGAACAACAGGAGATACTCATGCGTCTGCTCCTGCGCCTGCGCCGGTGTCTTCGGAGTGTTTGCGTGTGGATCTGCCGCCCCCACGATGTTCGGGAGGGAGTCGCCCTGTGCAGTCTGGGGATGGTGGCGACCATGTCGTTGCTGGGGTTGCTCATGCTCCCCTAGTTGCTCCTCTATGGTCACGGCATGCGGAGTTGGCTATTTGGATGCGGACTGCATATGGACAGGTTGTGTGCTGGCAGCGGAACCTTTTTATGACCCCCTCGGGTTCCACTGGCAAGCGTTTCGTTAACATTATCGCGGACTTCATAAACACTTTTGCATCTGGTGGTCCAGCTGCCTGTGTCGCTTGGGAGTGTGTGGCGGTTGCTAGTCACCTCTTGCTGCAGCGACCTGAGCCGCACAGCAGAAGCAAGGAGAATACAGAGCATCTGCAGCGGCGCATGGACATGTGGGCTGCTGGTGACTTGCAGCCACTGTTGGAGGAGTCCCGTTGCGTCCAGGCTCACTTGCGTCCCCGCTCGGGGTCTGCTGGCGGTGGTGGAGACAGTGGGATGTCGGACACGGATTTTGCCAAGCTTGTGCACGGTGGTCGGCTGGGTCAGGCTCTGTCTGGTTTGTCAGAGGGGCGGTGTGGCAAACCTCTCCGGGCTGATGATATTGCGGTGCAATCCTCGGGTGAGACGGTCCGTGACGTGCTTCAGAAGAAGCACCCTGCTCCTGTGGATCCAGCCGAGGGAATATTGTTGGACTGTGAACCGGATCTGCCCAACCAGATTATGTTTGAAACGATTTCAGCAGAAAAAATCAAAAAGACAGCTGGCCGCATGAAGAGTTCTGGGTCGGGAGGTCCATCGGGACTGGACGTCGCTGCCTGGCAGAGAATGCTCACGGTGTTCAAGGGGGCATCGGCGAACCTTGCATCGGCGTTGGCTGCAGCAGCGAAGCGACTCTGCAGGGAGGTTGTCGATCCTCAGATTCTGTCAGCGTTCGTGGCAGCTCGCCTTGTTCCCTTGGAGAAGTCTGCTGGTGATGCTGCTGGCGCTACTTCCAGTATAGGTGTGAGACCGATAGCTGTTGGTGAAGTACACCGCCGTATTATCGCTAAAGCTATATTGGATTGCGTCTCCACTGATGTTGTTGCGGCTGTAGCCCCATTTCAGGTTTGTGTGGGCATGCCATCTGCGTGTGAGGCTGCGGTCCTTGCTGTGCAGAGCCAGTATTTGGATCCGGAAACAGAGGCTATTTTGTTCATAGATGCGTCTAATGCATTTAATGCTGTTAACAGACAGGCAGCGCTTCATAACGTTCCTCGAGTGTGTCCTGCCGTATCCACAATCTTCCAAAACACATATGGCGCTCCAATATCGTTGTTTCTGCCGGGTGGTGACAGGATCTTGTCTCGAGAGGGTACTTGCCAGGGCGATCCTTTGGCCATGGCACTGTTTGCGCTGGCTATTAGCCCTATGATCAGACGCCTGTCAAGTGACCACCCATCTATTGGCCAGTGCTGGTATGCGGATGACGGCGAGGCTGGTGGAAGGATGATGGACGTGCACAAGTTTTGGTTGGCTTTGTCTGACATTGGACCGGAGTATGGTTATTTCCCCAATGCCTCAAAGACGACACTCCTTGTCAAGCCGGATTTGGAGCGGGCGGCCGTTGACATGTTCGATGCCACCGGTATTGCAATACGAACTGGTGGAGTGAGGTACCTGGGAGGTGCTGTTGGCCAGTCGACGTTCATTGCCGATAATCTCGATAGCCACATTGCGAGTTGGGTGCGGGAGATGAGCCTCTTGGCTGACATCTCGCTTACACAGCCCCACGCCGCATATTCCGCATTTGTCCGTGGTATGAAGAGCAAGTGGAATTATCACATCCGAAGTCATCCAGGGTTGGCTTCTTCGTACAGACCACTGGATGATGTCATAAATAATAAATATATCCCTACGTTAACTGGCCGGACTGAGGTTTCTGATTCGGAGCGGAAGCTGATGGCATTACCAGTGCGATATGGTGGCCTCGCTATTCCTGTGGTGTCGGAGGACGCAGAGGTGCAGCGCCGGATAAGTGAAGTTGTCACCGGGCCCGTCGTGCGAATGCTGCGGTCGGGGTCCAATGAGTTGACGCCGGCTCGGATTGTTTCCGACACCAGCGTTCTCCGGAGACATCAAAACAATCAACGTGCTGCTATGCATAGGACCCAGCTGTCAGAGCTGGCCCCTGCCCTAAGTGGCCCTCAGCGTGTTCTGCTGGAAACCTCCAGAGATGCCGGTGTGGGAAGTTGGCTTACGGCGGAGCCGCTTGCCTCCTGTGGATTCGTTTTGAACAAGTCCGCCTTTCGTGATGCAGTGGCAATTCGTTACGGCTGGCCACTTGATGAATTACCATCATCCTGCGTATGTGGAGCGGCCATGACGATTGATCACGCTGCGGTATGTCCAACAGGGGGCTACCCAAGTCTACGCCATAATGAGATTCGGGACCTGTTGGCGGAGGTGTTTTCGGCTGTCATTTCAGATGTAAGGATAGAGCCTACGTTGCTGCCTTTGACTGGTGAGTCATTGGATTGTGCCACCGCCAATCGTTCTCCTGAGGCTCGTTTGGACATTTGTGCAAGGGGCTTCTGGTCTCGACAGCAAGATGCATTTTTTGATGTGAGGGTCACCCACCCCTCGGCGTCCTTGCTGTCGAGATCGGATGTACTTGCCCAGTTGTCTCGTAACGAAGCACAGAAGAAACGGGCCTATCTACAACGTGTGATTGATGTTGAGCGAGGCACCTTCACACCTTTGGTTTTCGCGACCAATGGTATGTGCGCTTCCGAATGTTCCCGTGCTCTAAAGAACATTGTTCAGCTCATTGTCGAGAAGCAGCCGGAGCTTAGTTATGCAATGGTAATGTCGCATTTGCGCTGCAGGATTTCTTTTATTTTGCTCCGCTGGCTGATTACTTGCTTTCGTGGGTGCAGAGCTTCATACTGCCGAAAGCGTGTAGCAATTTCATTCCTGGACCAATGCCGTTTGCTCCAGTTGTGAGTGGGAATATAATTATAAGGCCCTCCATGTGCTGTGCGCGGAGGCCTTCGGTGAATTTCAATATCTTCCTTTTTGGCCGGCTTTCCAAGTTGCGCTATTGTGAATAATGACCTGCTTTGATAGTAGTGACTGCTAATAATTGCCTGGATTTGACTCGAGTTCGGATTTTTCTTCCATCATCTTTCCGATCACATTATCATGGATTTTCAATAAAGTTCTTTGACTACTACTACTACTACTACTACTACTACTACTACTACTACTACTACTACTACTACTACTACTACTACTACTACTACTACTACTACTACTACTACTACTACTACTACTACTACTACTACTACTACTACTACTACTACTACTACTACTACTACTACTACTACTACTACTACTAAAAAAAAATAATAATAAAAAATTTGAAGGCAAAGGTCGAGATGCAAGTTTTGGAGCTCTGAGACTGCTGACTGAACCCGGTAGTGGTATCGCGACATAAGCTGACAAAGGGTCTTCAGCGTGCATGCTGTAAGTGGATCCTGTCCAGCTGTATACGTAGGAGTATACATTTCGCGAAGACCGACCGGTTTCCGAAGTGCAGCCGTCAAATCCAAAGCTAGTGTTCGGTATGTTCAGTCATGAAGTGTTGTACTTGTAATAAGCACGGCTCGTGCAAGAGATGCATCTGCTCCACGGAGGGTCGAGAATGCTCGAACTGCCAGCCTGGCAGCTTTGGCAGGTGCAGTAATCAGATCGCACTTCGAGTCGCTGCCTCACAGCCAGAGTTGACGAATACCAGCAAGCCAACAACGTCCCACCAGCTCCCAATCCCATCGTCGAGCATTGTACAGATCGATGTTCAAGCCGAAAATACAACCGGGGAACAACCATCCGCCCCTCAGTCAGTCCAACCGTCACTTGAGCATACCGTACTGCCGCCAAGTGCTACAAGTGCGGACTCGCTACAAACTGCCACTGGTTCCTCTAGCTCTAGCTCTTTGCGACCAGCACGTGAACCCCCGTCCAGCAGAAGTTGTACCAGCGGCACAGGCACGCGCAAGCCAGATTTGAATGCGGGTGATGTAGACGCCAGTGTTGATGCACTGTTGGAGGCGTGCAGGGGGGGCAAGCAGCCATGATACGCCATCAGTTACCGAGTCAGCTGGTATTACTACGGCCACAGGAGCAAAGGATCATCATAATACTAGTGGCCCCGCTGACCCGCGCGCACCGCACAGCCCAGTGTCCAGCTCCCAACAGCTGGCATGGGATATGCTAGATGTCGAAGTCGACACACCCACAAATACATGTAGTCTACCACCGTTTACAGCAGCGGAAGGGTCGTTGACCCTTGGGAGACTGGACGCCACAGACACCCGTCAAGTGGTAGCGGCTGCCTATGAGGAGACCGTCCACTTCGCAGCAAACCTGTACGATGTGCCACTCGGCACAATTGGATCGAAATTTGTAAACCTATTAACATCGCTGTACAAGAGTGTTGGTGAACGCGGTGCCGCGGAAGGAATTTCAAGTCCCAGCGAAAGTCTGGGCAAACCTTATTGTTCTAACCTAGGTGATACTGCAAGTTGTCTTCTCTTAGATTGATCATGTATGCTCCACCAATGGTGGCTTTGTGCTGTCCAGAACTTATTTATTTTACTTATTGTCTGCGCATCATGGCACATAATGAAAATAGCCAATACAAGGAAGTGATGGTGAAACCAACCACGGACTGAGAATTCAGTTCTCCATTGTGTCCACTTACGCGTGTACTTTAGCTCCATGGTGTCCGTGAGTAACGCGTGCAACAACGCATTTTACATGGGTGTTGCACAACTTGTTACACACATCCTCGTGAAATATTCGCAGGAAATAGAGGAAGAGATCGAATAACAGAGCTTGTCTGGGTTTTCTAGACACTGTCTTTAATTTTTTGGACAACTCAGCTTTGTGATCAGAGATTTACATGTAGCTCAATCTCCATGGTAATTTTTTATGGCCGACCTCATTTGCTATAACTGCTGTAGTGGCTGGTGTGGTGACTGACGTAGACCAGAGAACACATGCTATCTACCCTCTTAGCAATATAGGATCAGAAAACATCTACAAATTATTGCTTTTGCACTTACGTGTTGTGGCGAATACTTGAACGCTACTGAGAGTCATTTCTCCTTTTTCGGGAAAGTCGAATTTGAAGGAATATTGTGAGCCACTTTTCAGGTTGAAGATACGGAAAACGCTTCTCCTTGCTTTTGTGTTTATGACAGTCCTTTGTTTGTGGCTGCTGCCAGTTCCGCCCGTCAATCGTTGGTAGGTCACGGAAATTCTTTTCAGTCCAACATTGTACCTGTTGAGTAAAGAACCTGCTAACTACAAAGACAAACAGGACCAAACACACACACACATACACACCATACAGACAGACAGACAGACACACACACACACAGACACACACACACACACACAGACACACACATAAGTACATCGTGTAGATACCTGAGCAGGCTGTCGCACACTCCCGTCCTCAGTACAAGGGTCTTGCTTAGGACAACAAACCAGTTTGAGTGTGATCGATGAAAAACCATAAAAACTGTACTTGGATTTAAACTGCCCAAGACGGGAGCACAGGTTCCACTGCAGTCACTTCATTAATGTGCCGAAGTGGAGGTAGCAATTTTTGAATTTTGAATTTGAATTGAACGTAACTTTGGTTTCCCTTGGACAATGGCTATCATTTTATGATGTTTTATTTTTCACTCGTACAAAGTACACAAGCCCCCTTTATGGGCAAACAAAACACAATTCACCAAAAAAAGAAAAAAATTGTTTGTGTTAACAGTAAAAATATAACGAAGTAGTGGTTGCGACTTCGGCGATGACTTGTAAGAAAGGGTTTGCTCCCCACACCGGAGCTCGCGCTATTCCGCCGACTGACTCACGCTGCTATCTGGTGTTCACGAGGTGTTTCTCGCGCTGGAAACGGAGCGTCTCTGTAAGTTTGTATCCCTGGTGATGTTTGTGCCTGGAGAGCACTATATAAGTGGTGCTCTTCAGGTGCTTTCTTGCAGGTTTGCCGAGTCGAAGGTTCGATGGACTTCTCGTGTGCTCTGGATGGCAGTCGTGAGTCAGTCAAGTGTCAAGTAAAGTCGGCGGAATAGCGCGAGCACCGGTGTGGGGAGCAAACCCTTGCTTACAAGTAAAAATATATTATATATTATTTTTTTACCTTTACCCTTTGAGGACTACCCACAACCACCTGGATTCCTACCATTTTCAGGCGAAAAATAGGTATTCTCAAAAATTGATCTAGGTTCATAAAATTTGGTTCCAAAGAGACATAGACATCAGTAGGCAACAAAAACCAATGTTTCTACATCATATATGCAATAGATGTCAGAATGGTCAATTCAAAATAGGTGTATGTCGATATAGTATCCTAAAGTTTGATTCTAAAGAGACATTGACATCAACTGTCATCCTCAGAAAAGTAAAAGGATCACACTGTTCATCCTCACTATCGCTGCTCATAAAGATAATGTCGAGGGCCTCAGACAAGCAGACACCTGACAGGTTACGTGCCATCGGCACTCTCAACAAAGTAACAAGTTAGTTTCGAATTCCAAATTATTTCTCGATCGGCGCATTCTCTGAGTACATTGTATACTCAAATGCGGCCGGTTCTCCACGGGATAGATGCGGATCGACTGCGACATGCCTCACCTTGCTGAAGAATCAGATCGTACTCGTCTGAGCAACGTATGAGCGACTTCAAGCAATTAAAAAATATCGATATCGCAATTTTCTCAAAAACGGATATACTCTCGTCTTTAGGAATCCAGCTATACCTTAAAAAACGGATATATTCGTCCTTAATAATAATCTTTATTTCAGGTTGACCTTTGTCCTAGAAGAGTTAAACAGTGTACCCAAGCCTCTTGTACGGGCAAAATAATACATAAGCGCAACCTCAACATGCAGGAATTGGCGCTAAAAATGGAGGGAAATGAACACAAGCCCAACCTCAACATGCAGGAATTGGCGCTAAAATGAAGGGAAGTGAACACAAGCGCAACCTCAACAGCTAAACGCATGGTGCATGGCTAGCTAGCATTCAAGTGCAGTCTCCACAGCCACCAGTGACCCTGGTGAGGAAACATCGTGAGACACTCTGAGGAAACGCAAACCACGAAGACACATTGCACTTGATCTAAGCAGAGCGAAATTAAGGCGGCAGCGAACCCAGGCAATTACAACGCAGTACTGCTCCTGGGTTTTATCTGACGTCAGGGAAGCTATCCTCTTGTATAGGGCTGCGCATTGATGACCCATTCCACCAATAGTTGTGAAAACAGCCAGGACGAAAGACGCGTGCTCAATATTAAGGACTCTTCTCTCATACTGGCAGCACTTTTCCTTCTCCTGCCGGGTCTAGGCGGAGGCAAGTGGGGCGGTACGACTTGAAGACGCAAAGGGGCTAAAACCCGTACATCAATGAAGGTGTTTTCAAATCGAACACCCCAAATGCCACTCGCAGCTACATCCAGGCGGGCTTGGTCAGCCGTGATAGCGGATCGATGGCGGAACTGTTCACCAGGAACCGGCTGCAGATGGGGCACAACAAAGACGTTGTGCGCTACATGCCTCAAGAGGGACGTCCCGCACGTCATTATGCCGAATGGATGTGAAGCCCCCAGCCAGGCATGACAGAGCATTGCATACGGAGAAGGGGAAGACACGGGCACAGCTAGACGGCAAGAGCGGAGGCAGCCAGTTGTAGCGTAGGTGGACGCCATCACGAAACTCACCCTTCGACAGGACTAGGCCGTGACGTCGGATGGGCCTGCAGGTTAGCCAGCTTCAGGCTCCTAGCTTACCAGCGAGAGCTGGAACCCGTTGGAAGTCAGGGTCCAGCGAGGCCGAGAGAGTGACGGAAGCTGCCGGGGCCGAATTGGCATCGCTGGCCTTCACTTCTCTCTTCTTGGCACGCACCTCGATTACCCACGTCCCTGTCCTGTGCGAGAATTCGACTAGACAGTGGGCCGGTGATTTCACGAGATGATCTGTATTGCGCGCCAAGAGAGGATGGGTGGGGGAGTCCTAGACCACCATGCCGGCAGGGCGAAGCAAGAACCTCGGGCTCAGTGGTACAGACGTTGCGACGGATGAGGACGGGAATCAAGGTGTCCGAGATGGCAGTGTCGAGAGGCCTGAGGAAGGTCGATATGCCTGGCATAGTGCGACGAAGGAAAGGCCACTTGCTGCGTAGACCGTGTACAAAGGCTGAGTAAGCTGCTTATGGCTGTGAGTGAGCAAATTCACTAAGCTGCAGAACCTGAGCCACCCACTCATTCACCTTTGTGATGATGTACTGCCCAACGAATGTAGCAGAACCTATGGCTGCACCAAGATCGTTCACTTTCGTGGTGATGTACTGCCCAAAGAATGTAGCAGAACCTATGGCTGCACCAAGATACCGACGGATGCCGGTACTAATCAGTATTGGCTACACTAGTGCCTGTAAACATCCAGACTGCCTCCGCGTGGAACTCGGGCTTCACCAGCAGCACCGGTTTATAATAAAGAAAAAAAGGCATTGATCAATCCGTTTATGGGAGATAGATACGTAATTATTATTATTATTATTTTTGCATTCGGCCACATCAACATATGCAGCCTGCGCAACAAAGTTTTCGTCATTAAGAAACTCATTGCTGATAACGCCCTAAACATACTCCACCCCCCCCCCCCCCTCTCTCTCTCTCTCTTTCTTTCTCCTCATCCATTCTACCTCACCTTCTCTTGTCTTTATCGCACTAAATCACCCCCCTCTTTTAGGCTATGGTGCGCAAGCTCACGTTAACGCCGAGACCATAGGTCGGTGTTGTGGGCTTGCCTCACCAGCACAGGCTTGCTTTGCAGCCCCTACTCTCCCTGCTGTTTTGTCATTGTATACTCTGTTGTCTTCTCCCCTTCTGACGAGTAGGTTGTGTACTTAGTAAAAAAAAAAAAAAAAAAAAAATACTCGCAGTCACTGAGACCTGGCTGGATTCCAGTGTATCGGATGAGGAATTAGCAATTATAGGTTTTACATTATTTCGATGTGATCGACCTTGCAAGGTCCGATGTTCTTGTACAAGTGGCCAACCGTGTCAGAAAAGAGGAGGAGTTGCCTTTTACAGCCGCTCTGACTTAAACTTCTGCAAAGCAAGTATCCTGGTCCATGGAATGGAGATGATTTGGCTGCGCTCTACAGCAAAGATAACTGGGAGAGCATTTCTTCTTGGCTGTTTGTATCGTCCTCCTTCAGCCGATGCTAAATTTTGGAGCTGTGTTCAGGAGCTTGTCCACCACATCCAGGGCGAGGATATTATCTTGCTAGGCGACCTGAACATTGATTCATACCAGACCAATAGGCCAATGTATCAAAGCTTACACTCGTCGCTACTTCTTCCCCTTAACCTCCTGAACAAAGTTTGTTCTGTGACACGGACCACCCCCTCATCTGCTTCGTCAATTGACTATATCCTCACAAATCTGGCTGCAGTCAGAGACGGAGTAGTGTCTCCCAGCGAGTTCTCCGATCATGACCTGGTATATGCAGCATTGGATGTAAAGTCCAATACACAACTGCCTGCTTACGATGTTACCTTGAAGACCCGCGACTATAGGAACATCAACTTCCCAGAGTTAATAGGTCTGCTTGAGCATGCAAACTTGTCTTCGTTCTCGTCTACAAACGTCGATGAAATGCTCGACGAATGGTTGGGTAAATTCAACACTGCTCTAGATGTGGTAGCGCCGTACAAACAGCCTGGTAGATGCACAAGACCGCGCAAGAAGAACTGCCCGTTCATGACCCCAGAGCTCTTGGCACTCATCCGCCAGAGGAAATCAGCTTTTCGTCGATATCGCGCCAGTGGCTGCATTGACACTACATTACAGCGATGTTTTACCTCTCTGAGAACTCGGTGCAACAATCTCTACTGTCGACTTAGAAATTCCAATTTCCAGAACGTGTGCCTAAAATATAAACAGAGCCCAAAGCTGTTGTGGTCCACTCTCAACCACATAACTAATCGATGTCGTTCCCACATCCCTCCTGCGGTTGCAGCTGACGAGTTGAACACCTTCTTCCATAAGATAGTGACTGATCCAAACCCCAGGTACGACATCCCAGATGGACCCCCGCCTCAATCTGCATTTGGTATGTTTAAGCAAGTCACTGTAACAGACGTCAGGGCAAGACTTGCCTCCCTCGACAGCAGCAAAGCACCAGGACCCGATTGTCTTCTTCCCAGTATCCTGAAGGCCACATCCAATGTTATTGCACCTTCTATATCAGCCATCTTCAATCCTTCTCTTCAATCTTCGACTTTCCCTCATCTTTTCAAAATCGCTAATATCACCCCCATTCTTAAATCCCGGCAGGGTGATCACACTTCTCCGTCCAACTATCGCCCAGTGTCGCTTACGAGCATTCTCAGCAAAATGCTCGAACGTCTTGCCCTTGACCAACTGGTGCGGGACTTCGACCTGTATACTTGTCTACACGATCATCAATTTGGCTTCCGGCCCCAGCGATCAACAGTGCAGGTCATGACCTTGGCAGTAAATGACTGGACGTTGGTTAGAGATGTGGGTCATACAACCGTTGTAGCATTTATTGACTTAAGCAAGGCCTTTGATCGAGTTGTGCACCAGGAACTTATCTTTACTTTGCACAGCTTAGGCATTCATAGTTCTGCCCTGAAATGGTTCGCTTCCTACCTGAACGGCCGGCACCAGCGTGTATGTATAGCCTCTGGAACATCATCTCTTCTCCCTGTAACCCGAGGGGTTCCGCAGGGAACAATCTTAGGTCCCACCCTTTTTAACCTATATGTGCGACTCTTACCTGACCTGGCTGCAGGGAGCGGTGCAAAGCTCCTCATGTTTGCCGATGACAAGACTTTGTACGCTTCCTCACGAGATCCAATAGTATGCGCCGATGTCGTGTCCTCGGCTCTCGCTAAGATACACAATGAACTAAGATCACTGGGCATGAGCGTTAATGTTGACAAAACCGTGGTCATGAGGATCTTGCCGAAGAATGCTCCTGACGTACAAAGACCCGTTCTTGTTGAGCTGGGCGGCACTACCTTAAGGGAAGTGAGTGTAATTCGCTGCCTTGGTATCCTTATCGATAACAAGCTCTCATTTGCTCCACACGTAGATCACCTCACCAGCAAGGTGTCACGCAAGATAGGCGCGTTGCGACGCACCTTGCGCCAAATGGCAGCATTTGCCCTGTTCGATTTAGTGTGTTCGAATTTGTGCATCATGTTTCTGCCTTGTATTAGTGCAGTAGTGCATTTGTAGTTTACTTATTTGTTGCTATTTTGTGCACTGTCTCAGTGGCTGGTTCTTTGTATCATAAGCATGAGTGCGCGTCTGCCGCTAGGCTAGTTGTCTGTTTCATGAATGCACTTGCGGTCGTTGTTGGCTGATCACTACACCATTGTCTCACATGTATCATCGTTCTAGCTGCGTGCTCCCGTACCTGTGCGTACGGTGTTCTTTTGGTTCTATATTCGTGATTTGCATTTTTTGTTTTGGTTCAGATGTGTTTACGATGTTTTCAGATGAGTTTGGAAACGGTTGTGTTGAACTCTAAGCTGGTGTTTTTGAGCTAGTGCTTGTTGTCCGAAGATGGAATATTGAATACAGTCTGATTGGAGAAGTCATTGATTTGTTCAGTAACATATGGTCCTTCGAGCCGGATTGACATGGCTGCGCCAAGAAGAAGTTCGCGATCCAACCAAGGTGTCTTGCCTGTACGGTTTCAGGACGAGGGAAATGAACCCGCAAGTCGTCTGAGCCCAGGAAGCCTGTCGGACGTGGACTCCGTGTCTGAAAGCAGTGTGTCAACCAGAGCCAGTGTTGTTGGCAGTAGTATCAGCTCGTCTGCGTCGTCGTTGCGACGAGCAAGTGTTGTACAGGCAGAGCTGAGAATGGCTCGCATGGAGCGAGCCTTCTTGGAGCAAAAAATGGAGCAAGAGAGAAGGATATTTCGTCTGGAAATGGAGGCTGCGCAGGTCTCTCTCTCATCGACATCGCGGTCGAGCTCACCAGTCGATGAAAGTTCGGGATTGACATTCAAAACATGTGTCACCGGGCTTCCCAAGCAACCTCAAGCTCCGCTGGATAGTGCAGCTATGGCAGCTGTTGAACTACAGGGGAGTGATGTGCTAGTAGAGCAGCACGTAGAGGAAGAAGTGCTTGTCGTTGAAGAACATGCAGCCAACGGAGCTGATGAAGTGAAAAGCGACGAGAAAAAAGTAGTTGTTGAAAGCCGTGTGCAGTCACTGCAGTGTGCTCAAGATCCGAGTTCCGCTGTGTTGCACAAGGGGGACAGGGAACATGTTCGTGATCCAGCTGAGACCAGTGCAAGTCGGAGTGCAGACAAGAGCACGGAGCTGACCACAGGAGTGACAGGTTCAAGTGTCCGTGACAGCAGGCATGCACCCAACACTGTGCAAGCTGCATTCAAGTCTAGGTCCAAGCCTGCCAGCTCACACAAACCTGTACGGGAGGCTGCCGCTGCACGTGGTGCATACTTTGAGACTCCTACTGCTAGGGCTGCTGATCCCAGACTGCAGGCGCCTTCTGCCAACCAGTGTGCCAGTGCTAGGAGAGTGCAAGACTGGGTTGACAGAGTGCAGGTACCAGTACCAGCAGGAATAAATCAACATCAGGTCAA
Source organism: Sycon ciliatum (assembly GCF_964019385.1). Classification (NCBI taxonomy): domain Eukaryota; kingdom Metazoa; phylum Porifera; class Calcarea; order Leucosolenida; family Sycettidae; genus Sycon; species Sycon ciliatum. The sequence goes on along the minus strand of NC_088653.1, from coordinate 26,567,798 downwards.
GCCTCTGGAGTTGCCCAGATTTGATGGCATGCAGAGGAGCTACGTAAGATGGCGCCAGAGATTTATGAGACTGGTGGATGATGACTACTCCGTGTCCGAGGATTATAAGATGGCTCGCTTACGAGAGGCGCTAGATGGTGGCAAGGCCGAGGAACTGATATGCGAGGTGCTGGATGGGCCTGGTGCATATAGAGCGGCCTTGGAGGAGTTGGAAGCTTGGTACGGAAGCAGTGAGCGCGAGCTAGAACGTCAGCAGACGGAACTCATGAGTCTGCCCAGAATTGTCATGGAGAAAGACACTGAGTCGCTGCAAAAGCTCGCTGTCAAGCTCCGCAATGTCATTTTGAACATGTCAACTGCTGGAATGCAGCCAGGCAGGGAGCTGTATATAGCGGTCACACAGAAGTTGCCACGTGGCATGCTGTCACGCTACATGGATTGCCATGACGACAACAGGAGCAATGCCCAGGAGTTGTCACAATGGCTGATGAGACGGGTGAATCAGTCGAGGCACGTTGATGCACGCCTCTCAACTGGCGGTGATCAGCAGCCAGCTCAAAGAGAGCAGCGCAAGCACAGGGTCTTGGTGTCGAACGCCAGTCAGGCAGCCGAGCCGACGGAGCCTGAACCATCAAGAGCTGCCTATGCTCAGCCCAGAACCGCAGCTTCTGACAGGAGGACGTGCCCGAAGTGTCGAGGCAGACATGCTCTTGCAGATTGCTCCAACTTCCTGACCCTTGGCGTCCAGAAGAGATGGGACCTGGCGAAGCTGGTGGGGCTATGTTTGCGATGCCTGCAGCCTGGTCATTTTTGCGAAGGAGTGCAAGAGCGCCGGATGCAAGAAGTGCCCAGGTGGCCATCACAGTCTGCTGCACTACGACAAGCAGAAGAAGGCCAGCCAACCTGATGAGAAGACGCAGAAAGACTCCTGCAGCAGTGCCTGTACAAACAGTGCCGACCACACCATAGCCTTCATGACCATTCAGACGACAGTCCACGGAAACAGTACGGCAGCACAAGCCACAGCACTGTTGGACTCGGGTTCGTCAGCCAGCTATGTCACTGGGGGTCTTGTTCGAAGTCTCGGCATCACGACAGAGAAGTGTCGCATGGAGACGACGGTGCTCGGAGGCAGCTCTATCGTCGGGGAAACGGAAAAGGCCAGCCTTGTTATCGCCAGCCTGGACGGTTCCTACGAAGGCAAGCTGGAGGCATGGGTGCTACCCACAATCACTGCAGCCGTGCCACCCGTCGAGTGGGAGCAGCAGAAGGCGAGCTGGAGCCACCTGCAGAGCTTGCCACCGATGGTGGATCCCAGCACTGCCGTCGACTTGTTGATCGGATTAGACGCGGCAGAGATGCATGCGTCTCTTGAGGAGCGTGCGTGCCCCACGGAGGGAGGCCCGACAGCCCGGAAGACGCGCCTCGGTTGGGTACTGTTTGGCCCAAATGCTGTCAACAAGTCTAGCAATGGCAGCACTACTCTACTCGGCGTCTCTCAAAGCTCCGGAGCTGAGGAGGAGCTGGATGAGCTAGTGAAGAAGTTCTGGAGTCTGGAGGCTGTGGGAATGCAGCCACATCCGCCTACACCCGCAATGACTCCAGACGAGAAGGCAGCGGACGACCTCACAGCGGCAACATTGAGCCATGACGGTGAGCGTTTCCAGATCGGCATACCGTGGCACGGCGGTGGACCTGGACCAGAGGTTCGGAGCAATTTCGAACTGGCAAATGGCCGGCTGACCAGCCTCATGCGGATGCTGGAGAGGAAGCCAGACGTCAAGCTACGGTATGCGGCAGTCTTGGAGGATTATCTTAGCAAAGGCTACATCAGACTTCTGGAAGACGTGCCGTCTGTCAGCGCCAACCAGAACTACCTTCCGCACTTCGCCGTTGTTAGAGAAGACAAGGCAACTACCAAAGTGAGAATCGTCTTCGACGGAGCGGCTAGAAACGGGACCCATCCCAGCATCAACGAGCTGATGTACGCTGGGCCGAAGTTGCAGAATAACATGGTCCATGTTCTGCTCCAGTTCTGCAAGGATGCCGTGGCTCTTGCGGCAGACATCTCGGAGATGTTCTTGCAGGTCAGGCTGAGACCTGAAGACAGGTGCTATCATCGATTTCTGTGGGAGAAGGACGGCAACCTCGTAGCGTTCGAGTTCCTGAGGCTCGTATTCGGCATCAAAGCCTCGCCATACCTGGCAGGACGCGCACTGCTTGAAACAGCGAATAGGTTTGCTGACACAACGTCCAAGGAAGCCGTGAGAAGTGTGGCAGACAACTTCTATGTCGACGACCTCTTGAAGTCCTGCAAGTCTGACGAAAAGGCGATTCAGTTGCGAGCTGATATGCAGGCGCTTCTGCTTCAAGGAGGATTCCACATTCGGAAGTGGAACAGCAGCTCGTCAGTCGTCATCCAAACTGTTCCTGAAGCCGACCGAGCTGCAAACACCGAACTTGCCATCACCGATCGTGAGGCAGGAGCGGAGCCAACCCAGAAGACTCTCGGCGTGTCATGGTCGTGCCAGACGGATTGCTTCACCTTCCACTATGCTGAACCCAAGGAGTTTGAGTTCACGCGTCGCGGTGTGTTGTCGCAGATGTGCCGGCTCTTCGATCCTCGTGGGCAGCTGGCTCCTTTTACGGTACGGGCTCGTGTACTGTTCCAAGAGGCCTGCATCCGGGACACAGGCTGGGATGAGCACATGGAAGATGAGTTGACAGCAAAGTGGCAGCGCTGGTTTGCCGAGCTCCCGGAGTTGGCCAAGATCACCATTCCACGCTGCTTCAAGGATCCGTCATCAGATGAGCCGTTGTCACTGCACATATTCACGGATGCGTCCGACTCGGCGTATGTGGCGGTGGTCTACACGCGCCAAGAGCTGTCAAATGGATTGGCAAGAGTGTCCCTGGCCATGGCAAAAGCTCGTCCGTCACCCATTAGGAAGAAGACGATTCCCATGTTAGAACTTCGGGGTGCTGTGCTTGGAGCTCGACTAGCTGGTGAGGTAGCTACGGCACTTGACGTTCCTGTGGAACGGCGGCATTATTGGACAGACTCTATGAACGTCCTTTATTGGATCAGATCATCAAGCAGGAAGTTCAAGATAGAGGTCGCGAACCGAGTTGCGCAGATCCAGGAGGAGTCGTCACCAAGCCAATGGCAGCATGTACCGGGCAAACTGAACCCTGCCGACCTTCCGTCTCGTGGAGCGTCCGCCAAGCAGCTGTCTGAAGAACAGGGGTGGTGGACAGGACCGGCATTCTTGAGGACGTCTGAAGTAGACTGGCCGAAGAGACAGATCATTGTTCCTGGCGAGCTACCAGGACAGCTGAAGCGCGCGACTTGTCTCACTGCTAACACCACAGCATCGCCGAGGCTCCATCCTGACAACTACTCCAACTGGACGCGTCTGAAGAGAGTCTCAGCCTGGGGTAGACGGTTTGTGCGTTGTGCTAGTAGAGGCAAGCACTGTGCGCAGGAGTCCTCAACATCGGCACAATCAGCAGCATGCGACGGTACGTTGGTCTCCCTCCATTATCGGCGAACCAAGGATTCACCGAAGGTGTCCGTTCAGCCGCTCACCGTGTCAGAGCTTCAGGAAGCGGAGCATTGTTGGATTCGCTATGCGCAGAGGGAAGCCTTCTCCGAGTCCTACGATGCCTTGCGTCATGGCAGAGAGATCAGCACTGGTGCCCTCGTGAAGCTGAAGCCGTACCTCGATGCACAGAGCGATATGATGAAGGTTGGTGGACGTCTGAGTACAGCCCATCACCTTCCAACGAGCGTTCAGAGTCCAGTCATTCTACCGTCAAAGCACCGCGTCACGCAGCTGATCGTCAGTGACGAAGATGACCGATGCGGCCATGTTGTGGGCCTCAATCACATTCTGTCTAACTTGTCTGTCAAGTATTGGATTGTCAAGGGCCAGTCAGCCGTGAAGCGTCATCGGAATGATTGTGTGCGGTGTAAGCGCACATGGGCCAAGGCTGCGCATCCAATCATGGGCCAGCTACCAGACTTCCGCACAAGCGGACCTCTTCAACCATTTGCAAAGGTTGGAGTGGATTACTGCGGCCCGTTCTACACAAAGCAAGGCCGTGGACGACCGCAGGTGAAACGCTGGGTTTGTGTGTTTACCTGCCTGCAAGTTAGAGCCTGTCATCTCGAGATGGCAACGTCATTGGACACCGATGGCTTCCTGATGGCATTCGACCGATTTGTGAAGCGCCGAGGTGTACCAATGGAAGTGGTTTCGGACAACGGGACGAATTTCGTGGCTGCGGAGAGGCTAATGAGGGAGGCGGTTGTTGCCCTGGACAACAGCAAGATTGAATCGAATCTGGCTGATCGCGGAGCGACTTGGCGCTTCAACCCGCCAGCATCTCCGCATTTCGGTGGTGTGTTCGAAGCGATTGTCAAGTCGGTGAAGAGAGCCCTGCAGAACGTGTTGCAACGTGCCGACATTACCGATGAGGAACTCATGACAGCGCTAGTTCACGCCGAAGCATTCCTCAACTCCCGACCCTTGTCCACGGTGTCATCAGATCCCACCGACTTACGGCCATTGACTCCTTTGAGCTTCCTTATCGGCCACATGGATGTGAGGACAGCTATGGAAGAGAATGCCGATCGTCAGGAGGTGGTCAACCCGCGGCGTCGCTGGCTTTACGTTCAACGGCTGGTATTGGAAGTGTGGCGAAGATGGTTGAAGGAGCTCGTGCCGCGGCTGAATGTACGCGCGAAGTGGCGTGGCGACAAGCGCACGGTGGAAGTTGGCGACGTGCTGCTCGTTGTGAAGAAAGATACGCCTAGAGGAAAGTGGCCTCTTGGCCGCGTGAGTGAAGTCTTCCCGGGTCCGGACGGCGTAGTGCGAGTCGTGGATGTCGTGATCCAGGGGAAGACTTACCGACGCGCGGTGCACAACCTCATACCACTGGAAGTTACAGATGATGAGCAAGCAGTTACACCGGCCAGTGTACCCGCCACCAGCTCTAAAGGTGTCGATGAAGTGTCTGCCGTAGTATGACATCACACTGAAAAGAGCGTGATAATGAGCATGACGAACTCTGATGTGAGTTTCCTTATGGCACTAGTGTTTAGGAATGCAGATTAGTTTGTTGTCTTTCATATGATAATTAGCTACTAGTCTCTAGCGTATATCTGTGTGAATTCTCTCTCAGTTGACTTCGTTCGAGAGGGAGGAAATGTTCGATTTAGTGTGTTCGAATTTGTGCATCATGTTTCTGCCTTGTATTAGTGCAGTAGTGCATTTGTAGTTTACTTATTTGTTGCTATTTTGTGCACTGTCTCAGTGGCTGGTTCTTTGTATCATAAGCATGAGTGCGCGTCTGCCGCTAGGCTAGTTGTCTGTTTCATGAATGCACTTGCGGTCGTTGTTGGCTGATCACTACACCATTGTCTCACATGTATCATCGTTCTAGCTGCGTGCTCCCGTACCTGTGCGTACGGTGTTCTTTTGGTTCTATATTCGTGATTTGCATTTTTTTGTTTGGTTCAGATGTGTTTACGATGTTTTCAGATGAGTTTGGAAACGGTTGTGTTGAACTCTAAGCTGGTGTTTTTGAGCTAGTGCTTGTTGTCCGAAGATGGAATATTGAATACAGTCTGATTGGAGAAGTCATTGATTTGTTCAGTAACATGCCCGTCGCCAGTACCTGCTTAGTGTGATTCATCCCGACTTTGAGTATTGTTTCCCTGTTTACGCATCTCAATGATCAGCACAGTCCAGGGAGAGATTGTTTACCTTGTTCCGTAGAGCTGTCCGAGTTACCTGCGGTGCTTCATATCATGCTGCTGTACCACCCCTTCTTGCTTCTCTTCAAATAAAACACCTTGAATATCGATACATTTATCAATTTCTTACGTTTATGTTTATTTGTCATATTGTTCAGCGTGCATCATGCTTACGCAGTCTTTTCCCTTTGCCCACCTCTAAGCGGTCAACTCGTGGAACTACAACAAACAATATGTCAATTTGCTTGTATAAATCCATGGTAGGGTACAATTCCTTTTCCTCCAGAGCATCCCTTATGTGGAGTGCCCTCCCTGCTCACTTGAAAGGAAGTGAGGACATTAGATCATTTTCTACAGAACTTTTGCACGCTCTAAATGACGACAAATTGACTATATCCCTATATCCCCTCCTTTTTGAAAATGTATTTCACCAATAATATAAGGTTTGGAATTTTTTAAACATGAATATCGACGGACTTGCCCCTTCTGTTCATGCATTGACCTGCTCTAGTAATGGTTCATGAATCGGCCCAGTGCACATTCCTTCTCCGTTTCTCTCTAGTAATGGTTCATGAATCCGCCCAGTCCACATTCCTTCTCCGTTTCTCTCAGTTTTCCTTTCCTTTCAGTTGCATCTTCCTCTCTGCTCTGTTTTATTTTCTCTTTTTGTTCGTCCCTCTTGATATTTGTACTTTGTACTGTTGAGGCAACGAACTGAAATAATAAAAAACAAACAAACAAAACAAACAAACAAGAGGTCGGAGGCGGATAATAATAATAATAATATAAATAATAATTCAATGGATCAGTTGGGGAAGTGAACTGCCTGAAAAGAGAAAAACCACCAGACCCACCAGGACTCGAACCCAGGACCTTGCTTGTCATGAGCAATGCTCTAACCACTGAGCTATGGGACCGGGCTGAACCTAGAAGGCGCTGACAAGATTTTCACTCCAAAGGCAGTTCACAACACGTGCCACATATACTGATGGCACCTGGGTCTTTCTCCCTCCCCCTTTTCAGGCAGTTCACTTCCCCAACTGATCCATTGAATTTGAAGTTCTCCCAATCCGTTCAAAATAATAATAATAATAATTTGGAAAGGATTGGGAGAACTACAAATTCAAAGTATCAGTCGGGGAAGTGAACTGCCTGAAAAGAGAAAAAAACGCCAGACCCACCAGGACTCGAACCTGGGACCCTGCTTGTCATGAGCAATGCTCTAACCACTGAGCTATGGGACCAGGCTGAACCTAGAAGGCGCTGACAAGTTTTTCACTCCAAAGGCAGCTCACAACACGCAGCAGGGTCCCAGGTTCGAGTCCTGGTGGGTCTGGCGTTTTTTTCTCTTTTCAGGCAGTTCACTTCCCCGACTGATACTTTGAATTTGTAGTTCTCCCAATCCTTTCCAAATTAAATCACTTTCTTTCACCTCTGGTAGTTTCCAGAAACTGACCGTGGTTGGTCCCCTGGGGGAGGGAAAAAGACCCAAGTGCCATCAGTATGTGTGGCACGTGTTGTGAGCTGCCTTTGGAGTGAAAAACTTGTCAGCGCCTTCTAGGTTCAGCCTGGTCCCATAGCTCAGTGGTTAGAGCATTGCTCATGACAAGCAGGGTCCCAGGTTCGAGTCCTGGTGGGTCTGGCGTTTTTTTTCTCTTTTCAGGCAGTTCACTTCCCCGACTGATACTTTGAATAATAATAATAATATTAACTGGTTTTGAGGGAAAGAGACAAACATATATATAATCTTCACTATTTCGCTCCTGCTCTTGTAGCAGTTGAGCACTCTTGCGTGGGGTAGTGCCTTTGCTGTTTGCGTTATGCAGAGCTCACTGACTTGTCAGTTTGAGCACTCTGGCAAGGTACGTTCGGGCCTGATTGGAAATTTTTATTTCCATTGCCATCAGGTTCGGCCTCATTTTCTCTGTGCTGCGCTGATGAGTTCAAAAAGAACGAAACAGCATGCTGTCCGCAGATTGAGTAATAATCTTCACTATACTCAATCTGCGGACAGCATGCTGTTTCGTTCTTTTTGAACTCATCAGCGCAGCACAGAGGAAATGAGGCCGAACCTGATAGCAATGGAAATAAAAATTTCCAATCAGGTTCGAACGTACCTTGCATCTTCACTATATATAATAATAATAAAGAGAAATGGAGTGAGAAGAAACAACACCTATGAAAATGATAATCCTAGCACTAAGGTAATAACAGGAAAAACTGCGAAAGCACTTAACGAACTTGTAAGGACTACTAGTATACTGTGACACAAGATATGACACCCTGGCCAACCAGAGCCAAACAGACAGAACAAGTTGCTACTAAAACAATTTCAAACGAATAATGCTGTCCTTCTGGACACACAGATTAGGCTTATGAATACGTTGACAAACGGCTTCTAACACACTCAACTGCAACTTATAACCATGACGAGCACGGCACAAAACAGAAAAAGAAGAATCAAAATATACCTTACAGCAATCAAGACGAGATGCAAGATGCTTATACACTGATGACTTCCTACTAGAAAACACACGCTCGCACCCACTCTTACTCACACGATCATTCTCGCTCTCACACTCACCGGAATCACTGGACTCACTGGCCGAATCCTCCTCAACGACTTCCTGCCTCGGAGCAATCAGGTCCCGTCTCCTCCCATCCCTCGTCTCACGTTCCTGTTGTGTATTCCGTTGGCTCGGTACTTCCGTACTGAAATAGGTCATGGTGTAATTAGCAGTTGTTCTTCTGGGTCTCGTTGATATTGAGGTAGGTATTGTTGTCGTCTCTGCCGGTGATGCAGCAAGCGATGCTGATGCAAACGTGTCTGCATGCAACACACGTGGCGTCGCCAAAGCCACATCCACCTCCGCTGGTGGAGGGAGTGACTTGGTCATGGCCACGGGAGCCAATGGTGGACTTGTCGAGTGAGACGCTAGGTCCTGTGTTGGCGGAGGTAGTGGTTGTTTACGGGGTCTTCCCCGCGTGGGACGCTCCAGTTGTGCGCTACGTGGGATAATGTGTAAAGGAGTGTGTTGCTTGATGCGTTCGCTCAGGTGCTGAACAGTCCTACCAACATACCGGCTAGCACAATTCCGGCATTCAAAGTTGTAGATTACATGACTTAAATGATGGGTTGGTAGGACGTCCTTCAACACCGTGAACGAACGCATCGTTGTGTAGACGGGTATGAAGTGTACCGCATAGTAGGTTTGTTTGATGATCGCACGAACTTCACGACTCACATTGTCAGACTTCTTGCCCTTCCATGGTAAGCACAAAAAGACAGGACAACGAGCAGGCCCTATCAATTCATGTTTCGGCGTGGGGGCTGTAGACAATAGTTTTGCCAAAATGTCGCCTGGGTATCCGTTTTGGGTGAAAACTGAACGGAGAAATTCGAGCTCACCACTGAGTTTACAAGGTGAACAGATCCGTTTGGCGCGATCCACGAGATTCTTTACTAAGTTGACTTTATAATTAGATGAACAGTACGAGTCATAGGAAATGTATTGTCCGGTGAATGTCGGTTTACGATACACCGATGTTACGCTACCAAATTCGGTTTTCTCAACAAGTACGTCGAGGAAGGATAACTTGCTTGACTGCTCGTGCTCACATGTGAAGCGGAGGGAAGGGTGAAGGGTGTTGAGAGCACCAAGAAAGACCTCGCTGTCTCCTATGGAATCAAAGTATGTGAACGAGTCATCAACGAAACGGAAATACAGACTCGGCCATAGAGACGCATCAATCTTACACTCACAGTAACCGACAAAGACATTAGCTAACACGGGACCCAATGGAGAGCCCATGGCTACTCCATCTATCTGCTTATACATCACGTCATTGAACGAAAACTCGACGCCAGTTGTGACTAACAACATCAAACGTCGAAAAGCACATTCAGGTAGCCACGGAGTGTCAACTTCGTCAACACGGTACAACACGGTCCGCGCAAATATCAATTATCTCCTCCAGCGGTACGTTTGTGAACAAACTCACTGTGGTATCATCAAGTCTATGTGATGATTAGTTATTGAAATAGAATAATGCAACGAAGGACTGAGAGAGGACGACTCGTCAGGAAACTACCAAGGAAAGACTGAACAGCAACAAGAGACATGCACTGTCGATTATGGGCACGGAGTACACACATGCATGCATAGTATGAGTAGTATGCTGTAAGGTTGTACGCACGTCCATGCAAGGAGATGCAGTAGCATAATAAGAAACATGAGAGTGCAAATATGTACGATGTACACGGGTACACCACACGCCCCTTCTGAGATAAACAAGCGAAAAATCGGAGCTGTTTATCTCACATAAATGAGAAGGAGAAAACAGAAGTGACAGAAAAGAAAGTAAACACTAATGAAGCGTGATACCAATCCCAACTACTTGTAGCAAGAGTGTGAGGTACAGGTATGTAGAGTCAAGCATAGGACTTAGATGCTGTGGACGAAATGTTCAAACGCTCTGGTGCCTGGCGAGACCGTTGGCTACGACGAGGCTGCTGCACACAAGGTTGCTGCGGTGCTGCGGGCGCAGCCGGGGAGGTGTCTGCAGGCGGAGCGGGAGGGGCTACGGCAGGGGCAGGCTTGAGAAGGCGACGGTTGCGCCAGTAAACACGGCCGCTGGGTAACTTCACCATATAGTCCCGGTTGCGACCAATGGCGACGACCACGCCGGTGGTGCGCCAGAGTTTGGTGCGCGGATCTTGGATGTCAACCCGCATACCAATGCGAAGTGGGGACAGTGATCTGGCAGACTCATCATAATGCTGTTCTTGGGTGGCAGACTGAGCGGCAGAGCGCTTGTCAACATCGGTGGCTTTTGCTTGCCAATCAGGAGCAAAGCTGAGATGATGAGCTGTCACGAAGGAGGACAATGGTCGACCAAACAGTGCTTGGGCTGGGCTCTGACCATTTTCTCGGGGGGTGTTGCGCCATTCTAACAATGCGCGTCTGAACTCATCGACGTCCAAGTTACCGTCGGACGTGGTCTTCAACACAAGTGATTTCATCGCTTTCACGGCGGCTTCGGCATGGCCATTAGATTGAGGATAATGAGGTGAAGACGTGGAGTGCTGAACTTGCCATCGGGTGCAAAATTCAGCAAAGCGACGCGATGAAAATTGCGGACCACCATCAGTGGTGAGGATGCTGGGGACACCGACGTCGGCGAACCAGCCACGGAACACACGGATCACATCGGCAGAAGATGCAGTGCGGCCGATCTTGGCAATGCAAGGCCAGCCAGTGTGACGGTCGACGTAAACCAGGTATTCCCAACCTTGACAGGAAAATAAGTCGGCACTGGTTGACTGGAATGGCAGGGTGGGACGGCGGTCAGCGGTGACACGCATCGGTTCCTTACACTGAGACGGAGCGTGCAAGCGACACTGTTCGCAACTGCGAACGACTTGGGCGATGTCATTAGACAAGTGTGGCCAGTATACGACTTGTCGAGCTCGACGCTGTGTGCGGTTGAGGCCTTGGTGGGAGGCATGAAGATCCTGGAGCACACGTGGGCGGAGGGTACGCGGGACCACAACACGTTGGCCTTTCAGGACAAGATCACCGTCGACTGAAAGATGCTCGCGGATAGTGAAGTACGGTTTCACAGCTGAGTGGACGGCGCGCTGATCATCAGGGAAACCTTCACGAACGGCTTGGAGAAGGGCCTGATAGTCATCATCGGCACGGGCAGCGTCCAAGAGCTCGCAGTGCCGGAGGTCTGCAATTCGGCCATCCTCGTCCTGGCGGAGACATGCTCTGATGGCTGGTGCTGAGAGCGTTGAGCTTTCACCGAATTCTTCCTCACTGGTCGGCTTGTCGACCGGGTTACGGGACAGTGCATCAGCAAACGCATTCTCTTTGCCCTTGCGCCAGTGCGCGACGAGTTGAAACGACCGGAGCTTCAGTGCGAGGCGTAGCAGACGTGGATTTTCTATCTGATCCAGGGTGTACTTGTTCAGAATCGGGACCAATGAACGGTGGTCAGTGAACAAATCGAATCGGCTGCCGGACAGAAAGAGGGAGCACTTGTGGACAGCCCAAACCACAGCAAGTAACTCCAGTTCTATGACGGCATAACGTGTCTCTGCGTCGGTGAGAAAGCGGCTGCCACACTGCAGCATGCGCCACTGGTTATCTTGGCGTTGCCATAACACGAACCCAAGTCCGTTCAGGGCAGAGGCGTCGGTCTCTAGCCGAAGGTCGTCACCAGGACGGTAGTACGAGAGAGTCGGCGGCGATATCAGTTCAGACTTGGTGGCGTTGAAAGCCGCGGTGTGGACATCATCCCACACGAACTCATTCGTGGTCTTCAATAACGGACGTAGCGGAGCTGCGAGCTCGGATATCCGTGGGGTGAATTCTCCACACTGATTCACCAGACCGAGGAAGGAACGGAGGTCGGTACGATTGGTGGGTAGGTTGAAGTGCTGAAGAGCCGATGTCTTGTCAGCTGGCACGGTGTATCCGTTGGACGACACATGAAACCCACAGAATTCGACTTCAGGAGCGGCGAAGACAAACTTCTTTTGACTGAGAGTAATTCCGTGTTCGCGTGCACGGGTCAGGACGGCACGGACGTGAGCGACATGGTCCGAGAATGACTCATCGTGAACGAGACCGTCGTCCACCACCTTGATGAGATGGGTCAAACGGTCGAAAGCTGCGTCGGTGCGGCGGTTGTACTCATCGCCGGCGGACACAAGACCTTGTGGATTCCGGCAGAATCGGTATCTACCCCACGGCGTGATGAACGTAGTGAGAGACTTGGCAGACTCAGACAGGGGCACCTGCCAATAGCCATGACGGGCGTCAAACTTGGTGAACCATCGGGCTGTGCCGATGCCAGAGAGAGCATCACGTGCGTTCTGCATGGGGTGGGTGGGACGCTTCACTTGTCGGTTGAGAGACTGAAGGTCCACAGTCAGACGTTTCTCACTAGAATTCTTCTTGTCGACTACAACAATGGGGTGGCACCAGTCGCACGGCTCTGACACTGTCTCGATGATGCCTTCCTCAACCATATTGTCGAGCTGGGTTTTCACCTGCTCACGGTAGGCATGTGCGATAGGACGAGCTGTGTAGACTCGGTGAGGTTTCGCATCATCTTCGAGAATGATGTCCATTGGCTTGCCACACATGGGTTTCAATGTCGTGTCGTCGAAGACGTCTGCGAACTCTCGCAGTAGGTCAGCACGGATCTGCGCCAGCTTGCTAGGGTCGGGTGTGTTCACGAGACCGGTCGTCACAACGGGAGCCGTTGGAGGTGGTGTGCTGCTGGTACAAACACGCGCAACTTGCTTGGGCCAGCCGTCTGGTAAGAGGCCTAAGGCGTATAGCGATTGGCGTGACAACAGGGGTTCACGCAGTCCACGGTACACATGGATGGTGCTATCATGCTTGAGCGAGCCAATGGTGAGGGTGGCAGAGATCTTGCCAGCTGAAACGAGACGTTCACCATTGGCAGCATGCACATGATCATGGTCTGTGGCCAGATTCTCCACAAAACCACCGAGATGCGCTAACTGATCGACGCCAATAGCGTCAATGTCACTTCCCGTATCGGGGATCCATTCCAGGGAGGTAGCGTCAGGTTCAGTGCACAATTGCGTGTCGACTGGCACCGTAGGAGATGCATCACACTGAGCGCGGCGGAGCTGTAGTCGTCCCAGCGTGCGCTGCGAGGACTGGTCAGCCGGTTTGCGGGATTTTCTGCACACCGCTTGGAAATGTCCAATAATCTTGCAGCCGCTACACTTTTTGCCATGTGCAGGACACTGCGACTTGCTGGCATGGGGAGTGCGACCACAATTCGGACATTGCGATGGCGTGGCGGACGCCTGTTGCTGTCGCGGGTTATTGCCGTGTTTTGACCGCTGATAATTTGTTTTCCGAGCGGCATTGACGGAGCTAGTGCCGGGGATACTGCTGCTCGTCCGAGAGGCTGCCTCCTCCGCTCGACACAATTTAATGACCTTCTCCAACGTTAGATCGGTAGTGGCAAGGAGCTTATGGCGTGTCTCCGTGTCGAGAATGCCAGTAACCAGGCGATCACGCATGGTCTCGTCGTACCTGGTACGCTGTCCCTGCTGGCATTGGCGGCATACTCGGCTTGAACAGAAATTGCAGAGTGCAGCTTCGCTGAAATCGCAGCAATTGTGGATCTCCCTGAGGGTAGTCAGGTACTGATCGAAGGACTCTCCATGCTGCTGTTGGCGGGCATAGAAGGCGATCCGGTCCAGCAGAGGGTTACGCTGGCCGCGAATGTATGCCTGTACAGCCTTGATGAGATCGTCGTCGTCGTGGTTGTCAGCCAGAGGAATTGTGCCCTCACGAAGAAATCTCCGGAGGTCCTCGTCCAGGCACTGACGAACCGTTGCCACTCTGGTGGCATTGTCCTGGGAATCCAGGTGCTGGCACCGGGCGTAGTCCCGCCAAAGACCTTCCCATGCGGCAAACTCTGCGAGAGAGGCAGAGGCAAGTAACATAGGGCGATCGACCGAAACTGGTCTCGCCGCAGGTACATGATCTCGTGCCGGTGGGGCTGGGGGTGGACGTTGCGGTGGTGGAGGTTGAGAAATGCTCCTCAAAGTTCGCTCCACGAGCTGTGTCAGGTGGTGCTCGCGGGTGGCGGCGGTCTCCATCTGCTGTCTCATGAGCTGGGTGAGGGCAGCAATGTCAGGGCTGAGTACTGGTGTGTCTGATTCCGCCATGCCGAAACGGAAATTTCAAATAATTATTTCACTATATTTGAGAGACGAAACGCCAGAGGTACAAGTACTAGCAAGACCCAGGACTGAGAAAGACTAATGGAAACTGCTACTAAAACAAGTTCACTGCGCCATGTGGTATCATCAAGTCTATGTGATGATTAGTTATTGAAATAGAATAATGCAACGAAGGACTGAGAGAGGACGACTCGTCAGGAAACTACCAAGGAAAGACTGAACAGCAACAAGAGACATGCACTGTCGATTATGGGCACGGAGTACACACATGCATGCATAGTATGAGTAGTATGCTGTAAGGTTGTACGCACGTCCATGCAAGGAGATGCAGTAGCATAATAAGAAACATGAGAGTGCAAATATGTACGATGTACACGGGTACACCACACTCACTACATCGAACGAACACATATGTGAGTGAGTTGGAACAGGTCGGGCCCGTAGCTTCTCTACGAAATCGAAACTATCTTTAACAGTGTGTTGGCAGTAGTGCTCCTCAACAACTTTCAACAACCTACACAACCACTTAGAGATTGAATATTGTGGCGAAGCTGTCATGGAGACGATCGGCCGGACAGGACATGTAGGCTTATGTATTTTTGGTAGACCATAAAGGCGAGGACGTATTGATCCGACCGGCTTCGTCAAGTCGAATTCATGTGTAGAGATACTCTTATCGGCTTTTAATTTCTTTAGGTAATTGATTAGTTTCGCCTCTACTTTCATGGTTCTGTCAAACTGTCCTACTGGGCCAATTGCTTGGAATTTAGATGTAT
This sequence comes from Sycon ciliatum, assembly GCF_964019385.1. NCBI lineage: Eukaryota > Metazoa > Porifera > Calcarea > Leucosolenida > Sycettidae > Sycon > Sycon ciliatum. The sequence continues at coordinate 26,552,518 of NC_088653.1, read as the reverse complement.
CAGCAAGGATGACAATCATTTTGTCAACATAGTCAGCTTTGTTCATAATGACTGTAGCACGACCTTTGTCAGGTCTGGTTATGATGATGTCCTTATTCGCTCGCAATTCTTTACGGGCTTTCAGATGCTCGCGGGATAATGAGAAAGAACTTCGGTCTGGTAATTGTTCGGAATGCTCTTCACCCTCTGCTCTAAGTTTAGCTGCGCACACCGACTGTTGAGCCTCGGAAATCGGCGAAAAGCATAATATTTTCCTGTAAAACAGTTCAAATTCTGTCATGACGATTTCTTTGTTGTTACAAGAAGGCGGAATTCCGAAGTCTGTTCCACGGGAAAGGAGGTCTTTTTGCACATCAGTCAATTCCACGGCTGACATGTTGATGATGCTGTTTGGATTGAAGGTAACCTGGCCATATCTTTTCTTTCGAAGCCAGGTGAAGGTCTTGTCATACTTAGCGATCAGTCGTATGCGTTGTCTATCATCGTTTTCAGATAAGAGCAGCGAGAAGCGTAGGAAGTCATGGGCAGACAAAAACGAACGCGAACGGTCATATAAGTACTTAAACTGGACACGGGCATTAGACAAAGAGTCACGCGACCTGGCAATATCATCTTCGGTGAGTGTGAGAGTGAGAATGATCGTGTGAGTAAGAGTGGGTGCGAGCGTGTGTTTTCTAGTAGGAAGTCATCAGTGTATAAGCATCTTGTATCTCGTCCTCTTTGCTGCAAGGTGTATTCTGATTCTTCTTTTTCTGTTTTGTGCCGTGCTTGTCATGGTTATAAGTTGCAGTTGAGTGTGTTAGAAGCCGTTTGTCAACGTATTCATAAGCCTAATCTGTGTGTCCAGAAGGACAGCATTATTCGTTTGAAATTGTTTTAGTAGCAACTTGTTCTGTCTGTTTGGCTCTGGTTGGCCAGGGTGTCATATCTTGTGTCACAGTATACTAGTAGTCCTTACAAGTTCGTTAAGTGCTTTCGCAGTTTTTCCTGTTATTACCTTAGTGCTAGGATTATCATATATAATAATATGACGACTACACCATAGCTCAGTGGTTAGAGCATCACTGGCTACAAGCGAGGGTCCCTGGTTCGAGTCCTGGTGGTGACAGTCAATTTTTTCCTCAGACTTTTCCCGTTTGTCTCTTTCCCTCAAAACCAGTTAATAATAATAATTTTAATATGGCAATAAGTAGGACGAGCTGAAGCGACATGTGGACTACTTTATTAACAATGTAAGCGATGGAGACGATGCAAGAAACAACCTAAAGGGTAAGGAAAAATACATGTAAGAAGAAAAAGGGCAATGGAAAAAAAAAAAGATGATTCGAACAAGTTTTCGTACAACACTCTTCAGGAATCACCGTTGTACTAAAGAACAAAATGAGAACAAAGGAAATAATATAGCAATCAAGGTAGGGTGACACGATACAATGACAGCACTAGAATATCGAGGTGCGATTTCTCACAAAAGTGTGCAGAAAACAAGGGTATACAAGTAAGAACTAAGCGTGACAAGTGTGTATCAGCAACAAAAACAAAAAAGTGAGAACGAATGATAATAATAACAATAATAAACAAGAAGGTGACAAAACACATTTAGGCACAAGTGGCAACAACGTTGCCACACTACACAACAGAACATTATTTGAACAATTTTAAGGTAATAACACTATCTTTCTGGACACACAAATTCGGCTTATGAATGCGCTGACAAACAGCTTCCAAAACTTGTAACTGCAAAAGATAACCATGACGAGCACGGCACAAAACAGAAAAACAGGAATCAGAATAAGTACGACAACAGTCAGTACTAGAAACCAAATGATTGTATACTGAAGACTTGTTATTACGAGACGGACGCACACAATCTCGACTCACGCGCACACCCTCACACTCACTCTCACCCTCACTCAGCTCACCTTCTCCCTCACTGTCCGAATCAGAACCTGCTCCGTCATCCACCGCGGTTTGACTCTCCTCCTCACTTGCATCGTCCTGCGTCTCACCTTCACCACCCACGCCAACCCTGAATGCCGTTGCCTTCACGTCAGTCGTCGTCCTTTCCGATTGTTTCCTTTGTATTTTTACCGTGAATTCATAGGTCCGGTTGTAATCTGCTGTAGATCTCCGTGGTCTGTCATTTGCTGCTTTGTTTTGTGGATTAGTTGTTGTTGTTGTTGGATGTGAACCTGGTGTTGTTGTTGGATGTGCAGCTGGTGTTGTTGTTGCAGCCATGGTTGTTGGTCTTTCTGTTGGATCCAGCTCTGGTTCCGGTGGGACAAATCGACCGCCGGGGGTGCTCCCCACCAACACAGACCTCGAAGGAGGAGGGTCAGGGGGAGGCAGAGGTGCTGTCACCACTCGAGGCACAGCCCCATGCAAAGCACCCAGAGGCACAGACTTAGGCACACCCGAGGGCTGCACCAATGGCGGTTCCGCACGCACCTCCAAAGAGCTGCCAAGCTCCAGCCCGTCCAACACAGATGTCAGAGGGGGAGCGGCAGACAGCGGCAGGGAACTATCCTCGTCCTACTTATTGCCATATTAAAATTATTGTCTCCTCGTCGAATTTTTAAATAATAATAATATTAATAATAACCAGTTAATAATAATAATAATAATAATAATAATAGTCTTCACTAGTTTGAGGGAAAGAGACAAACGGTAAAAGTCTGAAGAAAAAATTGACTGTCACCACCAGGACTCGAACCAGGGACCCTCGCTTGTAGCTAGCGATCCTCTAACCACTGAGCTATGGTAAATAATAATAATAATAATAATAATTCTCGTCTACGTTCCAAAGGGAACTCACGACAATGGAGTGACAAAAAGCACCGCGGCAGAGAGAGAAAAGAGAAGATATAATATTTGACGAAAACAATCACGGTGTAGATTTCACATGAGTTCCAATACACCACATCAGCAAAGCTCTTTCTTAGAAAAATAAAATAATAATTAACACAAGCATCTGCAAGCCGCACTCACACAACGAGCAACCAGTTTGGGGAATAGGAGGGTTTGTCAATTGCTTTGCCAGGCTCAGAGTGAGTGACAGCTTAGAGCTGTGTGAATGTGTGTGTATGGCAGCTGGGCAGGGCCCTGCTGCGGAGGCTGAGTGAGCCGTATGGAGGCAGCCGGGCAGGGCCCGGCTGCGGAGGCTGAGTGAGCCGTATTGAGAGGCTGAGTGAGCCGAGGCTGAGTGAGCCGTCTGAGTGTGAGAGGCTGAATGAGCCGTATGAGGAGCCTGGTAAGCAAGGTTGACTCCCCTCCATGTATTTACAGAGTTTCGCCGGTAGACGGCATCGGTGTAGTTATTGTAGGCCGGTATGATAATGGATACCGACAGGAGAGAACTAGAATAGGAAACATGATGATGGCAATAGTGGAGTGGGTGGGTGGGTTGAGAAAGAAATCCACTGCCAATGCGGACAAAGCAAGAACTGAAGTCAGGAACAGTGGACTTCGGAGAACAATAAGCGTGTGAGAGTTTGTTGGGAACAGAGCATGCGCCTTCTGTGTTAACATATTTTTGCGCGTGCGCAAAAAATCATTTAACACAAGCATCTGCATGCCGCACTCACACAACGAGCAACCAGTTTGGGGAATAGGAGGGTTTGTCAATTGCTTTGCCAGGCTCCGAGTGAGTGACAGCTTAGAGCTGTGTGAATGTGTGTGTATGGCAGCTGGGCAGGGCCCTGCTGCGGAGGCTGAGTGAGCCGTATGGAGGCAGCCGGGCAGGGCTGAGTGAGCCGTATTGAGAGGCTGAGTGAGCCGAGGCTGAGTGAGCCATCTGAGTGTGAGAGGCTGAATGAGCCGTATGAGGAGCCTGGTAAGCAAGGTTGACTCCCCAAATAGAGAACCTCCTATTCACTGTTAACTGTAGAGGGGGTGCCACAGATTGTGGACAATAGTAGAGTGATATTGAGTTACTGAGTGTACAGTCGGTACATAGGTGACATTCGGTTATGCTCTGGCACCCACAATAAGTGAGCTCAGTCTGTCTGATCAGCGCTTACCCAGGACCGGTGCTGCCAGCTTTCATGGCAGTTTGCATGTGGGCGTCCGTCACTCGGCTGTGCAAGGCACGGCCGAAGTCTCCCCAGGAATGGACGGAAGAGCACGCACGGGAGTGGGCATGTGAGCGGCGGTAGGGTGGCACGAATGGAATCGCTTGAAATCTTGCCTGGAGAGAGCGTCAGCAAGGATGTTGGTAGTTCCCGGTATGTGACGGGCGGTGACCATAAAATTACCCTTGGCGCAGATGAAGAAGAGCTGCCGTAGGTGTGACATCACATTAGGGCAGCGACTGGTGCCAGACTTGAGAACAGCGGCGACAGCTTCGTTGTCGGTATGGAAGCGGATACGCTTGCGACACCACTGGTGGTCCCACGTAGCACATGCAATGCAGATGGGATACAGCTCCTTGAACGTAATGCAGAGCGGAGTGTGTTGTGGTGACCAGGTGTCGGCGAACCAATGCGTGCCGTAAACTGCGCCATGCCCAATGGCGCCAGATGCGTCAGTTTCTATCAGGATGTCGCTGGCCAGAGTCTCCTGGAGATCGAGGAAGAATGACTTGCCATTCCAGCCATCGAGTAGGTGAGACCACCAAAGAAGGTCCAGATGACATTCTGGAGAGAGACGGATGCGGTGGTAGGGCTTGGAAACGTTGCGCGTGGCGTCATACAGTCGGCGCATGAATGTACGGCCCGGCGTGATGACGCGGCTGGCAAAGTTCAGCTTGCCCAACAGCTGTTCGAGCTCCCGTAGACGGCAGGATTGGCGTTGGCGAAAGGCCAATAGTCTGGAGCGGATGTCGTCAACCTTGTCCTGTGGGAGACGAGCCACTTTCTGGACGGAGTCCAGTTCGATGCCCAGGAAGGTGAGACAGGAGGTTGGGCCGACTGTCTTTTCGTCGGCAATGGGAACTCCCAGGTAGCGGAATACGGAGAGGACTACGTTCAGACGCTGCGCACATAGCGTTGAGTTTGCAGGGCCACAGGGCCAGAAGTCGTCCAGAAGGTGCAGGAGGTGGGGAACCTGGAACAGTTCACAGCTTATCTGGCAAAGTGCGTCCGCAATGCAGTTAAACAAGTAGGGTGCGGACCTCAGCCCGAATGGCAGTACTTTGTCATAGTAGAATTGGCCCTGCCACTGGAAACCCAACAAATGGTATGCAGTGGGTGCGACCGGGACCAGTCGAAATGCATTGCGTATGTCGAGCTTCGCCATCAAGGCACCGGTACCTTGACGTTGCAGACGCTCAATGGCATCGTCCACTGTGACATAATGTAGGGAGAACGAATCCTTGTTTATTCCATCATTGACAGACATACGGTCAGGGTAAGACAGGTGGTGAATGAGGCGGAATTTCCCGTTGTTCTTGGGCACTATGCCGAGCGGAGAGCATACAAATGGGTGGAAAGGCTGGACCGAGAAAGGACCGGCCGATTCGTCATGTCGGACCCGGTCAGCAATTTGTTGTTGTACAAACTGAGCATGTTCAATGGCAGTTGGGAGGTTGCCAGAGATGATAGATACAGAAGCACCAGAGTGGCCAATGGGGAACCCGTGTTGCAAGCCATGAAGGATAAAGTCAGAGAGGACACGATTAGAAATACGAGGCAGAAGAGTCATTAGGCGGGCTATGTACAGAGGCGTGGGGAGACTCCTTCGCTGCGACGGGCTTGTCCGTCTGGCGGGGTCCCCGGCGACCGTCGTTGGTGCAGCGAGCGGCGGGATGACCTCGGTCGCCGCAGGTTGAGCAGACGTGCAAGCGTTCACAGGGCTGGTGTTGGCATGGGCGGCCACGGTTGAAGTTGAGGCAGATCTGGCGGGTGCTGCCCGCCCCGGCCAGAAATGGCTGCGTAGGACAGCTGGTGTTGGTGCCAGCTGGAGCATGTGGCCCTGCCAAATACTGTGGGCAACGGTCACGGCTGTGGTGCGTTGTGCAGCGCGGACATGATGGTCGGGGTGCCCGGATCAGGTGCAGGCTCCAGAGGCTTTGGTCGATTGCGTCTCAACGAGCCGAGGTTGTTGCCACCGCTGCACGGAAGGCACGGTCATACCCCAGTACAGCTGGGGTCGCAAACTGCTGGTTGGCAGTACAGATAATGTGCTGGTACGTCACCAGTTCCAGTGCTCGGAATGGCACATGTTTCAGTGCGCAGGCCATGTAGATTGTGTAGGCTTCCAGCCAGGCAGTGAAGTCGACAATGGAGCGCTTCTTAGTCACACATAAATTGAGGGACACACGCCGGCCCTCTCCGTTGGCGGTGCTGAGCTCCAAGGGCTCGGACCCTGCGCCCACATTCTCTGGGAGGAGATCCTCCAGCTCAATATATTCGCCGCGTGTGATTTTGTCAAGCAACTTACGCGGGACCGTGGGAACAATAGAGCTGGACTCACGAGTGTTCGCCATGGGCGCTGCGATCGGAGGCAGCGCGGGTTGCACGAGGGAAATGTCCATGGGGCCGGAGTCGACCTGCGGCGGGTGATGGGTGACGGTGTTGGACGCAGTTTTGACCACATCTGCCACTGAGGGGACCGCCGCCTGAGCATGGCCGTCCGGATCCTGGCGAGCTGAAATTCGCTCCTCAAGGCGCTCGACTCGAGCCAGCAGGGGGTGCAGGGCCGTCGACACGGCCGCCGTAACGGAACGTGGATTTAGGCCAGTTGTGAGTAAGCTGGCCGGCTGGGGAACGGCGGACGGGATATCGTCCTGCTCCGCACGAGCATTGCCGGAACGATCCGCACGGGCATTGCCGGAACGATCGGCCGCATGGTCCGCAGGGGCTCGATTTGGAGTGTCGGCATACGGGGACGACGAGGCGCGCCTGCGACTGGAACGCCTGGGCCCGGGAGCCGACTGCTTACATGCACGGGGCATCTCCGTGAGCTGTGGTAAACCTTGAGATTAAGGTTGAGAAAGAAATCCACTGCCAATGCGGACAAAGCAAGAACTGAAGTCAGGAACAGTGGACTTCGGAGAACAATGAGCGTGTGAGAGTTTGTTGGGAACAGAGCATGCGCCTTCTGTGTTAACATATTTTTGCGCGTGCGTAAAAAATCATAAAATAAAATAAGATAAATGAAATGAAATCATTGATCATCACAGTCGGTCATGTGTGTTCACACCACCGCAGAACAAATGTTACTCCACTTCTGCCGGTCAACTGCACAACTTCTTAGGGTTTCGAGGTGGCCACTCGTCTTCAATGCGACGGCGGTAAACTTGACGTCTTGCTGGAGGGTGGTGACTAAACAGGACCTTGGAGCTCCCCTGCTGTGCCTCACAGCGTCCTCCATTGATGCGTATGCAATCATTGCTTGATTGCCTGGTGTTGATGATGGCAGGCGGATAATACTTTAAAAACGAAGGTACGTTTCGGGTCGCAAGTATCCACGCACACACACATTCAGTCAAAATAAGGCACTTGTCAAACGTATCCGAACGTTTTCGGTCCCTTCTCATCAAGGAATATACAGGGAATGGCTCAAGTTGGAAAGACTAAAACTTATATAGCGTAAAGATAATGAGATAACAACACTCGTGACAAGGTGGAAAATTATCAAGTTCAGCACGACACAAAAACTCGAAGAAAAATAATAACAGTGACACCAACCTGGTGAGCAAATTAAGTTACATTGTTAACACCTCGACGAGGAGTAACACCAAACAATTGTAGCGACAACACATTTTCTTTCTGTACGCAAAGTTCAGGATCTAACTTACGTATATACAAAGCTTCTAACACAGCCAGATGCAACGCACATCTACCACGTGACGTGACAATACGTTATTATTATTATTATTATTATTATTTGAACTGGGATGGTGAGCCAATATAGTTATTATGAAGAAAGGAAGAGGACAAAATGTTACGAGTTATGACAAACAGTCCACTAACGTAACCAGATCTTATACAGTCAGCGAGTGCGACAAAATGGCACAACACTGACAAGGAGTACTGAGACAATCGGCAACCTGACACCTAGCTCCAACACTTCTCCAAGGCGCAAACCAACAACCTTCCAACTTGGAAGACTCAGGTTCGGAAAGGTCCAAGAGGGGAAGGAAAGTGCAACGAAGAAGAACACGAGCTACGCATCACGGCAACAAAGAATGCCAAAAGTTACTGGATGATGACGAAACTAGTAAGACTATTGGACAGACTGGCCCTACTACAACTCGACGACGCAAAGCAACAGACCACCCAACTTGGAAGGCTCAAGTTTTTCGGCATTCGTTGTTGCTGTGATGGGTAGCTCGTGCTCTTCTTCGTGGTACGGTACGGTGCGGGACAGGTACGGGATAGCGCCAGGCATGCCGATGGCATAAACCAACAAACACGGAATTAAAGCTGTGTAACGTCTTTTGCATAGCTACGGGAATAATGAGCCAATAAAAAAAAGATAAAAGAGAAGAATGTGCTTGTGATTTCTTCTCTTTTTTTCATTCATTTCCATTCCTCAGTTTTCTGCTCCGTTTTCTGCTCAGTTTCCTGCTCCGTTTTCTGCTCCGTTTTCTGCTCCGTTTTCTGCTCAGTTTTCTGCTCTGTTCTCTGCTCGATTTTGTGCTCAGCTTTGTGCTCCGTTTTCTGCTCCTTTTTTCTGGCCGGTTTTCTGCCCGGTTTTCTGCTCAGTGTTCTGCTCTGTTCTGGTGGATACTCTGCTCCCCTTCAGTGGTTATTCTGTCAATGCTCATACTCACCAGTAGCTGCTGACTTCCCCGGGAATGTTTAAACATGTTCTGCAGGCCTTCTGCACACATGTACTGATCAGCATTGTCTGTTGCTGCAGCACTCACACTCACTCGCATGCTGATTAGCATACAACAGGGACAAGACGAGAAAGAGTGCATACGAAGGGGACAGGAGATTGTGAAGCCGCATGTACCAAGCATTCAAAGATAGCGCAGCAGCGTGTACCACGGGTCAGCAGCATGTACGACAAAGAGACGCAAAGCAGCAGCATGTACGACAAAGAGACGCAAACGCAGCAGCATGTACGACAAAGAGCTACACGCGTAGCCACGTGTACAATACTAATGTCCCGAGGAAAGGACGGATGACGTCGTTAGACCAAAAATACACACACACGCTGGTGAACGCATTGCTTGTGTTGGCCCCTAGCTTGCTATGGCATGACCTGTCTGCTTTTGTCTTGTGAGTGTCTGTGACAAACTATTGGTACCCCTGATGTGATCAGCTAGTTCTCACCATGCCCCGCAGTGACATGACACCCAAACTAGCTTCTTACCTGCAAACGAAACGTGACTGCAGTCCTACTGACTTCCTCCACAGTGACAGGGTCTGTAGAGGAGTGGAGGTACACAGAGAAAGATCAATGCTTAAAAAGTCAATCTCCCAAAAGTATGGCAAGAGCAAACTGGATGCTTCTTGTCATTTCCTTGAATAAGCCATGTCCGGTTATTGCTGAATATCTTACTGAGCCAGGAGCAGTAACCAACAACAGAGAAATAGGCAACACAGATTCTGCTTATTCAAAAAATGATGTAAACCCTATGCCTCATATTCGCATTCTTATTTAGTTAAGTTATGCCCAGGAATACCAATTTATAAGTTACTAGTTATGACTAAAAGTCCACCAAGGTAATGAGATATTATTCAGTCAGATAGTGCCACAAACCTGACAAGGATATTGAGACATTCGACAACCTGACACCTAGTTCCAACACATCTACAAAGTGTAGACCAACAACCTTGCAACTTGGAAGGCTCAGGTGTGGAAAGTTCCAATGAGGAGAAGTGACCTAGGGTTACCTTTACCTTGTCTCCTTGGTGTACTGTTAATCATAACTACTAACTTATAGGTCATTTTCTCTTTACTTATTACGAATGGCTCAATATCCGAGTTTTTTTAATACAAATTGCCTCAATGATTTTTCAACAGGTTGCCATAACGACAAAAAGTACCGATATTATTCACCCGAAGAAAGTCAGGACAGACAACAGATGCATGTACGTGTCCAGGGCTGACGATTCACTGACCAACTCCTCATCCAGGCGCGTACGCAGGGTAACCTCCAGGGGGGGGGGGGGGGGGGGGTTCCAATCGAATCAAAAACAACGAGTTTATAACTCTTTGAACCCGTTGAGGGTCCATCGTTCGGGTGAAAAATGCAATTGTAGTTCAGTGCAATGCAATTGTAGTTCACTTCACCATTTCCACCATAACTTACGTTCTGTTTGCTTGATTTTGACAATCTGGGGCTCTTTGAAACGCTCTTTCCACTGCCAAGATAATGAGGCTATGCTCAACTCCATGGTTGCCACAAAGCCTGCTCCAGAGCGCAGCGAATCGCCAAATGTTGGGCCTCGTGGTGAAAGAAATTCTAAATTTTGTCCCAAGGCCATTTCGCAGTCGTTTCTCGCACAGCTCTGGATTTTTTGCATCTCAATCAGTCAATTCTACGTCATTACGGCCGCATGTCATGAGATGACTGCACACCACGTCATCCACGGGAAATCCCCAAAGCACGATACAAAAAAATGATTTTGAGCAGTTTGAACAAAAATAATTAGTGCCGCGATCCAACTTTTGAGCGCCACATCTTTATCATCGTTTCTCCTATCGCAAAAGCGATTACACCAGGAATTTTTTTTAATTATGCATTTTTCGTGTTCCTTCGATTATAACTTCAGTGCTACTCAATCAATCTTCGTAGTCTTGGGCTTCCTGGAAGTGGAAAGTTTCTCGCACAGCTCTGGATTTTTTTTGCATCTCAATCAGTCAATTCTACGTCATTACGGCCGCACGTCATGAGATGGCTGCACACCACATCATACACGGGAAAACCCCGAAGCACGCGATAAAAAAATTGATTTTGAGCAGTTTGAACAAAATTAATTAGTGCCGCGATCCAACTTTTGAGCGCCATAATATTATCTTTATCATCGTTTCTCCTATCGCAAAAGCCAGGATTTTTTTCAAAATTATGCATTAAATTTTTTTCGTGTTCCTTCGATTATAACTTCAGTGCTACTTAATCAATCTTCGTAGTCTTGGGCTTCCTGGAAGTGGAAAGTTATCCGGGATAGGAAGAGAATGAGGTCAACCATGCTAGCCAGGACACTGCACAAGTATATCCAGCGCTAGAGTGCAGCAAAGGTGCGCAAAATGCCCCAAAGGCACAAACGTGATTTTTCCTTTGTACTTTTGAGAATATCCAATATGAAGCCCCCGCAAATTTGAGCAAGCCAACGTGACGAAAAATCTCAAATTCTCGATACTCAAGTCGCACGGCTCGCTTTGGAAATTGCTGAGATCGCGGCTCAACTTACAAATGGTATATCTCACACACCATTGCTCGCGGAGCGTCGCGAATTGTTTCCACCGATAGCTGAGAGTTTTCTATTTGATCTCAATATTTGGATCGTTGGATTGGAGCGAGATTTGAATGAGCAACGATCTATTGAAGGTTTGCATTTTATTCAGATCGATCGCGCAGCCTACTAAAAAATGCTCAAAACGTTGCTTGTTTGGAGCATTTTGGGGGGTTCCGGGCAACGGACCCCCCCCCCGGCGCGTACGCGCCTGCTCATCCGTCTCCTGTTTCTCCTAACTGTCAGCATTCGAATCTTCCTCTTCCCTCCTCCAATGATTTCCCAAACACGTTTGTTGTGAACTACAAGTTCTCGAGAGTGAAAGGCCTTCTCGCTTGTGACATTGTGTTCGTTTCAATGCAGCTGTATCCCGACTCCGCCGTACCGCTGATGATTTCGACGTAGTATACGCTACATGCGCTACGTGCGGTTTGCTGTGTGCGCTGTAGTTGTATGTTGTATGTGTATGCTTTTCTCATATACGCTGTCATTTTCACGCTATAACTACCTTAGGTTTTAGTGTTATTCATACATTCATACATTCATCGTTCATTGTTTAGTTAGTCGATGGAAGTGAAATATACTGTTGAGAATAATAGCTGTCCTCGTGCCGTGTGGGGTCGTTCGTTCCTGACACTTTAGGGAACCAGACGGTTCACAACATTTGGCGACCACGCCAGGATACGAAGCGAGCATGGCACAGGAACTATGGATCATTGAAGGCAGCTTTATCGCTAGCGGAATTCGGTATGGATTTAAAGGCGATAGGTTGAGAGAATACGTGGAGAAGAGGCTCCGACAGAGCGAGGAGTTTGAAGAGCGCAGTGCTAGACGGCAAGAGGGTGCGCTCCGCACAGAGTTTCACGAAAAGCTCAAGAAGATGGACGAGTGCATCGCCGTCAGTACATATTATGAGGAAGCAAAGCGAGATTTGCTTGCCTCGCCCAGAAGGACGCCGGAAAAGGCGTGTAAGACTTTGCTTACAGACAAGCAGCGGTCAGAAGAGTATTTGAAGCCAGTGGGAGGATCGGATCCAAGGCCCACTGCATCGGTACAGTGCATGGCGACATCTGTCGGAGACGCTCAGAAGCAGTTGGAGTCTCGGCCGAGCGACGTAGAAGAGCAAGACGTAGAAGCGCAAGACGTAGAAGAACAAGACGTAGAGGCGCAAGGTGTAGAGGCGCAAGAGTTAGAGGCGCAAGACGTAGAGGCGCAAGACGTAGAGGCGCAAGAGTTAGAGGCGCAAGACGTAGAGGCGCAAGACGTAGAGGCGCAAGACGTAGAGACACAAGACGTTGAAGCGCAATACGTAGAGGCGCAAGACGTAGACTCGCAAGGCGTAGAGGCGCAAGAGTTAGAGGCGCAAGACGTAGAGGCGCAAGACGTAGAGGCGCAAGATGTAGAGGCGCAAGACGCAGAGGCGCAAGACGCAGAGGCGCAAGACGTAGAAGCGCAAGGAGTAGAAGCTAAGGACATGAGAAGGGCGATACTGGTTAGCACGGAAGAAGTGAGCAGCGAGACTGTGAGATCAGATATAATTATGTTATCTGATCCAGCGTCCGCCCCACGGGGCAGTGACCGAGTCGTGTGTGACAGCCCAGATCGCCGAGCTTTATGACATTATCGGTTGTGTGTTGTCTGGGCCAGCGTCTGCCCCATGTCGAAGTGGATCGGTGACAGTGTCGTGTGCAACAGCCCACAGCGGCAAGCTTCGCGAAATAGAGTTGGCCAAAGTGGTGGGCATTAGTGATATTCTACCATGGCCACCACCGCAGCAGCAGATAACGCGTAGTAAGCCCCAAATCGTTTGACTTGTGAGTTGTTTTACGGCCCTTTGATAGGGGGAATGTTGTGAAACCACAAGTTCTCGAGAGTGAAAGGCCTTCTCGCTTGTGACATTGTGTTCGTTTCAATGCAGCTGTATCCCGACTTCGCCGTACTGCTGATGATTTCGACGTAGTATACGCTACATACGCTACATGCGGTTTGCTGTGTGAGCTGTAGTTGTATGTTGTATGTGTATGCTTTTCTCATATGCGCTGTAATTTTCACGCTATAACTACCTGGTGGTTTTAGTGTTATTCATACATTCATTCATTCATTGTTCATTGTTTAGTTCGTCGATGGAAGTGAAATATACTGTTGAGAATAAATAGTTGTCCTCGTGCCGTGTGGGGTCGTTCGTTCCTGACACTTTAGAGAACCAGAGGGTTCACAACAACGTTCATCTTCCGTTTCCTCAACATCTGTTTCATCCGCTTTTGGGTGTATTGCCAAGAAGAAGTCAGCTGTGTACTGTCATAAATTTGTGTTCCCATCCCTGATGTATTGGTGTATATGATAATTCATTTTTTTCTTTACTTTGCCATGCCCATTAGACAAATCAAGTGCCCTCTTTGCTACAATGTACTTCCGATGTAGGGGAAATGCCATCCCCGGAATAGTGCCGCAAAATAAATGGTGTCGCTTCTACCGCACATGGAGAAGTTCCACCTCACTTTCTTTTAACCCTTTCAGTGCCACGGACGAGATAGCTCGTCGTGAAACAACCCCCTGGATGTCAAGGGACGAGATAGGCACACGAAGCATACAGAATAATAATCTCAATCTCCTTCGTCTGAGTTTCTTTTCTTCTGTGTATAAAGCTTGTAAACAAGTTAGACAATAACACGTGTGATTTCAAGTCAAACAGAACAATTCCAGAGCCGTGTGATGCCTTCCAAAAAAGTCACGAAGTTTTAGTGTTCGGAGGAAGTAATAGTACTATAAAAGTTACCCATCACAAGCCTCGCCATGTGGCTAGAAGATATTGGTTTGCTGCTGAATGCAGCAAAAACTCAGCTTCTCTTCATCGTGGCGCAGATGACACACAGCCTGAGGCGTTCTGCCATGCTGACAAACTTGCTGTCCCACCTTCGGCTAAGTATCTCGGGGTAATACTCGAGGAGGAGCTATCCTGGAAGCCCCAAATTGCACACCTGAGCCACAAGACTGCTAGGACCATTGGCCAGCTCTGGAGGCATGGTCAAGGACTCAGTTTGCGCGCAAGACGCACTTGGTTCCTTAGCATGGTCCTCTCTATGGTTCGAATAGCTTTGTTACTGGGCTTTCTGCCCAGTTGCTTGGACGTCTGGAGAAGAGTTTCAAAGCCGGCATTCGTGCAACCTTGCAACAGCGCTTTCTCACCCCCACCGCACCGTTTCTGGCACTTCTTAGTATAGTCAGCCTGGCACACACATACACTCAGAAAGTTCTAATTTTTGTACACCGCTGTATCAATGGATATTGTAGCCCACTCCTACAGCAACTCTTTACAACGACTGCTCCAAACACTGTGCTAAACGATCAGCTCATCACTAGGGGCCAAGTCCCCAACTATCTCCAAGTCCCTTTCCTTCGCGGGCCTGCTGGTCGCTCGAGTATGATGTTTCACGGCAGTATTGCATGGAACGCCCTCTCGGCTGATGTAAGATCGATAACTGCTGCTGATCAATTCAAGAGAGCCCGATCTGATATTGACCTTCTTAACTTGTAAGCTCTATGCCAACAGTTAAACACCTCTCGCTGTAATTTATGTTCCCTGTACTGCAAAAATTTGTGCCCATCCAAGGCTGCCAATGTTCACACATATATTTTCATGAATAGCTTCCACTACATATTAATTGTTATCGCAATTTAAAAATTCACACAAATTGAGTGTCAGCATACACACAATGTCATAACAAACATATCTATAATAACAACTATACCGCTTGCATGTCTTTATCTCTATACATTTCCTCATATAATTTCAAACTCGGGTATTGAGCCAATAATAAAAGTAGAAAGGAAAAGGACATAATTATGGAAACGAGTTAAGAGTAACTCTCCACCACTGTAACTAGATACTATATACAGTCAGAAAGTGCAACAACTAGGCACAAAACTGACAGAGTACTGAGACATTCGACGTCCTGACACCTAGCTTCAACACATCTCCGTAGCGCTAACCGACAGCCTTCCAACTTGGAAGGTTCAAGGTTATGGAAAGACCAAAGAGGGGAAGGCAAGCGCTACGAAAACGAGCACAAGCTACAGTCTCAACGGAACTTATCTTTGATATTTTTGACCCACCCAAGTTGGGTGGTGTGCTGCTTTGCTGCTTTGAATTGTAGTTAGACCGCTTTGTCAAATCGCCTACTGGTCTCGTCATCGTCCAGTGACAATCGACATTCTTTGTTCCGTTGAGACTGTAGCTTGTGCTCGTTTTCGTTGCGCTTGCCTTCCCCTCTTTGATCTTTCCATAACCTTGAACCTTCGAAGTTGGAAGGCTGTCGGTTAGCGCTACGGAGATGTGTTGAAGCTAGGTGTCAGGACGTCGAATGTCTCAGTACTCTGTCAGTTTTGTGCCTAGTTGTTGCACTTTCTGACTGTATATAGTATCTAGTTACAGTGGTGGAGAGTTACTCTTAACTCGTTTCCATAATTATGTCCTTTTCCTTTCTACTTTCATATAATTTCCTTCATCTTTCTGTGAGAACCGGACCTATGGGCCGGTAAGAAGGCAATCATGCCTGTGCAATTGGTGATGTAAAATAAAAGTGAACAAGTTATTATTTTATTTACTGTCTGCACTTCATGAAAATAGCCAATACAAGGAAGTGATGGTGAAACCAACCACGGACTGAAAATTCTGTTCTTTATTGTGTGCACTGAACGTGTACTTTAGCTCCATGGTGTCCGTGAGCAACGTGTACAACAAAACATTTTGCATGGTTGTTGCACAACTGGTTAGACATCCACGTGAAATATTCGCGGGAAATAGAGGAAGAGATCGAATAGCTGTTGCTTGCCCTTGCTTTCTTTTTATTTTTGCTGACCCGTACAGCGCTATCTTTTGTTTTTGGTGCGTGTTTCTGGCCGTGATGCCGAGACCTCAGGTCGGCAGAGCCATCAATGCCCCACCATCACTGCTGCACCTCGGTGCAGCCCCTTCTCAGTACCATTGTCTTCTGTATTATTTATGAGTTGGGTATGTGAACATAGTAAAAAAAAGAAAAAAGAAACAGAGCTTTTCTGGTGAAGCACCGCTCTCCATCACCCAGATAATGTTGAGCAAAGTGGAACCTGGTTGGTATCTGCTCAATAACTTTTAAAACCCTTTCCTCGGTAATGACCGTCTATAGACATCATGCGCGCTGTGCGCCATACAACTAATGATGTCTATAGACGTCATGAGATTTGCGCAGTACATCCCGGTGTATAGATCAGTGTACAAACTTTCGTAACTCCATCAAAAATAAGTCTGTCACGACGATCATTATACCTTTGGAAAGTACTGAGCTCAGCTTTCCAACGATATAAAGTTCTTTGCGATAGGAGAAAGATTGACCGTGCAGCGACAGAGTTAACACGAAATTCACGGCACTCATCAATCGTGATTTTTTTATCACTTAGTTTGCAGTTTTCTATTACGTACCAGGGATTTCCCTTGGGCACAGCGCATGTGTAATGGACACCAGCGGAAGCACGTGGATCTCAGCTTTGCAGTGCAGTTTCAATCGTGAAAATCGGCTGACCTGGAGCAAGAAACTGAAAAAGAATGTTAGATCGGGTTCCTGTGTCTTTCCGAGGCATCATGAGGTAGCTTCAAGAGGACGTAGAAGTTGCACCACTGTGCATATTGAGTTGAGAGCTACAAGTACCATGATGGATTGGCTTGCTCTTGATCATTCCAACAAGCCCACGATGATGAAAATCCAGCACGGTAAACTGAATCGAGAGAAAAATTCGCCCGCACCTATGTGCGAGAACGACACCAGTAGAGTCAGTGAGCTGGAAAGGCAGTTTGCTGGAGTAAAAGGGGCCAGGCCAGAATGGAAAGGTTTAATCACGTCCTTTCCGTTCAATCAATTTCATTATCAATGTCCACTCACCCCTCTCCACCCCCCCCCCCCCTCCCTCCCCCATGTCCACTACCCCCTCCCCATTTCCACATACCCCCCCCCCCCCCCTGTTCACGTACCCCCATGTCCGCCACTCCCTCCCCATGTACATTTATTTACCCCTTCCCCCCATGTCCACTTACACCCCCCCCCCCATTGTCCACTTACACCCCCCCCATTGTCCACTTACACCCCCCCCCCCCCCTGTCCACTTACACCCCCCCCCCCCCCCATTGTCCACTTACACCCCCCCCCCCTTGTCCACTTACACAAGTTACACCCCCCCCCCCCCCCGATGTCCACTGATGATGGTATGCTGACGACTACACCCATTCTCATGCCACTTTTAATCAGATAAGACAGCTCGGAAGTATGCGTACGTGTATAATGTACGTGTATTATGTATGTGTATGTGTATGTGTATGTGTAAGGTAGCTCGGCCTATTTAGCTCGTAGCTGTACTGATGAGGCCTTTATGGCCGAAACAGCTTGCTGTCTACAGCATTGGGTACGTGTATATTTATGTGTACGTGCATATGTATGTGTATGTGTGAAAAAAAGCAGACATTGATCTCTGTGCAACTAAACGCTCAGTCACTGAAACACAACCATGATAGTGTATTGCTCTGTATAACGTGATACAAAACAACTGCTGAGATTGCTCAGACTGTCATTTGTTGAAATCCTGAGCAGAGTTGGGCACACACATTCATAGGGTATCACTTGATAGTAACAGAGCAGGAAACTTACTAGACACACAGATTGTTGGACGTGGTGCGGTGCACAAGTCTTGATGTGTTGTGTTGGTTGATGGTTGGTAGGTAGTGCAACGAGACCCATCAGTAACGTTGGTGTATACCGGTATGTGGCTGACATTGTTGTTACTCAAGACTTGCGAAGTGTTCAGCAGTTGTGAGGCACAGGTGAGTTGCTGAATGTCTGTAGACAATGGCCAACCACCATACTGCTGACGACACGCCCAGTATGCATCATCTGCTGACAATGAGATGCTGTGGTATGTAAACCTGTGTGAGTCACACACTATAGAAGCTGCTTGTGTATCTACAGCAACAAACAAGAGTAGAACAGATATACAATTATGCCATCTCAGTATCACACGTTATGCAGAGATCTGATTTCTACGAAGAGATGAGTATAACACTTGTTCGTACTCGAAACACTTTGATAAGTTATACACAGAGTACATAAAGAGGGGAAGCCAAGCCAAGAGGAACTGTCACAAACCAAAAGTCAATATCCTACTACAATAGTTGTTTCGCTTGACTTGCCTTCTTTGAATACTTTACATACATGTACCTTTTAAGAATCCAATTTGTGCAGCCTGGTGCCTTGCGTCGTCGAGTTGTAGTTGGTGTAGTCAGACTTGTGTATCCAATGTTCTTACTTATGAAATACTAATCCCGTCGTCATCATCCTGTAATGTTCGACATTCATTGTTGCCGAGGGACATGCCTCATGCACATCTTCATGTCACATCCCTTCCCCTTATTTGAACTTTCCGCACCCAAGCCCTCCAAGTTTGAAGATTGCTGATTTTCGCTTTGTAGAAGTGTTGGAGCTACTTGTAGGTACCAGGTCGTTGAATGTCGTTGAATATCTGAGTATCCATGGCAGTTTTGTCACTTTTGTGCCTTGCTGTTGAACAATGTGACCGAGTAAGATCTCGTTACCTTTCTGGACTGTTATTCAAAACTTGTAACTTATTGTTCCTTTCTCTTTACTACTGATAACGGCTCAACATCCGAGTTTTAGCTTAGTTTTTCACAGTGTGTTAACTCCCTTGCAGGACA
The DNA here is from genome assembly GCF_964019385.1 of Sycon ciliatum. Taxonomy (NCBI): domain Eukaryota; kingdom Metazoa; phylum Porifera; class Calcarea; order Leucosolenida; family Sycettidae; genus Sycon; species Sycon ciliatum. The sequence continues at coordinate 26,533,435 of NC_088653.1, read as the reverse complement.
AAGCCTGATTTTCACTATCTAAGCAATTCTACAGCTATGATATCTACCTTCACTGACGAAACTTTTAACTTATACTCGAAACAGGTGCATGAAGGACCTCAGTATCAACCGATGTGTCGCTTTGCTGGTGGTGTGCTGTGGCAAAGTGTCCAGGTCGGCTGGGGAGCGCATTAATTTTGTGGTGGTTGATGAAAAATATTTTCTCCTTTAAACACACCACTATTAACCCTTTCCGTTTGTGCCATATTACCCAACTTAGCTGTGATTTCAGTGCAGCAAATCACTTGAACGAATTGTACATACTATACTGTAGAAAGGCGTATTTTCGCGAGTAAATTTTGTAGCGTTTTCTGAATCTGGGTCAAATAACGATGAAATTTTTTAGCCGCAATCAGTAATACAAGCTGGATCGACAATTGTGTACACTGTATTCATGTATTGTAAAACTGTGGAGACAATGTGCAATAAAACGATGAAAATGTTGTTGAGTGCGTAGTTTCTGTTGTAGTTGGCTGTTGATCGTCCTGGTCTTTCAATAGTGGGCTTGGAGGGTGGATTAGTTGTAGTTGCTGTAGATTGCTGTGTTGGTGATGGTGTGGGAGCTGCTAATACGCAAGGTGAGTCTTTTTGGGTTGGCAATTGTAGTGTCAATGCCCCTGCAGGTGTTGCTCGCGGTCTGTCACTGGCAAGCTCCACTGCCTCAAGAGCCGACGGCGGAGGATCAGGAGGAGGCAGTGGGACCGGGACCGCAAGCGGCACCATCCCAGCCAATGCCGCCGGGAGCACTGATGAAGGAACCACTGACGGCAGGAGCAAAGGCGGCGACACAAACCGGCCCGATGAGCCACCACGCCCGCTCTCCTCCACCACCGCCACCAGCGACGGCGGAGCAAGCACAGTCTGTGAGCCAGAATCCGCAAGTTGTGTAGGTACGGTTGTTTTCTAGGTCGCCCTGTTGTGCGCAAGGTGGAAGTATGTGACGTGGTGTATGTTGTTTGATGCGTGCGTTCAGGTGCTGAACAGTCCTACTAACACACCGACTAGCGCATTGTCGGCATTAAAAGTTGTAAATAAGATGACTAAGGTGAAGGGCTGGTAGGACATCCTTCCGCACCGTAAACACACGCATCGTCGTAAAAACTGGCACAAAGTGTGCTGCATAGTATGTTCGACGAACAACGGACTTGACTGCACTACAAACTTTAGTCGACTCCTGTCCTTTCCAAGGCAAACATAAATAGACGGGACAACGAGCAGGACCAAACAAAGAGCCTTAGTAATTTGTTCGACTTTCAACAACTTCTGCAACAAAAACTCAGGGTACCCGTTCTTAACGAAAACTGACCGGAGAAAGCCAAGCTCTTCCTGCGGCTTACAGGACGAAACAAATACGCTTGGCACGGTCTACAAGGTTACACAATAAGTTTACTTTATATTGAGACGAACAATAAGAGTCATATACAATGTACTGACCAGTAAACGTCCGCTTACGATAAACGGTTGTCAGAACGTCATTACTCGTTTTTTCCACCAGCACATCTAGAAATGACAACTTGTTGGACTGTTCATGCTCACATGTGACACGAAGGGCAGGGTGAATACCATTTAACACGTCAAGAAACTCGTTACTACGCTCCTCATTATCAATAACTAGGCACAAAACTGACAGAGTACTGAGACATTCGACGTCCTGACACCTAGCTTCAACACATCTCCGTAGTGCTAACCGACAGCCTTCCAACTTGGAAGGTTCAAGGTTATGGAAAGACCAAAGAGGGGAAGGCAAGCGCTACGAAAACGAGCAAAAGCTACAGTCCCATCGGAACAAAGAATGTCGATTGTTACTGGACGATGACGAGACCAGTACGATTTTGACAAAGCTATTTCGATATTTCGAATAGTCCTTTGTCCTACTTCATCATCTTGTCATAGCTAACATTCTTAGTTCGCTGTGATGTTTAGCTTTTTTTCTTCTGCACTGCGCTCACCATCCCCTTTCTTACGTTATTTTAAAACTTAGAACCTTGCAAGTTGGAAGGCTGTTGGGTTGCGCGTTCCAGATGTGATGCAGCTAAGCACCAGTTCGTTGAATGTCAGTATCACATCTGTCATTTTTGTGCTAATTGTCACACATTTTGACTCACCATATCCTACTTATGTGCAGGCAGGCACAGTGGGTTGGTCTAAGATCATGATTGAGAAACGAGAGGTACCAGGTTCAAGTCCTGCTTGGAACTAAGCGGAAGGATTTTTTCCCACCGTGCTGCGACCCACAGTTAAATTAATTGGGAACTCGTGGCCTGGCATGAGTTATACATGGATGTGGCAAATGGGATTGAGGCCTTTGGCCTCTGGTTGGTGGATCTGATTTATCCTCCCCCACCGTTTAGGAGCCCATCTGACGCCTGATCATGGGGTGGTGGCGTTCCACGGAAGCGGAAAGGTGGTTCTTGACCAGGGAGTTGTATGACTCCTTGTTCTTGACCTGCCCGGTACGCGAACCCTTCGAATTTTTTACTTGGAATATTTTTTATTTTATTTTATATCCTGCTTATAATCGTTAGTGTTGGACGAAACGGATAACTTGTAAACTTATGGTCCTCTCTTTTTAAATCTAACCGAAGCTGTTGGACTATTGTGCGGCCTGGTCGTGAATGGGCAATACATCGTTCTTATCTAGATGAAATTTGTTCCCCAACTCCACTGCTCACCACGGACCACTCTAAGTTTATTTTGCCTGCTCTTGGCAACCTCGTCATGGCCCAGCTACTTGTGTCTCACGAGCAACCAAGCCTCAACTTTGACTTCCTATTCAAGTGAGCATGCTTTGTCTGCCAAGGGTCATGTGTGTTACCTGTATTCAATAAGTATGTATTACTGCACAAGGACCAGTGCAATACCGGCCGATATCGACGCCGGTATTGCACGCGTCCGAGTGCAGTAATACATTTATCGCACCCCTGCCGCCACACAGTCTGTCACCACAACATTAGACACAGTCTGGTGCAACCCTAGCATGCTGCATGCAACCCTGCTATCATTTCACAGTCGTACAACACAGCACAACCAGTCACGTTCATTTTTAGAGGAAGACTTCTTTCGAGCAGCTACTGTCTATACACGGGAGATCCTGGCAGTAGTGGGACAACTAGCTCATGTCGTCGTCGTTGATGGGGTGTTTGTGCTCCACCGCTTTGACTACTCCCGCATTCTTTGGCTTCATGAGGAAAGCCTTCAATGCAATGTTTGCGTCCTTGAACGCTGGGTCACTGCGGACGTTCATGGGCCGCTTCAACTCGACTAGCTTGCGATGTATTACGGAACGGAAACCGAGCAAGCTTGATGCAGAGTAGAACTTCACTCCAGCTTTCTTCGGACGGAATTCGACGTATGCATGTCTCAGAATGTAAGCTAGGTCGCTTGCCGTAACCGTACTCAGGTCACAGCGACGTGTCCTACTAATGTTCTAGAATTTGTTTACGTGCTGCCCACAGTATGTCATGGGACATTATCTCGCTGACAAAGTACACATTCTCTTCTTACTCTTGGACCAGCGTCTCTGTTATGAACCCTCTAAGATTCTCTAAATTGTCAGGATCGTACGACCACACGGCACGAGGACAACTCTTTTCCTTTACACAGTATATTTCACTTCATCGAATAATTAACAATGAACACTAATAACACCAGCTATTTATAGCATGCAAAAACATACGCATATAAAACTGGACATAACAGCGTATACAGCAAAACACACACAGCGCATATAACGTATGCCATGCAGCAACATCAGCGGTACAGCGGAGTCGAAAGACAACATTGCGACGAATACAATGCCATAAGCGTGAAGGCCTTTCCCAATTGAGAACTGGTGGTTTGCAACAGTCTCCTTGTCGGCCATTTTGTCCATCCTTTCCAGCTTGTGTCTTTACAATACTCGTCGAATAAGCGGAGCCATTTGTCAGTTGCCTGCTCTGTGTTTTTTTTTCTGCTCAGAAACGAGGCTGTCGATGACGGTGTGGGACAGTTTCTCAAATCGGCTGTCGACAGTCTTCTCTAATACGTGGGCGTCTGCTGTCTCGACTCTCACGGAGCTTGTGGAGTTGACTTGGCGGACACAAGCCGGGTCCACATTCGCTTCCGCGACAGCGTCCTCGACCAATTATTATTTGGTGTGCTGCAGCAAGTCAGCAGCGACTCCCTGGCGGAGCGACTCGCAATATTCCCCAGTACACCGCCAGCCAATGACTATGTGGATGCACTGCAGTGCGATATTGCGAGCGTAGCGAAGTCAGCGTGCAAATAACCTATAATATAATTATTTGCACGCTCGCTTCGAAGTGAGCGTGCAAATATAGGTTATTTGCACGCTCACTCGCCGGGGTGCAATATCGCACTGCAGTGCATCCACATTGACTGGCGGTGTACTGGGGAATAATGCACGCTCAGTAAGGCCGCTGATTGACTCAAACCATGGAGACACTCACGTGGGGTGCGATAATTTACTTCGAAGTAGAATATTTCAAGTCCCAGCGAAAGTCTGTGCAACCTCATTGTTCTAACCTAGGTGATACTACAAGTTTTTCTTCTCTTAGATTGATCATGTATGCTCCACCACTGATGGCTTTGTGCTGTCCAGAATTTATTTATTCATTTATTTACTGTTTGTGTAGAGTATGCAGATTCTTCAACCTTGTACCTGTTGCATTGTAGTCTACCGGCTGTGTCACTGTAGCTTGGTGTGTTAAAACCTGTACAGTAATAAGACTAGTGTCCTTTGCATGTGAAGTTCGATGCTACCTTTTTAAGAAGCTTTCCTTTTTTCTTTACTTTCTTCCAATACATGTCTTCTGATTGGCCGAATCTGTGCCATCTCTCTATCTCCTGATTGGTCTAAACCGTTGCTCGTTGTTATGTGAAACCTGAACTCTCTTAGTCTTGGCACATATAAAAGCTCTGTCACTGAAGAAAGATCATCCTTCATTTCTTCAACCACTTCTCCTTGCTCTGGTGAGACTTGTTGGTTGTTGTGTGCCCAACCACTTGGGCCACGCTACAACTGGTGGCAGCGGTGGATGTTTCGGGTTTTTTTTTCATGCTATGTTTTTGTTGTTGAGACAATGTGAAGTGATTCCTGGTTCGGAATGGCCCAAGCACAGCCTAACCAGCAAGTACCGCCGGCCAAGCCGCCCCGTCCGGCCCAGCCTGCTCAGCCAGCCCAGCCAGCCCAGCCAGCCCAGCCAGTTCAGCCAGCTCAGCCAGCCCAGCCAGTTCAGCCAGCCCAGCCAGCACAGCCAGTTCAGCCCGCCCAGCCAGTGCAGCCAGCCCAGCCAGTTCAGCCCGCCCGGCCAGTTCAGCCCCCCCCCCCCCCAGCAAGCTCCCGTTCGACCCATCCGGCAATGGGCAACTCCGGAACGTTTTGATGGTGGAGCAGCCTCGGACTGGACTACTTGGCGTGACCACTTCACTCAAGTTTGCCTGGTCAATCAGTGGACGCCGCAGGACCAGGTACAGTACATCCCGTTGTACTTTATAGATAATGCGCAGTGCTACTACCAGTCGCTTCCTGTCGCGACACGCCAGGATGTTCAGCAATTACTGGTAGCTCTGGAGGGTCGGTTTGCTCCACCCGTCAGGACCGACCTCCACAGAGCGGAATTGAAGGCCAGACGACAGCGAGGTGAGGAGGCGTTGTCTGATTACTGCGAGGTGATTCGCCGATTGTCTCGCAGAGCGTACCCTACCTTGCCAAACCTCGTGCAGCTCGTGAAGGGCCAGCTGGCATGTGACCAATTCATTGAAGGTCTGGACAGCAGAGAGTTGCGCATGGAGGTACGTCGCCAAGACCCCCGAACTCTTGACCAGGCACTGCAGCAAGGACTTCGAGCACTTGCCATACTCCAAGCGGACGCTACTACTAGTGCGTCTCAGCCAGTGGCCGCGGCTGTCTGTGCTGCCAGGGAAGATCGTTTGGATGCCTTATTAGTAAGGATGGAACGATTGGAAACCGCTCTGTCATCTTTGCAGCGACCGCAGCAGCAACCCCAGCAGCAACCCCAACAACAGCGCCGCTGTTACCATTGTGGGAGTGCCGAACATCTGATTGCGTACTGCCCGACTGCACCTCCACCCCGGGGACAACGTCAGCGCCCTTCGGGAAACGGCCGGGAGTTGGCATAGAGGGTCTAGAGTCAGCTCCAAACCACCATGGCCCGGAAGTGCTGCCCGCCGCGCCTTCCGATGTAGTATGCCATTCCGTTGCTGTTGACAGTTGCCAGTATGTTATCGGCAAAGTAAGTTCAATATGCATAACTGATGTCCACATGTTAGTTGATTCTGGAAGTTCGATTTCGTTTGTCAGCTCAGCATTCTATCAACAACATAAGCATATAAAATTAAACAAAATTTCTACATCAGTCCGAAGTGTTGATGGCAGTGGCGTGACTGTGGAAGGAGCGGTGGGTGTGAACATTTCAAGAACATATGGTTAGACTGCGCCTAGTATTTGAAAAATTCCGGGCAGCAGGTTTGAAGGTCAAGCCTCGTAAGTGCCAGATTCTGAGCAAGTCGGTTACGTATCTTGGGCATGTGTTCAAGGGAGGTGGTGTGAGCCCTTACCCCAAGAATTGCAGTTCGGTCACCAGTCTCAAACCACTTAGCTCTGCAACCGAGGTTCGTCGATTTGTAGGTTTTGCTTCCTACTACAGGCGGTTCATCAAGGACTTCGCGACAATTGCAGCACCGCTACACAAGCTAATGCAGAAACAGGCAAGCTTTTCGTGGACGGATGAGTGTCAGCAAGCGTTCGATATCCTGAAGCAGAAGCTCACGTCATCTCCTGTCCTGACGTACCCGGATCCATCCCGCAAGTTTATCCTGGACACGGATGCTTCTGACACTGGTGTTGGTGCAACTCTATCGCAGGTTGACGATCAGGGCAGAGAGCAGGTAATTGCGTATGCCGGTAGTTCACTTAGTAAGAGCCAACGTCACTACGGCACAACTCGGCGTGAGATGTATGCAGTGGTCTTCTTTGTGCACTACTTCAAACATTATTTGCTGGTTGCAAACTTTACCTTGCGAACCGATCACAAAGCCCTTCTCTGGTTGAAGTCTTTCAAGGATTCGGAAGGTATCCTGGCGAGATGATTGGAGAAACTAGAAGCGTTCGATTTCACAGCTGTCCACCGTAGAGGTACTCAGCATGCCAACGCAGATGCATTATCACGGTTCCATAGCCAACCTGCGGACAATTCGGAGCATCCTGCATCGGCCACTGCCGAGCCTTCAGCAATGGATCCAAATATTACTGTTGTCTGTCCTTCCCAGTCTTCCATTCCTGTCCCTACAGCCGTGCCATCAATCTCTCCGGATACAGCAGCTGGTGATGCATTGACGCAGAATTCTGGACATCAAGCATACGTGGGTAATGTCGACGTTGAATCACAACCTGCAGAACATGCGAATGATGATAGCAATTTACTTGGAAGCAATTGGGCAGATTGTTTTAGTGCAGAAGATATTCGCAGAGCTCAAGCGGAAGACAGTGACATTGACTGCATGATTGGTTGGCAACAAGCATTGTTAGACAGGCCTAAACGCAGTGATAGTGCTATGAAAGGAGCATCATTAACCTTTCTACGTCTGTGGAGTCAGTGGAAACGGCTGGTTCTGCAAGATGGCTTATTGTATCGTACGTACACTTCAGTAGATGGTAGCAACTCATTTCTGCAATTTGTTGTACCTGTCAGTTTGCGACAGAGAATTATGACTGGGATGCACAATTAGTGTAGTGGTGGCCACCTCGCTACTGAACGTACTCTAGAGAAGGTGAAAGCTAGATTCTATTTGTTTTTTATGTCGTCTGACATTGAGCTGCATTGCAAGGCGTGTGCGCTTTGTTCAGCTAGGCGTACCCCAGTACCAACCGCTCGCGCTCCGATGAAGGTGGACCAACCATCCTTTCCACTGCAACGTGTCGCTATGAACATCATTGGACCACTGCCCAGAACAAATCGAGATAACCTCTACATTGTTGTGATTACTGATTATTTCACGAAGTGGGTAGAAGCGTTTGCCATCCCGGATATGACTGCTAGGACAATAGCTTTGGCACTGATTGATGGTTTCATTTGTCGCTACGGTGTGCCACTGTCTATCCACACTGATCAAGGTGCGCAATTTGAGTCAAATTTGTTCAAATCCATCTGTGAACTGTTAGATATGAAGAAGACACGCACGACTCCATATCATCCTTCTAGTGATGGTTTAGTTGAACGGATGAATTGTACACTTGAGAACATGCTGAGTGCCAGAGTCAATGCCAATCATAATGACTGGGACCTGCATATTCAACGCTGTTTACTGGCGTATCGTAGTAGCGTACATAGTTCAACCAAGGAAACCCCAGCTAGATTGATGTTCGGCAGAGAGCTTAAGTTGCCAGTGGATATTATGTTTAACGACTCCAGAGAACATGTCAAATTTGTACCTGACTATATGGTTGGTCTCGAGATCTCCTTGCAGCAGGCATTTTCTCACGCTCGATCAGCTGGCGCTAAAGCACAGAAACGTCAGAAGGACTACTATGATGCAAAGACGACCAAGCCACGGTTTGCGATCAATGACAAGGTGCGCTTACACAACCCAGCTGTGAAAGCAGGCAACACAAAGAAGTTTCTCAAGCCATGGACCGGGCCGTATCGAGTTGTCGAGGTGATCGATGACGTGATGTACAGGATTTAGCACTGTGATACAGGGAAACTCCAGGTGGTGCACATCAACCGGCTCAAGTCAACGACTCAAGTACCGGAGGAGCAGCACGCTCCAGTGCCAGCACACCTACCTCAACCGGCGCTAATTGATTATGTGCAAGACGCAGTTCCGGCTATTCCAGTTCCGCCTGTTCCGGTTCCGGCAGTTCCGATTATTCCAGTTCCGGCAGTTCCAGCTGTTCCAGTTCCGGCTGTTCCAGTCCCGGCTGTTCCGGCAGCTCCCGTTGTGCCGGCCGTTCCGATCATGCCAGAAGCAGGTGGGTATAACTTACGCAATCGGGCAAATCTCCAGAGGCCGGTGCGATACCGTCAATGAGAGCCAAGAACAATTGATATGTACAATTTTCTTGTGAAGATTTGAGAGATTGAGATTTGAGTTTTTTTAGATATAGTGTTGGGTTGGCATTTAACACACAGTTTATATAGCTTCTTCCTTGGGTTCTTTCGTTTCATTCTTATTTTTACAATACTCACATTATCACGAGGACGTGATTCAATCTGGGAGGGGGCCATGTAGAGCATGCAGATTCTTCAACCTTGTACCTGTTGCATTGTAGTCTAGCGGCTGTGTCACTGTAGCTTGGTGTGTTAAAACCTGTACAGTAATAAGACTAGTATCATTTGCATGTGAAGTTCGAACCTACCTTTTTCAGAAGCTTTCCTTTTTTCTTTACTTTCTTCCAATACATGTCTTCTGATTGGCCGAATCTGTGCCATCTCTCTATCTCCTGATTGGTCTAAACCGTTGCTCGTTGTTATGTGAAACCTGAACTCTCTTAGTCTTGGCACATATAAAAAGCTCTGTCTCTGAAGAAAGATCATCCTTCATTTCTTCAACCGCTTCTCCTTGCTCTGGTGAGACTTGTTGGTTGTTGTGAGCCCAACCACTTGGGCCACGCTACATTTGCATGTCATGACACATAATGAAAATAGCCAATACAAGGAAATGATGGTGAAACCAAACACGGACTGAGAATAATTCTGTTCTGTATTGTGTCCAGTTACGCGTGTATTTTAGCTCCATGGTGTCCGTGAGGAACGCGTGCAACAACGCATTTTGCATGGGTGTTGCACAACTGGTTACACATCCACGTGAAATATTCGCAGGAAATAGAGGAAGAGATCGAATAACAGAGCTTGTCTGGGTTTTCTAGACACTGTCTTTAAGTTTTTGGACAACTCAGTATTGTAATTTCAAATTTGGACTTCATGGAGAATATCAAATTTGAAATTGACAAATTGGGTGTAACTTTTTAAGTCGGTTTGGAATTTTGGTGCTCTGATCCAGCCTTGGTCAGATCGAGCAGTGCTGCTGACGTATACCATTACTGTTCCTTTCCGGTAGATGGCTACGGCCGAGAGTCTTTTCGGCCCTACCTTGACGCTTTGGCAGCCCAAATAAGGAGCCCTGACTGCATCAAGCAGGTAAATTTTGATCGTATCCGGGGACATTGCGTAGTAACTCTGGATAAGGAAGAGTGTCTCCAAAGCCTGCTGTCGGAGGGCTTGACCGTTAGGAACATTGCTGTGCAGGTACGTCCCTTTTATGGTGGTGATATTGTCCGGCTACATGTAATTGGGTGCCCCTTTGTCCTCGAGGATGCCACTTTGGTCACCATGCTAGAACCATTTATGAAAATTGTCCATGGACCATCTCGGCAGAAAGTCCGCCTTGCAGAGGGGGTGGATGTGATGGTTGAGAGCCGGAGACGGTTCATACTCGGTACGCCCCTGAGGTCAATCCCCAGTACGCTAATTGTACCAGAAATGAAAACAAGGTTGCTCCTTTGGCACGAGGGACAAGAATCGACATGCTGGGAATGTCACCAGCCGGGTCACAAATTCCATAGCTGCCCACGCCGCCAGACATCCCGTGAGACCACTCTGATACACAAAGAACTGACCAAAACATCAACAGCACCTGTTGAGGATAACAATGCTACGTCAACAGTTGAACCTATTCAGGATAACAACCCTACGGTAGACTTGAACTCCAGTGAGGTCAAGCCCAGGGCAGGTCAGACAACCCCTGCCGTGCGTGGCAAGTCCAGGGCTGAGCACACGCCTACAGATGATACGGCACAAGAAGATGATGACTCTCGTCATCCGTCACTGCGCTGGCCGACTGGCTCGAAAACCGCGGCCTGATATTGAATGAACGGAAAAATCAAGTTCTGTCCATCTGTGGGAGGGATGCGCAAACCAGTATCGCTGTAAATTGCCATCAGACCCGCTTACCTGCCTGTACTGCGGCCAAGTACTTGGGTTTAACCATCACCGAGCAACTGACCTGGGACCACCATATCCACGATGTTACAGCGAAGGTAAACAGGAAAGTCGGAGCATTGTGGCGAACCCGGCGATCCCTTTCCCAGAACGCCAGGGTCCAATACCTAAAATCCGTTGTGATGCCCGACCTATTATATGGAAGTGTGGCCTATAGCACGTCCCTCTCAGCTTGTGCTCTAGGGAAACTCCAACGTCTTCAGAACCGTGCCATCCGCGCTGTGTTCAGCCTACCACCCACATATTCGGTAAGCCACCAAAGGGAGAGCATATCCCTCCGCAAAATCGAGGAGACACAACACCACCGACTCCTCGATCTCATCTGGCGCGGCCTGAACGGCCAATGTAGTACAGCGCTTTCAAAGCAGCTGACGCCCGCAACCACGGCCCCAACTCGACATTAAGCCAACACCGGGCTCATTCTCCCGCTGGCCAGGACGAACACAGGCACTCGCCAACCGTTCTTCCGTGGACCTGCGCTGTGGAACACTCTGCCAGCCAGTGTACGTTCCTGCAAAGCCGTGGCCGATTTCGCAGCAGCCGTGTACCCGTACACTCTCAGGCCATAAACGTTTTTAAAGAATAGAAACAGTGACATGCACCCCCCCCCCCCCCACACACACACACACGGACAGTATGTATAGTCATAATTATAACGAACGGTCTTTCCCTGTTAGCTCTGTTTGTCCAATATATGAGATAAAACATCTTTCTTGTTGTTTTTCTTTCTACATGTAGCTGCTTCCAGCATGGTAAACGACAGTACCATGGCCTTTTCAGATTTTCATTGTACCTATTTGTAGTAACTCCCGGGATCAGTATTTCCACTTGAAAAAATATTCACTCCAATGTCTCATTCTTAGCATTCTTTTATTCGCTTCCATGTAATGGGCTTATTGCCGGTTTGGTATTGCGAATTCAAATAAAAAACAACAACAAATTGCAATTTGTATTTGCTCGCAGTGGACATAGTTTGATGCGCTCTTCATGATATCAAGCGAATGGCCGAGGGCCCTCTTGATTGGTGTGAGTTGCCAGTATGATGCAAGCCAGATATGGATTGATCGAAGAAGGATAGATTTACCATCACTGTGGATAAGAGTCATACTGTAGCTCAGTTGGTTAGAGCATTGTTCGCGAATAGCAAGGTCCCTGGTTCGAGTCCCGGTGGTGTGACTGATGATTTTTCTCTCTTCCATATCTGGCTTGCAAGTGTTGAGTTTCGGAGAGAAATGAGCAGGACGTGGCATGTGGCCTCTAATTTCCTAAAACTCAGTATTGTGATCAGAGATTTTCATATAGCTCAATCTCCACGATAGATTTTGTTATGGTCGGCGTCATTCGCTCTAACGGCTGTGGTGGCTAGTGTGGTGACTAAGGTAGACCAGACAGCACATGCTATCTACCCTCTTGGCAATATAGGATCAGAAAATAACTACAAATTATTGCTTTTGCACTTACGTGTTGTGGCGAATACTTGAACGCTAATGAGAGTCGCTTTTCCTTTTTTGGGAAAGTCGAATTGGAAGGAATATTGGGAGCCACTTCTCAGGTTGGAGATATGGAAAAATCTTCTCATTTCGAATGTGTTCATTATAATGACTCTCTTTTGTTTGTGGCTGCTGCCAGTTCCGCCCGTCATTCGTTGGTAGGTCACGGAAATTCTTTTCTGTCCAACATTGTGCGTGAAAGGACCTGCTAACTACAAAGAAAAACAGGAACAAACACACATACACATACACACCATACAGACACACACATACACACCATACAGACAGACAGACACACACACAGATACACACATAAGTACATAGTGTAGATACCTGAGCAGGCTGTCGCACACTCCCTTCCTCGGTACAAGTGTCTTGCTTAGGACAACAAACCAGTTTGAGTGTGATCGATGAAAAACCATTAAAAGCTGTACTTGGAGTTAAACTGTCCAAGACAGAAGCACAGGTTCCACTGCAACCAATTCATTACTGTGCCGAATTGGAGGTAGCAATTTGGAATTTGAATTGAACGTAACTTTAGTTTCCCTTGGACAATGGCTATCATTTTATGATATTTTATTTTTTTCACTTGTACAAAGTACGAAAGCCTCATTTACGGGCAAACAAAACACAATTCACGGTGGCATGGTGAATGATTAAAACACAACACCAAAAAGAAAACAATTGTTTGTGTAAAACGGCAATGAATATGGAGCATCAGCAAATCGAATTTTCGACTTGATTATTCGAATGGCAAAAAGAAAATCAGCGCGAAAATTCGAACGAAAAAGAGGTTCAGCATGCATGCAGTCCAGTATTTTCGAATCGATTTTTTTACCTTGAGCAGTTGAGCACTGGAGATTTTGAGATGTGCGATGGCTGCGTTTGTTGCAGAGCAAGTCGATTTGTTGGATTCGCTTCTCCTCCTTGAGTTTTCGGATGGTCATCTGGACGGAACGGAGTTGCTGCTGTTTCACATTGCCGTTGAGGATGACGCAAAGCGGCGGATGCTTCATCCGATTCAAGCTATTGGCGACAGGATCTCTCTGGATGATCTCGATGAAGAGACTGTCATCAGCCGTTTCCGCTTCAGCAAGGCACAACTAGACAGTGTGTGTGTGTGTGTGTGTGTGTGTGTGCGTGTGTGTGTGTGTGTGTGTGTGTGTGTGTGTGTGTGTGTGTGTGTGTGTGTGTGTGTGTGTGTGTGTGTGTGTGCTCCGTTTTATCTGAGTTTTCAGTCGTTCCTCTTACTAGTCACAGGGTGGCTCTGGGTCCACAAGAGTCGCCCCTGGCGTGTTTCTGAATTTGCTGGGGCAAGGGTTCCGCAACGCGGTCGCCAGGGCAGTGTCTTTTCTGTCAAGACCGTTGTCGTCCTCGTCTCGCCATTCGCGGTGGTGTAGCTGACCCCCGAATGGTTTCAAACTGCGAAGCTCGGAGTACAGTAGTGGCAGAGGCATGAGCTGTGAGTGGATACGGTTGCTGGAGATGGATGGTGATGCAGGGAGAAGATTTACGCTGCCTGACGACGCGTGGGAAATTGTTTGATCCTGCAATTTCAGTTCGAGCGCGGTGGACTTCTAGACGATGTGTCCTCATGGCTGTTTTTCAACGCTTCGCCTATCGCTGATATCCCTGCGTGGGATGTTCTTCCAGTGGAGTCCAGGTGGGACTTCGGGTGCCCACACTCCATCACCTGGTTGATTATTTCGGAACTGCAGTAATACTTGTTCAAATAATTATTGTTTCCATTTTGTGCGTATCTAGTCTATCTCTTGTCATCTCTCTTTTCTATATGTCGCACACCAGATCAGATGTACTACTATCGCTGTATTTCTCCTGCTATCTCTCTCTGCTGTTTTTTTTTTTTGCCACTGCCCCTCATCATACCCATGCTTGGGTGGAGATCGGCGTGACCCGCTAGGGTAGCTGTCAATACAGTACAGTACATTACAGTGTGTGTGTGTGTGTGTGTGTGTGTGTGTGTGTGTGTGTGTGTGTGTGTGAGATAGAGAGAGAGATAGAGAGAGAGGCACGTGAGAACGCTAACGTGAACCAAAGGACGTGTTGAGTGTGATGTTCTCATTGCAACTTGGCCACTACTCCTGCCACCAACTTGATAATCATGTCCTCTCTTTGGTCTCTTCTCTTCCCTTCTTCTTTCTGCTGTTCCTTCAGATTTTGCAGTTCCTTTTCTTGTAGCTTCACCTTCATTTTCTCCAGGTCTAGCTTGGCAATTGCCAGCTTCCTTTCTTCTTTCTCATTACTCGCAATTCCATCTCTCTTTCTTGCATCCTTAGCTTCTCCCGCTCGATGTTTAGCCGCTATGTCTAGGTCTGCTAGTTCTTGTCATTTTTTTTCTCAAGGTACTTCACAATAACTTCCGCCGTGCTGCCACATGGGCGTTTTGCTTCTGGTTCCTTTGCAGTTACTTGCACCTTCTGTGCAAGCGTAGCGCACGCATCCTCCCTTAGCTGCAGAGCCAAGTTGCGATCTGTTTTCGCTGCTTGCTGCGGGATTGGAACAACATCCTTCTCATGAAACATTGCAGAGAGCTCAGTGAGGAGCTGTTGCTTTTCAGCGAACGCTTCATTAGTGCCACTTCTACAGGGATACACAAACACAGAAGAGTTTCACAGCACATACAGACATAGGCTGAGAGGTAAAACATGTTTCAACCATCTATTTGAGACATACATTATTGTCAATTGACATGGAACTAGCTCATGTTCTGTCCCACTCGTAGTCTCTATTAAACTTCAATTACATGTATCCGCATACAAAATGCAGAACAGGCCACTTTATAACATCCTCATACTCGGGAGCAAGACATGGTCACATACTGCGCTACTACTTACTGGCGTCGTTGCCAATTTTCTTGACTCTTGTACTGCTCCACGAGCTTCATCACCCTTTCTCGAACCGCCTTCTTCGAGACCCCTTGAAAAGGCGGATCTCAGCCGAGCTCCTCCACAATCCCTTGCATTTCTGGAGACCCGCGGCCGAATAGCTGAGGGTGGGCCCTACACTGCCTCAGCAGAATGAGGTCCATTGCGAGGTCGTACTTCAAATATTTGGCGGACTTTGAGTTGACCTCTCCCTGCGGGGAACTCGCCACAGACGTAGATGCCGAGGCAACGACAGCAGGGCTACTGGGAGCAGGAGGCATACTGGGGCTGGTATTTGGCGACAAAGCCATTATTGCGGGATACTTGGAATGAAAGTTTATGAAACAAAAACCACAAACTCTTCACAGTTAGAGAGAGGAAAGCTTCAAGAAGTCCGTGCCTTGTGCACTTGCAACTACTCCTGTACTCTAGTAGTAAGAACTAGTAGTAGTAGCTACATGCGCAAGTATGAGTACTCGTATTGCGCCGTGTACTGGAGCACGCAAGGAGCATTCGGAAAGTATTTTCTGTTCGCGGGCATTTTTCAGTCGAACAAAGCCCTAGTTTCGACTGATTGAGGGGTATTCGTGACAAATCTCGAATTTCACTCGAAAATTCGATTTGCTAATGCTCCGTATGTATGTATGTATGTATGTATGTATAACTCATAATCACAAGGTGATCGTAGAGGCATAATTCAGCGAGAGAATTGTGAATGATGTCTCTGAATCCAACTCTATCGTGTGCTGCATGAGAGAGAGCATGCAAGGGAAGACCCGTCCAACTTTTAATGTTACAAATCCATGATGTCGCGGGCCTTCCTCTCGGTCGAGATCCAGGAGTTGATCCTTGCAGGAAGGGCTTGGAGAAAACGTCATGTCCCGTAACATGGCCAAACCACATTAACTTAAATTTCTTGACTTCGTTCGCTAGCCGCATCCTTGCTCCGATGATGTCATTGATTTCTTCCAGGATAGATTGGTTGGTACGCTGGTAGTGGTATGTTACTCCTAAGAGTCGGCGGAAGCATTTCATTTCGAAGGATGAAATTCTTCTCATTGATGAGGCAGATAATGTCCAAGATTGGCATCCGTATAAAACGATTCTCCGTAATAAAACTAATTGTGTACTCATGAGTCATAACTATGTACATGTATAAAACAATAATTATTAGTAAAAGAAAAAATGAAAAAAATTCCATAACGTTTTCTCGTGACTATCATCAGTGGAACATCGTCACATGATAAAAAATCACTAAAACAACCAGTTATATAGCTAGAATAGTATTCACAAAATAGCAGTTCGCGGTTACACATAGCGTCAATTACACCGGCAGTGTGAGTTTATGTATTACCGTACTGGATTATATGGTCGCAGTGAGGCCATGAAGCGTTACATTGGCACATGTTTACCGCACGCAGGGCGTTACATGCAAAGTCGCACAGGAGCCGTTACACAGGTTTCTATATTGCCGCAGTCCTTTTTTTGCCACGCTGTACACGTGCTTTCACAGTTTTCAGCCTTTGCAGTGCAAACTGCAATGAAAAGATCGCCGCACCCTGCCGGACGCGCGTTACGAACGCAACGAAAATTTGTCGCACTAGCCTGGTCGCGCCTTATGCCGCACCACCCTGCGTTACGCGTTACGCGGCAACATATATTGCCAGTACGGCACAATGTAAATGTCGCAGTGATGTAGTTAGTGTGTGTTAGCATCCACCGATCACACTGCCATGTTTGCATCTGCCGCGCACCGCTGCATCAGTGCATTGCGCACTGCACTCACACTGCCAGCGCATAGATTTGGGCACGCTTAGCCTGACGTCACACAACTGCTTCCTTTGAACTTTTGCTCACTGCACTCACACTGCCAGCGCATGGATTCGGGCGCGCTTAGCCTGACGTCGTACAACTGCTTCCTGTGAGCTTTATCTTTCTTTCTTGCTGTTGGCTTCACTTCAAAGACTAGTCTAATTAGTGGTGACTTTTAGCTTGTGCCAGCATCAAATTTTCCAGCTCTCTCAGTTTGGCTTCTAGCTTGTGGTAGCTTTGAGTAACTAATTAGCCAGACGCTTCGATTGTGTTCAGCTCGTGCGGTTGGTGCCTGAAACAATGTCGTCTATTGTGCATCGGATGTGGGTGGCAGAACTGCGAGCCGAGCTGGACGATTGAGGTCTGCTGACCACCGGAAAGAAATCCATTCTGGTTCAGAGATTGCTGGACGACATGGAGCGAGAAAACCTGGGTCCAACTCAACCTTCAGCAAACGACTCTGCCGAACCCACTGTGGATACATGCGAGGTGCTCGCCGATCCCCCGGTCACCTTGGATCCGACTGGTATTCACGATCTTATTCGGGCTGAAGTTCGTTCTGCAATCACAGACGAGATTGGAGCCTCTCTTCTGTCGCAGCCAAGTGCGGCACCAGCGCCACCAGCAGCGTCATCCGACATTGGTGTGGGTGCTGCGTGCTCCACACCGCCTCACGCTGGAAATCTGCACGTCCCAAAGTCGGCGTAGGATAGGATATTGCGAGCTGTATGCTTCTTGCCAGCGTGGCGAAACTGCTGGTCCTTTTAGTGCAGCCCCTTTCACCTTAATGCGCTGTTCTGGTGTCGGCGCGGTACCGAAGAATAACGGCAAGCTTCGTATGATTCACCATCTCTCTAGCCCCGCCGGTAATAGTGTGAACGACGGAGTTCCAGCTGACCAGTTTTCCCTGCACTACATCAGTATTGACGATGCAATCGAGTCTATTATGTCCTCACCTTAGCCGGTGTACCTCGCAAAGCTGGACATCAAAAGTGCATTCCGGCAAATCCCAGTTCGTGCTGAAGACCACTCACTACTCCGCATATTCTGGCAAGGCAGCTACTATTACGAGCGGGTGCTACCGTTTGGGCTTCGCTCCAGCCCAGCCATTTTCGATTCCGTTGCATTGGCCCTAGAGTGGATTATCCGGAACCATTTCTCCATTGCCGACCTATCCTACTGGGACGACTTCCTAAA
This sequence comes from Sycon ciliatum, assembly GCF_964019385.1. Classification (NCBI taxonomy): domain Eukaryota; kingdom Metazoa; phylum Porifera; class Calcarea; order Leucosolenida; family Sycettidae; genus Sycon; species Sycon ciliatum. Next base: position 26,514,991 of record NC_088653.1, on the reverse strand, counting down.
CGTCACAACTGGCCATACTGTCGCCCAACGTCAACTAGCAATCCTGCTGCGGGCCTTCATCTATTTGGGCGTGCCGCTAGCGCCAGCAAAGGTCGAAGGTCCCGCGAGATCACTGACGTTCCTCGGCATTATTCTGGACTGCGAGTGGCTCGAGGCCAGGCTCCCCATGGACAAGCTCACCGACCTCCGATCGCTATTGGCCAGCACGATCAACAGTCGGAAGATATCCCAACGCCAACTTGAGTCCCTATTGGGTAAGCTCTCGTTTGCTGCCCGTGTCATCACTCCAGGCCGTACCTTCATGCGTCGTCTGTGGTCCGTCTGCTCACGGTTTCAGCAACCACACTACTCAATAACTGTGACCGAAGAATGCGTGGATGACCTGCTATGGTGGATGAGGCTACTTAGTGAGTGGAACGGGAAGTCCTTCTTCTTGCACCCTGTACGCGTGGAGACGCTTTCCACCGCACATCAGAAAGCGAAACGACAACTAATACTTGCTCGTCTTCTCAAGAACTCTCAACAACGAAGACACTGGCGCACACAAAGCTACGTGGCACACAGCGCTCCAAAGAAGAAATGCGTAGATCACGTGCATGCATATGAGAAAAACAATGATGTCACGCTGCCATGACGATACACAAGCTGTACTGGCACGCAGTGGACAAAAATAATGGAAAATCAAGAAAAGTCAGAAAATAATACAAACAGTGAAATTCGAAAGTAGAAGTCAAAGGAAGTTCAAAGAACAAGGAAAAGGAAGATCTGTGCTGATAGGAACTCAAAGCAATTTCAACCATGTCCTGTCAGAGAGTGTTAGCACCCACAGGGTGAAGGCAAGCCTTGTCAGAGCAAAACCTACACTTGGACGGACTAGAGCTGCAGAACGGACTTTCTGAAGCAATGCAACGATAAGTAACAATTCAAATTCGAGATAATCCACTTAGAAACAACACCAGCTGTTTTGTAACCTGTAAACTGCTTGTGACAATCAGTGATGTACTAGTAACTAACTCCTAGTAAGCGCTTTGACTGTGCTCTCGGAAGAAGGAAGGATTAACAAAATATAGAATAAACACAGTAGATAAATAATTGTGACACTCGTAAATTCTACAATATCTGGAGTCTTCTGCACAGTACATGAAGAACACACAGATCGCACAGGGAATACACAAGAGAACCGAATACACAAGAGAACAGAGCGCACACAAATCGCACAGAGAACGCACAGAAAACACACAGAACGCACACCACTGCATACTGTCTTCAGAACACACCCTAACTGGACCCCATCACCAGATCTCCAGCTATACACAGATGCAAGTGGCACTCACGGCTGGGGTGCTTACAACAACGGGAAGTGGATTCAAGGTTCATGGAACAGTGCCCAGATGCTGCAGTCTATCGAGTGGAAGGAGCTGTTTCCCCTCGTAGCAGCCTGCGCCACATGGGGTGACGGATGGGCTAAGCTCCGGATTCGGGTACACTGCGACAACTCGGCGGTAGTGGACTGCATCCGTTCGGGCACGTGCAAAGCCCCAGCTGTGATGAAGTTTCTACGCGAACTGTTCTTCGTTTGCTATGAGTTCAACTTTCATGTTAGCGCTGTGCACATTGCTTGCTCCAAGAATTTCATTGCAGATTGCCTTTCTCGTTTTCTTATGCAGGAATTTCGACGTCATGCTCTGTTAGCCCGGCCAAGTCCAGACCGTGCTCACCTTCCAGCAGTCTTGTGAGCGAAGTCACTAAGTACGCTGCCTGTGCAATTGCTGCTAATACCAGACGCACCTTCTCTGCCGGTGAGCGTCGTTTTGTCAGTTTCTGCTCCCTTTGCAATCTGCAACCTTACCCAGCTTCTGATCTTACCCTCGGCTGTTTTTGCGCTTTTCTTGCTCTCTCTGTCCGCCCTTGCACGATATCTGTTTATTTGTAAGCTGTACGGAATGCACACATTGAACAGGGTCTAGAGGATCCCCTGATCGAGACCTGGCTTATCAAGAGAGTGTTGAAGGGTGTTCAACGGTGCCATGGGACCGAGACAGTAAAGCCTAGATTGCCCATAACTATGCCAACTCTAAGGAAATTAGTCGATGCCTGTGATCACCTCCCCGTGTTGCCCGAGCATGACCGAGTTCTCTTCAAGTCTGCTGTGCTGTTGGCGTTCTTTGGTTTCCTAAGGTGCTCCGAATTTACAGAGGGCCTTACAAGAGAGTGTATCAGATTTGAGTCGGGCAGCATGACCATCCTGCTAAAGAGATCAAAGACAGACCAATTTGGAAAGGGAGTCCACATTGTCATTGGACCGGCCGGTCGCCCTTACTGCCCTGTGTATGCTATGCTACGCTACCTGGCGATGATTGGCAGTCGAAACTCATCCACTCCTCTGTACGTTCTTGCCAAGGGTGTGCCGTTATCCAGAGCTGTTTTCACCAGTACTGTGCGCTTGCTGCTTGAAGAGGCTGCGGTGCCAAACATCGAACTCTACTCGGGACACTCATTCCGAATTGGCGCAGCTACTACCGCCGCCATGGCAGGGATACCCGATTCGCTGATTCGTTCTGCCGGCAGGTGGCAGAGCGATGTGTGTCTACGCTATATGCGAATTCCAATGGAGACCAAGTCCAAGATCTCGGCTCAGCTTGCCTCAGGGAGTGACCTTATTTGATTCTTTGCACGGACAGTTTACGTTCCATGCCTGAAGTCCTAGCATAGGAATGTCACTGCTCGATAATTTCTTAATGCTGGGGGGTGGTTCGGGGATAGTGTTGCTGCTTTGTGGAGCTCTGTCGCTCCTAACTAGTCACTTGCTTCTCTAGTTGCGGCTCTTCACGAGCCAGTTGTTGCCAATTGCATTGGCTTTGCCTTGCAACCCCATTGTGGCACAATGTGGGTGTATTGCGGCTCCTCGCGAGCCAGTTGCTGCCAGTGGCCTGGCATTGCTTTCCAGCTCTTCGAGCTTTTGCATTACAAGACCAGTTACTCGAAGCAGCACACTATCTCCAAAACAATTCCTTGTTGCCTTGGGCTGAGTATGGGTGTGTGAGGGATATGGTGCTAATGTCGCAGTGGTGTAGTTAGTGTGTGTTAGCATCCACCGATCACACTGCCATGTTTGCATCTGCCGCGCACCGCTGCATCAGTGCATTGTGCACTGCACTCGCACTGCCAGCGCATAGATTTGGGCACGCTTAGCCTGACGTCACACAACTGCTTCCTTTGAACTTTTGCTCGCTGCACTCACACTGCCAGCGCATGGATTCGGGCGCGCTTAGCCTGACGTCGTACAACTGCTTCCTTTGACCTTTCTCTTTCTTTCTTGCTGTTGGCTTCACCTCAAAGACTAGTCTAATTAGTGGTGACTTTTAGCTTGTGCCAGCACCAAATTTTCACCCTCCATCCCTCCCATCTTATCATCTTGCTAATGGTACTAGGGAACATTTAGGCTCTATCGCTCCTAACTGGTCACTTGCTTCGCTTGTTGCAGCTCTTCGAGAGCCAGTTGTTGCCAATTGCATTGGCTTTGCCTTGCAACCCCATTGTGGCACAGTGTGGGTTTATTGCGGCTCCCCGCGAGCCAGTTGCTCAGTGGCCTGGCATTGCTTTCCAGCTCTTCGAGTTTTTGCATTACAAGACCAGTCACTCGAAGCAGCACACTATCTCCAAAACAATTCCTTGTTGCCTTGGGCTGAGTATGAGTGTGTGAGGGATATGGTGCTAATGTTAAAATTGTTGCGGTAAATCAATGAGGTAGCTATGTCACATGTGTGCGTGTGTGGACAATAAAGGCTGCTTCATTCATTTACCGCTACAATTTTCACATTTACATTGTAATACATAAACTCACACTGCTGGTGTAATTGACGCTTTGTGTAATCGCGAGCTGCTATTTTGTGAATACTATTCTAGCGATATAACTCGTTCTTTTAGTGATTTTTTATCATGTGACGATGTTCCACTGATGTTAGTTACGAGAAAACGTTATGGAATTTTTTTCATTTTTTCTTTTAGTAATACAAAAGAGAAAGACCAAGGAACTACAAGTCTTTAGTTCCTTGTCTTTACAGGTCTTTCTCTTTTGTATAAATTAAACCTTGGCTCTCCATCTGAGTACATTCTTTAGTAATAATTATTGTTTTATACATGTACATAGTTATGACTCATGAGTGCACAATTAGTTTTATTACGGAGCATCAGCAAATCGAATTTTCGAGTGAAATTCGAGAATTGTCACGAATAGCCCTCAATCAGACGAAACTAGGGCTTTGTTTGACTGAAAAATGCCCGGGTGTAGGCGGAGGCAAGTGGAGCGGTACGACTTGAAGACGCGAGGTGGTTAAAACCCGTACATCAATGAAGGTGCTCTCAAACCGAACACCCCAAATGCCACTCGCAGCTACATCCAGGCGGGCTTGGTCAGCCATGATAGCGGATCGATGGCGGAACTGTTTACCAATAACCGGCTGCAGATGGGGCTCAACAAAGACGTTGTGCGCCACATGCCTCAAGAGGGATGTCCTGCACGTCATTATGCCGAATGGATGTGAAGCCCCCAGCCAGGCATGACAGAGCATTGCATACGGAGAAGGAGAAGCCACGGGCACAGCTAGACGGCAAGAGCGGAGGTAGCCAGTTGTAGCGTAGGTGGACGCCATCGCGAAACTCACCTTTCGACAGGACTAGGCCGTGACGTCGGATGGGCCTGCGGGTTAGCCAGCTTCAGGCTCCTTGCTTACCAGCGAGAGCTGGAACCCGTTGGAAGTCAGGGTCCAGCGAGGTCAAGAGAGTGACGGAAGCTGCACGTGCTGAATTGGCATCGCTGGCCTTCACTTCTCTCTTCTTGGCACGCACCTCGATTACCCACGTCCCTGTCCTGTGCGAGAATTCGACTAGACAGTGGGCCGGTGATCTCACGAGATGATGTGGATTGCGCAACAAGAGAGGATGGGTAGGGAGTCCCAGACCACCATGCCGGCAGGGCAAAGCAAGAACCTGGCACTCAGTGGTACTGACGTTGCGACCGATGATGACGGGAATCAAGGTGTCCGAGATGGCAGTGTCGAGAGGACTGAGGAATGTGGACATGCCTGGCATAGTGCGACAAAGGAAAGGCCACTTGCTGCGTAGACCGTGTACAAAGGCTGAGTAAGCTGCTTGTGGCTGTGAGTGAGCAAATTCACTAAGCTGCTGAACCTGAGCCACCCACTCATTCACCTTTGTGGTGATGTACAGCCCAACGAATGTAGCAGAACCTATGGCTGCACCAAGATACCGACGGATGTCGGTACTATCAGTATTGGCTACACCAGTGTCTGCAAACATCCTGACAGCCTCCCCGTGGAACTCAGGCTTCACCAGCAGCACAGATTTGCTGTGATTGGTGCAGTAACCATACAGCGGGCCCTTCGTAACCGGCTTCTCACACCAGATGCGGACGCTCCCCAATTGACCACCTGCACTGGAGTCGTCAGCGTACCTCAGTTACCACTGACTCCGCGGGGGAAGGACCGCGATGGCGTATATAACCATGGCGATCGGGTTGCCTTGTGTAGTCCCCTCCTCTAACGAGATGGTCTCTTCTCCCACGTGCAGATTAGCAGGCCGTCGATGTGTGTTGATAACAAGCTGCGCTAGGGAGGGACACAGGTGCTGTACATTCCGCAGAGCCACCTCTCTGTTGACGCTGTTAAACGCATTTGTAGCGTCCGCCAGCAGGACACACTCAGAAGAGGGGTCATTGAAGGTAACATGCATCGCATGGAAGGCAGCCTCGATTCCGCAATCCTGGCCAGCACAGAGCTGTAGACTGCCAGCTGCATCGAGAACATCTTGACGGATAAGCTTCGGGATTGACTTGCCCAGTAACCGCCTCATGACCTAGCCAATTCCAATTGGCCTGACCTCGGGATACTTGTTCAGCGGGTTCAGGCGGCATGCTGTGTAGGCAACTAAGGAAGCAGGGTCCACACGCATCCAGGCAGTGCATCACACAACACTTGTTTGATGCACTCCATCCGAAAAAGATGTGCACATACACCGCCATAAATCCGCATCGGATTGGATTGGGTGTGGGGGGCTTGTGGATCTCCGGTCGGACTGCTTCCATGTGGACTTCAGCAGCATGAGGGTGTTTTGCGCGGAGGACCTCAAGGACTGAGTTGTCCCCTAAACGTTCTAAAAGGTGAAGTATGCCGGCAGCGTGTCCCTCTCTCATCATGACCAGCGCCGATCGAATCTTGCCTTTGGTCATGAAGGAGGCGAATTGACGCGCCTCCTGGGTTGGTTGACTGGAATGCTGCCTTTTAGCCTCCGACGTTGCTATCTGCTCGTGTATCGTCCCACATTCATGGAGGAGTTCATCCAGATTTCCAACCTTCCACGGATTCATCCGTCTCTTTTTCTTTCTTTTTCTTTACTACGTTCACATAACCAGCTCGAAAAGAATAAGGAAAGACAATGGTACGGAGGCTCAGCAAGCACTTGGAGTATGAAGAATTGGAGCAGTTGTATAGCTTTTGCAGGAGGGGCGGGGGGGGGGGGGACTGATGAAGTGTCGCAAGGCAATCTTGGCTAGACTTCGCTTAGGCCAAATGGAATGCAGAATGAGGAACTAGCAGGTTTTAAAGTAGTCAATGATGTATAGTTTTATTTGTTGGAGTAAATTGTTGACATTTCGTGTGTTTAGAGGACTTGTAATTAGGTCATGTAAAATAATGTATAAACAATAGCAGGACAGAGAAAGTGTTTTTACTTCGAGTTTCTCGCACTAAGCGATCATCAGAAAACAGAAATGAGAAATCTGGATCAGTATTGGTTTATATACTCACAAAGCAAAGTGTAAATAGCTGCAGCATGGCCCAAATCTAAAAGACTTAGTTGTGAATGGCGGCAGTGCAAAGCGTGAATGACTGCATCATGAGGCAAATCTAAGAGTAAAAGTGTGAATGACAGCAGTGGTGAAAGATGACAGCCACTGGAGCCGGTTGTCTCTTGCTTAATTAGGTGATGGCTGTGGATGGTTTGAAGTTCCGAAGGCAGTACTTATTCTCATGGCGACACTTTGACACAAGCTCACTCCTTTTGTTGAGAGAGAGAGGTGCTTGGGTGCTTGCACGATTGCCAATTTTTCCCCCAGGCACAGGTTGCACCTTTTGCTTTTGTTGCTGTAGGCCGCTGCTTTGCGGTGTACCGCCCATTGAATGCTGCATGCCTTCCCTTCATCCTTCTTGGCCCAGACGTACTGAGATAGGCGGGTAACCTTCTCGTGTTGTCTGTGGCGGAATGAGGATTGGTGGTTATAGTAGCGTTGTTTGAATGTTGTTGCTGTTAATCCAGTATACTCCTTCTTCTCCATACCTGCGGTGACTCTTGCCTTATACACGATGCTCTCCGTTAGACACGCTCCGTTCAGTGGACATGTGTCTTTCGCCCGACAGATATATCCTGGTGTCGTGGTCACCTCCGTTGGCTTGTTTCTTGGTTCGTAGAATCGTGTTATTATGTTGTTTGATTATAGTGGCCATATTCTGCATGCAACAGTAGCTAACCTTTACCGAGTTCCGGTTGAATATTTTGTCGAGGCTTGAGCCTTTGGGGAGTGTTTGGCTACTAGCTGGAGGAAGCGATGTCCGACGTCGGTGGCGACGTTCTTGCTAAATGGCGGATTGAACCATATGATGTTCCGGGGCGATTCCTTTTCTTCTTCATTTTCGTCTCGTCCGTTTTACGCTCGTCAAAATACTGTACTACGTTCTCCTGATATCCACTCTTCCTTAGCGCGTCACCGTAGATCGGAGTCGCATCTCTGAAGACGTCTTCACCATTGGAAATATCTGTGAGTCTTCTGCTGATCGATGCAGGCAGGTTCTGGATGATTGTAGGTGGATGATTTGACTGGCAGTTGATGTACATGGGCTTGTCGTTCGGTTTCCTGTAAGGGCAGTACTTTCCGGTGTTCAGGTCCAATGTCGCGTCCAGAAAGTCGACTCTCTTCAGGTTTGTCTGTAACGTTATCTTCAGTCCGAGGTTCTGGAATATTTTGGTCATCTCCTTTCTTATTCGGTCAGCTTCATGTCCTGATGCATTCTTGAACACAGCCAGGCCGTCGTCACGCTAAAACCCGACGTCTCTGATGTCGAACACGTCCGCTGTCATGGCGAGGGTGAAGGCTCCAACAAGCTCACACACCTCAGCCCCATCACAGCACCCCATTTTCACGTCAAAGTTCTCGTTCTCTTCACCCAGTGCCTCTCCAAGCCAAACAGCAGTGATCGCCTGGCGTGGAATATTATGTCACACTCCTCCTGGGAGATGTCCGTGTAGCGGCGGGTGAATTCGACGGATCTCTGGAGGAGGTTTTCAGAGATTGAGGGGTAGAAATCTAAGATGTCAAAGCACACGAATATGCAGTTTTCTTTCTCTGGTATTCTTGAGAACCACTCTATCACCGCTGCCGTGCTCCTCCAGACGGTAGCTGTGTGGAAGAGAAATGACCTCCTGACGTGTTCCCCAACCCATGGCAGAGTGAATGCAAGTTGCCGGCGGCGACTACACGTGGGGCAGTATCCTGCTGCTTCAAGAAAGTCTGGTTGGATGGTGATCAAATGGAAGAACTCCATATCGCCTTATGTTTCGGTCATGTGGCACCCCTTGAGCGTAAGCCGATTGTGCAGTGACGTATTGTCACTAATTTCAGGTGTATTCTTGAACGATACCAAGTGCGTGAATGGTAACAGTCGAACACACCAAAGGGACAAAATTCAAGTATGAAACAACGATAGTGACAAAATTGTGGCCCATCGTTCCTAATCTGGTTCTTCACATTACATTTCCATCACATTTATTTGTTTGTCCATCACCACTTAAGATGCGTATCATGTCGCTTCAATTGATTTTGTTTATTGCCATTCTGAAATTGTTGTCACCTTGCCGCCTGTTCAAATTTAATTCTACAAATTAATTTTCCTCGGATATTGAGCCAATAAGAAATATAAAATGGGAGAAAAACACACGGTGTGCACAGGCAGTCGGGTACCCGTGCTACCCATGAGGACCTCGGGTAGACGGGTACCTGTGCTACCCATGAGGACCTCGGGTAGTCGGGTACAGAATAGAGAGGTTAAGTTTCACGTAAAAGTCTTACGTCCGTGAACTTTCACATCAAAAAGTGAAAAAAACTCACGTAAAATTGACGTGTTTTACGTGAGTTGACTGTCCCGCACGTAAGTTCATGACGTGAGTTTTTGGAAGTTTCGCTTGGTTATTCGGTCCGAATTTGTGTGAGTTTCCGGTTTTCTGTCGAGTTTGTTGTAAAATTTGATATTTGTGCGAACTAAACCCGAATCCTGCCAGGCAAGATTTCACGTCACGTCGCACGTGTAACTTTAAAACCTCTAAAAATTACACATAACGTGAGATTTGCACCGCGTTTTGAAAAAGGGCGAAAAACGTGTAACTTAACCTCTCTATTAGTAGTCGTAAACCCGAAATCGCAGATGACATCATGTACAGTGTTCAAATTCATGTCATACTCCCCACACCCGTGGAAACCTAACCGAACCCGATACTGGAAGAAAATGCTACCCGACTCAGCTGTAGAAAAAACACACGGTATGCAATGTTACTTTCAGACTGCTTATTATCTCGTTACAGTCGTGGATAGTTGCTTCATAAGTCGTTCCCCTGTGTTTTATTCTTCTATTATAACTTAATTTTCCACATATTTTCCATTTATACTGAGCCAGTAATAAATAGAACAAAGAGAAGAATGTGCTTGAGCTTTCTTCTCTCTTTTTCCTTTACTTTGAAGTTTCCATTCCTCAGTTATCTGCTCAGTTTTCTGCTCAGTTCTGGTGAATACTCTGATCCCCTTAAGTAGTCATTCTCTCAATGTTTATTCTCCGCATAAGCTGCTGGCTTTGCAGGGAATGAGACTTTCTGCAGGCCTTCTAAACACTTCTACTAATCTGCAGTGTCTATTGCCGCAGCAATCACACCCACTCCCACACTGCAGCAATCAAACCCACTCACACACTGCCTAGTATACAGTGGGGACAAGACGAGATAGAGTGCATATGGAGGGGACAGAAGACGGTGCAGCCGCATGTACAAAAGGCAAAAGCATTCAAAAACAGCGAAACAGCGTGTACCACGGGTCAGCAGCATGTATGACAAAGAGACGCGAAGGCAGCAGCATGTACGAAAAAGGGACGCAAACGCAGCCGCATGTACGACAAAGAGCTACACATGCAGCCACATGCACAACACTAGCATCCCGAGGAAAGGACGAATGAAGTGAATAGACAAAAATATGCACACACTCTTGAACGCAATGCTTGTCCTGGCCCCTAGCTTGCTATGGCATGACCTGTCTACCTTTTGTTTTGCGAGTGTCTGGTATAAACTACTGGTACCCCTGGCGTGATCAGCGAGTTCTCACTGGGCTATGCAGTGACATGGCAACCAAAATAGCTTCTTACCTGCAAATGGAACTGGACATCAGTCGTTCCGACATCCACCACAGTCACAGTGTCTGTAGAGGAGGGGAGGTACACAGAGAGAGAACTATCTGTAAGAAGTCAATCTTCCAAAACTGTTACAAAACCACAAGTTCTCAAGTGTGAAAGGCCTTCTCGCTTATGCCATTGAATTCGTTTCAATGTTGTATCTCGACTCTGCCGTACCGCTGATGTTTATTGCATGGTATACGCTATATGCGCTATGTGCGATTTACTGTATACGCTGTCATGTCATGTTATATGTATGCTTTTTTGATATACGGCATTTTTCATACTATAAATAATTAGCGGTCTTAGACATAGTTGCTATATTCGTTCGAAGTAAATATACTGAAGCAATAGTTATTATTATTATTTTATTTATTTTACTAGGGTGTTTCCCACAGACCTATAGTCTTCTTGCGGGAGCCCCTTGAAAGGTTAAGCATGATTAGTTGTCCTCGTGCCGTGTGGTTGTTCGTTCCTGGCACTTTTAATAGAGAATCAGAGGATTCACACCAAAAACTATGGTGGCAATGCAAGCTGGATATTTCTTGTCATTTCCTTGAATAAGGAGTGTCCGGTTATTGCTGAATATCTTACTGCGCCAGGAGCAGTAACCAACATCAGAGAAATAGGCAAAATGGATTCTGCTTATCCAAAAAAGACAGACTCCGTGCTTCATATTCGCATTCTTATTCAGTTCAGTTATGCATACAGTGCATTCATCGGAAACAGTCCCGCTGTCTTTTGAAAGTCGGATTTGGGCTGAATTGAGGATAGAATTCCACTTTATATCTCAAAAATCTGGGTTTGGGATCTGCTTCTCCTTACATTTTCCCATGGCATTTTTTCACAGTTCGCGTCAGACTCGGTTTCTCTATTATACGGGCCGAGTTTTCCACGTCCGTAGGAACGCCACCACCCTTCAAGGAAAAAGGCGCAGATGCAGCTCCTAAAGCGGCGGGCATACCTGTCCTAATTTTGTAAAACCTGGCTGAATTTCTTTTTCCTTGTTCTTGGACTTTTGTGGCCCCAAAAGTTGCAAGGAGTAATTGCACGGGTCACCCAATGCAGGATGTACTGCAGAGCATAGATTAACGGCGATTGTGATTTTCCCCGGGGACAGATTATGCTTCAAGTCTGGGTTCGAAACTTCATAACAGTTTCGCCACCTGCAGGAATCGTGCAATATTGTAGGGAGAGTCGGCTACAGCTTGACTGACGGATGACTGAGACCACTAAAGAGCGGCAGAGTGGCGGCTTTGTGCTCTTTCTGGAAAAGCTAGGAAGGGCTTTGCATCCTCGACGACGCAGGGCAGAAGACACATTTCCATCAGTTCTCATAACATGCATGATGAGCTAGGCAAAAATGCATAACGTAGGGCCCTGAGCTTCCCATCTCTCTCGCTCTTATGTTTTGTTTTTGTTTTTGCTGTTCCTGATGGAACTCGTGTTATTGTGTTGGCTTCCTCTTCTTGGCCTTGGAGCGATGCGACAGGATCGCATTTGGTGGTGTCTGGTCCAGCTGATTGTGCTTGCGGCGTTGCTTGCTGCGCGTTTTCCAGTCTCCCTCGTCTGCTGTGACTTGTTGAAGTAGCGCGAGGCTGCGCTCATCATCGTCACTGATGTAACTCATGTCGTCGATGCCTGCTGCTTGGTGACGCGGGGTTGGGCAAGTGGTTGTCTTTCGACAATGTGCGGTTGGCTGCGGAGTCCTTGCTTGACTCTTCTTTATTGCTGCCAGTTGGATTTTCAGGTTCAAAACTGTCTTTGTGTTGAACCGCAAGGCTCGAAGCCGAGTACATACGGTACGCTTTCCAACGGCCAAAGAGAGTTGGAAAGCTTGTGTCTTTGTGGGTAACTTGAACATTTGGGCTCATGCAAAATCACACCGATTTTGGGATTTCCCCACAACTTTTTGCGTCAGCAAAAATGTTGTGCTGTACCGCATTCCTGTCACTTCGCAGTGGCTTTTCGTTGGTGCAGTTTGTATCCCACCCTCCCACCCCTGACTTCTGGGTGTGTGTTTATCGATATATCGTATTGGTTTTTCTTATTGGCCATGTGGCTGTTGCAGTTACGACTGCTTTTCTTTTTTAGTTAAAAAACGTAGGGGTGGTGTGTGCGTCGTGGGCCATTGTATGGTTACATACAGCTTCAGATTGTATGGCTAGTGACAGGGGGTTGAGTTTGCAGGGGAAGAATACAGTGATTGAACTGAAGCTGGATGATGACCGTGTGGTGAGTGTGTGGGGGTTTCGGGATGCCGTCCTGGGGCAGGGATGTCGGTCCTTTAGCTTGGACGGGTGTTGTTACATTCATTGTAACATTATGTCGTTTTCTGTGTGTTTTGCTGTGCGACTACAGTAGCAGCAGTGTCTTGTGCTAATTTTTCTTATCAGGCCCTATTCAAGGAAGAAAAAAAATCAGGAAGGAGATATAATAATATCAATAATAAAGCCATTGCCGAGCCACCGTGCTCACAGCAGAGACTTCTGTGTGTGTTATTGTTGTGAAGTGGACCACAAAGACGCGGCAGTTTTGGGCTACATGTGCCTGCAGTACTATAAGTGGTACTGGTACGGTCTGCGTACATTCCACTGCGACCCTCAGCTACAGTGCAGTGGTTGGCTGTGTGGCCTGGCTGTGGGCATTTTCGGCAGGTCTGTGGCTGGTTCTCGTACCTTACCCGAAAAATATTCTTGGCATCAGCTCAGACAAAGCAGGGAATATTTGTGGCTGGCGGTTTGAAGCGGAATGAGGCGAAAGGGACCCCAGTCCCTACGACATGACCAGCACTGGTTTTGCCGGACCTGGCCATGTCGAATTTTGCCCACTATATGGCCAAACCCGTTCAGGGCATTGTCCATCACCAAATTTTCTAGCCAAATTTGTACGTCAAGGATTTGAATTTCCGCTGTGTTGGAGAAAAGCAGACTAACAGGGAGGGTTACACCATTGAGAGTAATGCCCTCAGCGCAAACATGTTTCAGAGAGTTCTGAGTTTCAAATGTTACCTTGCATTGTTGTTTGGCGGAGACCAAGTCTTCAGTGCCGCAGTTGGGGAGGGCCTCCGCAACAGCAAGGGTCTTGGTGCCGTGGGGTGCAGTGAAGACGCATGTGTTTCGTTTGAGATCGTCCGGCGAGATTACTAACAAGGGTAGCAGTGCGGTTTAGCTGCTTGTTGTAGCAGAGCGTGATGAGTGGGCCATACCGGCCAAAAACTCCAGAAGGCTCTCGCCAATTCAAGAACTGCACTGGGTGTCTTCCGTGAGAAGACAGTATCGTTTAAAGACTAAAAACGCTTGCATACACACACCTCCAAAATCTGCATCCACTTTCTATGTAGTGTTAGCCAGCTAGTCGTTGGTTACAAGCACTACTGTGTATGCAGGGTCATCACATGCGTATGTGTTAGCTGCTCCAGGCTAACCGTTCTTCTTAGGAACCAACACGATCGGAGACGCCCACGGACTGATAGACTCTTGGATGATACCCTTCTCTAGTAACTCATCCAATAACGTCTGCAGAGCAACGCGACGGTGATACGGAATGCGCCGAGCTGCTTGTTTAATAGGAGTATGTGTGCTTGTATCAATTTTATGCGGAAATATGTCACAATAGCCATAGTCGTCTTCATGCAATATAAATAGGTCGTGATTATCAATGAGGAGTGTGGTGAGCATGCTTTTGGTTTCGGATGAGAGGTTTTGTTGTGATTTAACGTATTCATTAATGGTAGCCTTGCGCTGTTCTGTGAGTTCAGGTGTGCGATCAGTGGTGACGGATGAAACCGCGGCGTCATCTTCATCATCATCATCATCCATAATGAGAGGAGACAGTTCGGCAATATTGGTGTTTTTATGTATAATAATATTATGCTCAGCGTGATTCTCAATTATCATGACAATGTGTGAGTGATCGGGACCCACTGTTACAAGTGCAGGTGTCACCGACAACGTAGGAAACTTATCCACAAACGACTCTAGTGGATCAGCAACACAATCCAGAGTTTCCGAACAAGCATCCACATAGACACATGGTACGAGCACAACATGGCCAGCAGGCACAGACAGCTCATCGTCAAGAGCAACACGAGAAGAATACGACGAAACAGGTACATCGTCGGAGCATGCATCAGAATGAGTATGAGTATTACATGAGGGGGAAGTATTACGCGGAACAATACGATCATAGGGCGTACGTGACGGAGGACACCCAGAACCAGAAACATGCAACGGAACAGACACATCGCCAAACATCACAACACCACGAGCAATATCTAATACACCACCATGCTGCAACAAAAAATCGGAACCAAGAATCATGTCGCAGTGAATACCAGGAGAGACAACAACCGTGTGCTGGAAAGACAGATTTCCTAGCGACATACACAGATCCATGGATCCAACGACAGGAAGTTGTGCGCCATTGACTGCACACAACCGCGGAGCAGACTCTAGAGGAGGTCGCTCTGTCAAATTAGGCAACAATTTAGAATGCACTAACGACACACTTGAACCAGAATCAACAAGAGCAACAACAGGAGACGAATACGAAGACGAAAGACAAACATCAACGTGTACAATAATGGGTGAGATCGCACCACATACCTCCTCGAGGGGCTCCACTCGGACGACTGACGGCGGCCCCGTGTCACCAGTCCAACCTAGTTTTTTTGGGTGCGGGCAAGATGCAATGAAGTGGCCCTCTTCACCACATCCATGGCACACTCCACGGACAGGCCTCGCAAAACTCTGGCCACGACCACGACTAGGCGCACCAGCACCACGAGCAACAAAACGTACATGGTCTTGCTGGGGTCGGGTGGGGCGATACAGACTCACGCTCTCCATTTTCGCCTCCAAAGCAGAGAGACACGAATCAAAACTCGACAAAAGCGAAGCCAACTGGTCTCGCTCAGATTCCGACTTCAGTGGACCGACTGCTGCGTAGGGGTCACGACCATGAGCAGTGCGACGGGGCTTCACTTCCGGAGCAGCAGCAAATACGGGCTGTGCATACTGGTAAGGTACGGTGCGGGCCTGCTCGCGAGCATAAATAGCACCTACCTCGATGGCCTTTTGGACCGCCGCATCCAAATCAGTGGGCCGAGGTGACGCCAACGCCAAGCGCAAATCCTTCGATGCCTGGCCATCAATAAAAAGTTGCAAAAGCATTGAATCAAGCAGTGCACCTTGTTGTCCTGGGTAGGCTCGACGAGCCAGCCGACGAAGTTCCGTGGCATACCCGTGCTGAGTTTCACTCGCCAGCTTCACTCGCTGGCGAAGACTGGCCTCGTGCATCAATGCTTGCTGGGGCGGCTCAAGACGGACATGCAGAGCCTCGACTGCGTCGGAAAAGCTTATGTCACGCGTGTGAGTTAGAATTTCGGTGAACATCTCATGAGCTGTACCAACAAGGCGAGCAGGTAGTAGCCGTAGCTTTTGTTCGTCGTCGTACCCACTCAGCTCGCATGTGTGGACGAAATGCCTCATGTACGTGGTGAAATCTTGGCCTGGCTGATTTCCGAATGTCTCAGGAAGCAAAACTGGCTTCGGCAGTGGACGTGCATGTGGTGTGTCTGTGTCCGACAAACGAAAACGATGGGACAACCCTTGTACCGGCGAACTCTCACGCTCTTCAGCAATGCTCATGTCACAGCCAGCTTCAGCGAAGCTACGCTCTAGCTTTTCTTGTCTCTTGGATTTCGCTGAACGGCCCATTGTGAAAAAAAAATTGTTTTTGTATTTTTTGAATTTTCGAAAAAAAATAATCAGCAAAAATTTCCCGTAGACTCGATCGCCTATCGATATCGATCTCAATCTATTACGTAACCTATCGTGCGTAGCGGCAAACAACTAAATTTGGCAGAGACAATTCCAAATAGGCAACTACTCTACGGACACAGTGTAGACTCTATTACCCAGCTAGCAGTTATCCTATTACAGAAAACACGGGCACAGAAAATGTTCCGAAAATGTTTGGCCAGACAGGTTGGCGCCAATGCTTGACCTATGGACTGTAAACCATGGTAAACAATGCATGCAACAAAAAAACGACGAGCAGAAAGAAACACAATGCAGAAAGGAAAATATCGACGAAGACAGTGGATGAGGATATGGTTTCACTTGCGTGGGCCTTCGTGGTTCTTCATAGTCGGCGATCTCCGAAGGCGTACATACTCCGCCAGCGATGTAGTGGTGGACGTTTTCCGCTGCCACCAGTGTTAGCTGCTCCAGGCTAATGATGTCCCCTCACACCGGAACACAAGGGTATTATGATTGGATAATTAGAAGTATTCGATAAGAGTGTAAACAGAAGGAGAACAGGACAACGACAACTCAAGACTAACTACAACAGACAGAACCTGGAGCATGCGCTCTTCTATGTGAGTGGCTCATTGCCAAGGGGAACGAGCGGGAAATACGAATAGTAAGTATTCAGGTCGTAGCATACATACACCTATTACATATGCAAAGCTTGGTGTGTGTGGGTGGGGGGAGGAGGGGGGGGGGGGGCTCACGGGTGCCCGCACATGATTTTCCTGGTTCTGTATGGTTCTCCTTTCTGGTGTCTGCAGGAACAAGAAGGTAGTGGCTTTACAGTACAGGAGGTTCTTGTGAATGCGTATTTGTGAACCGCATCCCGAGACACAAATAGAATTGCCAAGAGATCATGACATTACACTATACCATGTGTGTTTACGCCAGCCTGTGTAGATGAATATTGCCCTTCATGCGTATCTTTGTTTTTGGAGTCTGCTGCTATCACCGCAAGTGACAACCAGCTAGTGCACGCCCAGTGCAGTGGCTGGTTGTCATGCTTTTATCTACACTAAGCTTACTATGGAATAGTAGTGGGTTACAGTGCGTGCGTGGATGTGGGTTCATGTTTATATGCATGTGCAGGCACGCTTTGTGAGTGTTTAGTGTGCCTGATTCTACATGCGTATTTTCACATCATTAATGCGTCAGTTTCAATTTGGTTGGGGTTATAGAGTTTTAAGCAAAGAGATCCTTTGCTTTGGAGATGATTTACAGTTTTCTTTGCCGTGCCCGGTATGTCAACCAAGTGCTTCTGACTGGTAGCATAAGAAATCCAGGTTGATAGCCAATCACGCTACTCCAGTACTGCAGTAGCGGCTATGTGTGCACTTACCCCCCCCCCCCCCCAATATTAGACACCCTTAGCAAACAACGGTAACGCTATTTGTTACGGTACTCGTACCTTGATCACCCAAATAGCGTTGAAACTGCAGCGTAAAAAGTACTAAAAACGGTATGAGGGCTGATTTATCGTTGTGACCAACGGTAAGTGTTTTGGCCAAATATTGCATAGTTCGTACGCAGTTCACCTTGTATCTCGTATATGGTGACATAAATGGTTGTACCACGCGAAATAATAGCTAATCTCGTGGCAACAGCGTACTAAAAATAGCGTCCATCTTGCTAAAGGTCGAACACAAATCACGGTATTTTCCCACTTATGAGTATTTTCCCCATTACAGTAATACCGTTACAACATAACGTTTTTTGCTAAGGGTGTCTATTGTCCACTTACCCTCCCCCCCCCCCCCTCATGGCCACTTCCTCTCCCCAATACCCACCCCCTCCCCCTCCCCCCCCCCCCCCCCAATGTCCACCTACTGTGGCATGCTCAAAACTACACCCATTCTCATGCCACTTTTAATCAGATAATACAACTCGGAAGCCTGTGTACGTGTACGTGTATGTGTATGTGTATGTGTATATGTTGGTGTATGTGGGATTCTACAGCCTTTAGCAAGATACACGCTATTTTTAGTACGCTGTTGCCACGAGAATAGCTTCGATTTCGCGCGGTACAACCATTTTGTTCACCATATACGCGATACAAGGTGAAATGCGTACGGACTATGCAATATTTGGCTAAAACACGTACCGTTGTTCACAACGATAAATCAGCCCCCATAACGTTTATACGCTGCAGCTTCAACGCTATTTGGGTGATCAAGGTACGAGTAACGTAAAAAATGGCGTTACCGTTGTTTGCTAAGTTCGCGTTCAGAGTGGCGTAAAAAACAAGCGGAATGTGAAAGTTGTCAAGGTGAATCGCTCACGTGACGTTCCCGCCAGCGTAAACACGGAAAAGGTTTCCCACCACTCTGCAGGCCAGTGGAATGCAGATTCCGGCGGCACGCGGAGCGCTTTTGATATCCTTGCAGCACATGTTCCATCTTTTCGTTTTATTTCAGCCTCTACTCTTGCAGTCTGACTGCATGCTTTTGAGTTTTGAGTTTTGACTTCTAGACTGCCAACTTCTCCCATCATGCCAAAATCTTTGTTCGACTCAGCAATGGAGAGGGAGTTCATGGAGCTGTACGTGGCGATTTTTGCGGGCCGCTCTGCAGGCAAAACGTTACTGCGAACGAGAAGCATACTCTGATCGCGGAGCGGATGAATGCCACCCAAGCACCAAACACTCCGGACATAGTATTCTTTCCGTCGACAAGCCCAAGCAAAAGCACAATGATCCAGTATCTCAACAGACTGAACTAGTTTATTTTGATGTCCAACTTAAACTGAGTCAACTCAAATAATTCAAATGTCGAAGCTTCACATGTACTGGCCATTCCAGCGGGATACACGTGCAGTGGGATTGCGATTCCCGGGATTACGCTGCAGCTTTCCGGCGGCTATTCACGCCAGTCTGAACGCGCCCTTAGGGTGTCTATTGATCTCTGTGCAACTTAACGCTCAGTCCCTGAAAGAAAACCATGATATTGTATTGCTCTGTATAACGTGATACAGAACAACGGCTGAGATTACTCAGTCTGTCAATTGATTAAATCCTGAGCAGAGTTGGCCACACACATTCATAGAGTATCACTTGATAGTAACAGAGCAGGAACTTACTAGACACACAGATTGTTGGACGTGGTACGGTGCAAAAGTCTTGATGTGTTGTGTTGGTTGATGGTTGGTAGGTAGTGCAATGAGACCCATTCGTGGCTTTGGTATATACCCGTATGTAGCTGACGTTGTTGTTACTCAAGACTTGAGAAGTGGTCAGCAGTTGTGAGGCACAGCTGAGTTGCTGAATGTCTGTAGACAATGGCCAACCACCATACTGCTGACGACACACCCGATGTGCACTATGAGATGAGAATGAGATGCTATGGTATGTATACCTGTGTGAGTCACACACTATAGAAGCTACTAGTGTATCTACAGCAACACACAAGAGTAGAACAGATATACAATTATGCCATCTCAGTATCACACGTTATGCAGAGTGATGATCAGTATCACACGTTATGCAGAGTGATGATCAGTATCACACGTTATGCAGAGTTATGATCAGTATCACACGTTATGCAAAGTTGTGATTGTAGTGGATCTGGGTCCATATTTGTGTTATAGTGTTAGACTTTTGTCTATGCATTAATCTACCCCAGTGCCCCGTCAATGACTCCCATTGCTACGAATGCGGTGCACACTAGTACTAGCTGTTGTAAGCCCTTGCTTTCTTTTTATTTTGCTGACCCCTACAGCTCTATCTTTTGTTTTTGGTGCGTGTTTCTGGCCGTGATGCCGCGACCTCAGGTCGACAGAGCAATCAATGCCCCACCATCACTGCTGCATCTCGGTGCAGCCTCTTCTCAGCAGTTGTCACGTTTGTCCTTGTCCCAGTAACATTTTCTTTCATTACTTTGGACGAGTTGGGTATGTGACCATAGTAAAAAAATGAAAAATAAATAAATGTCTGACTGGTGACATCATGCATACTACACACGTGCACCATACGACCTTGCGGCATTCACACTGTATGCTGATGGCAAAGCATGCTAATTTATCTATAGGTGTTATTCTAGGACAAGTAGTGTAGTTACAGTAGGATTTGAGGCCATGGTTCGCTTCCAGCCAGCTGCGGCTTTCAATTTTAGCTCCCCGGACCGATGGCCCGCGTGGAAGCTCAGGTTCTCACGTTTCCGAATGCCTGCGAAATTGTCGACAGAGACCGAAGAAATCCAGGTCTCCACTTTACTGTATAGTCTCGGACCCGACGCCGACCCTGTGTTTGAATACCAGCTGGGCTTGTCTGACGCCTACAAAAGGAAATATGCTGAGGTTGTCGAAGCATTTGACACGTACTTCCGTCCTGCAACGAATGTCATCCATGAGCGGGCACAATTCAAACAACTCATCCAACGACCAGGACAAACTCTAGAGGAATTTGTCCGCGATCTATATAAGGGAGCAGAATTCTGTGACTTTGGCGGAGAGAAGGATAACCGGATCAGGGACCGTATTGTGGCGCACATGTGCAACAAGCGCGTCAGCCGTGAGATTCAGATGAAGGAGGCGTCCGAACAGACCCTTGCCAAGGCACCCGCGTATGCCCGGCAAGCGGAGAAAGTTGAGGACCAGGTTGCAGCTCAGGGTCGCTCTGCAGCTGCTTCGTTGGTATCGGAGCCAGTCTCCTCATCAGCCGTCTCTCACCGCCCTGGGAACTCGGGACGCAAGCAACCCACGCAGCAGCAGCCCAACAGTGGCGCCCATGGGGAGTGCTTGGACTGTGACCGCGCTCATGCTCAGGGTAAGTGCCCAGCTCGCGGCAAGTCGTGTAATGCGTGCGGTCCAAACGCCAGGTATCCGATGTCTCCGAGTCTGCACCAGTGCGTGACAGTGACAGTGAAACTGTATTCATCGGTTCTGCTGAGTCAAGTGGGCCTACTTCACCGTGGTTTGCTGATGTGCGAGTTGTAAACCACACTGTTCTATTCAAGCTGGACACAGGCGCGGATGTTACAACGATGTCATTCATTCAAAAGACTGTCGCCAACACCTAGACTTTCTGCCTCCACAGCACCATTCAGCTACGTGGCCCTCATGATCACCTCTTACCTGTTCATGGCGTTTTCACAGCACACTACTCACATCGCCACAGATCCGCAGACATTCCTGTGTATGTCCTGGAAGGAGCTACCACTTGCCTCCTAAGTCGTTCAGCATGCTCTGATCTCGGTTTGATCCAGGGCCTGGGATCTGTGCACAACAAACCCGAGTTAGTACAGTGTATGAAGGGCCCAGCTGTTAATATCCAGCTCACGTCTGAAGCCACACCTTACCACTGCATGACTGCTCACCACTTCTACTTCAAAGTTCGCGACGAACTGTCGCGCATGGAAGAAGGTGACATTATCGCAAAGGTGGTTGAGCCGACTGATTGGTGTTCACCAATAGTTCCAGTGTTAAAGCCAAATGGGAAAGTGCGCATCTGCGTTGATTTGAAGCACCTCAAGGCATGCGTGAAACAAGAAACTTTCCAGCTCCCAAAACTGGATGACGCACTTGCTTCGCTGGCTAGTGCCACCTTGTTCTCAACACTAGACGCAGCTAAGGGTTTTGGCAACTGCCGCTCGCGCCAGACGCTGCGCACTTGACGACATTCATCAAACCGTTTGGCCGGTATTACTTCAAGCGGCTGCCATTCGGTATTACTTCGTGTGAAGGAGAGGACAAATCAACAACTCAATCTCATTCCTCTAACCGACAACTAACCCTGAAGGGCTGTCATCCTTGTTATTTTATCTTTGTGTTCGAAACTATAAAGTTGTACAATATGTGAGTACTAGAAAAGGTACTGGTAGTACAGGAAGAAGTACGCAGCATGCGCTTCTAATGTCATATATGGAGAGGTGTAAATATGAGGATGTGAAGGATGTTATAGTTATATGTATAGGGATATTTAATAGCACCAATATGATATAGTCCCAATATCACAAGAGCGAGTTTGGAAGCTTTGGTACAACTCTGAGTTTCACGTATTACTACGATCATCAGGCAACAGTTCCAATATCATCACACCATTCCCCTTCTCCGGTCACAGATACCATCCGTAGTGTGACAATGACTAAACGAGAAACAATAGATATACATATAAGATGTAACGGCACTAAAGGATATAAAGGTACAATATCATCACACCATTCCCCTTCTCCGGTCACATATACCATCCGTAGTGTGACAATGACTAAATGAAGAGAGAAACAATAGACGAAGAAGATAGGAGCAACACAGCAGGAGAAGAAAGTCACATCTGGCGAGACAATGCATCGGCGTTGCCATTGAGGGCGCCAGGCCAGTGTGGTGAAGGCCGTCTTGGCACACGCATCCTCTGCCGGAGGGATCTGCCAATACCCCCTGGACAGGTCAAGGGTGGAGAGAACTGGGCAGACCCGACAGAGTCAAGGATCTTGTCCACCAGCGGCATCGGGTGACAGTCGAACTGGGCCACCTGATTAAGGGCACGGTGGTCAACACAGAAGCGGATGGAGTTGTCCTTTTTCGGCACAAGCACAACAGGTGAGGACCACGGACTGCGGGATGGGCGTATGACGCCCATGTCAAGCATTTCGTCGACAGCATCGCGGACAACAGAATGGTGTGCAGCGGCAAGACGATATGGCCGGGATCGAATGGGTGTGGCGTCGCCAGTGTGGATGGAGGGAGCCACCACGGTCGTCCGGCCAGGCTGGGGTGAGAGAGTATCCTCAAACTCCGATAGCAGCATGTCGAGCTGCTGCCGCTGGTCCGGCGAAAGGTCGGGGTTAATGGTAGGATGGCCACCATCAACGTGTAGAGGTGAGCTGTCGTCGAGCAGCAGCTCCGTGTCTGGGTCGTCCTCCGCCATAGGAACGGTGAAGGGCGCGAGCTGGGGCCGGCAAAATCTCCGTAGGAGGTTGATGTGGAAAACCCGATATCGCTTCATGCGGTGGGGTCCCATGTCAATCCCATAATTGACCTTGTCGACCTTGCGCCGAACAGGGTAAGGGCCTTGCCACACGGCTTCCATCTTGCGAGCCGAAGCCGGAAGCAAGAGCAGTACCTAGTCCCCGGAGCAAATGTGCGTTCCCGACTCAGGCGGTCATAGTAGGCTTTCTGCCGTTGCTGCAAGGTGGGAGCCAGCCTCAGTCGATATTCGTTCAAGCCGGGCTCGCATGGTGAGTACGAACTGGGCAGTAGTAGTCCGGAGCTCCTCTGCTGGCTGAGCCCAAGCATCGCGCACGAGATCCAGTGGGCCGCGGACATGGCGGCCATACAATAGCTCAAATGGTGAGAAACTAGTGCTGGCTTGAGGCACCTCTTGATACGCAAATAAAGCATATGGGAGCACCTCGTCCCAACTTCGCCACACATCAGCAGCAAAGCGACGAAGCTTACTCTTGAGGATAGCATTGAACCGTTCAACGAGGCCATTGGTCTGTTGATGGTACGGAGTGGATGTGGTGAGCTGGATACAGAGTAAAGCAGCAACTTGCCGGAGGACGTCCGATGTAAAGTTGGAGCCTTGGTCAGAGAGGATTTTGTCTGGCAGTCCTACTCTGGAAAAGATGGACATCACTGTGACGCATCAGCCACGGTAGCCGACCAAATATTGGAAAGAGCGACTGCCTCCGGATAGCGGGTGGCATAATCCACCAAGGTGAGTATGTACTTCTTGCCGGACTGCGTACGCTGCATGGGGCCAATAATATCGATAGCTACCACCCGGAAGGGCTCACCAATAACAGGAAGAGGAATAAGTGGTGCCCGATCGTGACGCAGAACACGGGCGGTGCGCTGACATGGTTCACAGGTGGAACAATACTTTCCAGAATCTACACTGGACGATTCTGGAAATGGTGGGACCAGTCCAATTTGCTATCAAGTGTTACACCAAGGTGCTAGTGACGAGGGGTTATAGGTATCGGGGTAGGATCATCGGGGAAATGGAAAATAAAAGTTTGACGATGTGCAACATCTGATGACGCGTTGGGGACGACACACATGGTCTCGGCCTTGGTGGAGTTCGGCCGGAGTTTCCAACTTCGCATCCATTTAACCACACAGTCTATTCCTACCTGCAGGTCTTGACACGCGACGGTTAGCGACCAGTGACTAGCCAGAGGAGTCGTGTCGTCCACATATAGCGAGGTGTTGGGAATTGCACCGATATCATTCACGTACATTAGAAAAAGCAGGGGCCCCAGAATTTATCCCTGGGGACACAAGAACACACGCGTTCAGGGTGGGACAATTGACCCGAGATATTTACTTGCTGTAAGCGACCACACAGGTAACTCTCCAGCCACCGCAGTACATGTCCTGGAATCGAGAATGACACGATCTTAGCCATCAGCCCACGGTGCCACACAGTATCAAAGGCTTTAGGTAAATCAAAGAAGCAGACTAGGCTGTACTATATAGCTACAGTAAAAAAGTATTTCAAGACTACAACGGGTAAGGGATATACAGGAATTTTTCCACACGGGAACGTTGGCGGCCTGGATATACAAAGTTGCATATCTTCAGGGATATTTAGAATATCATGGTTTTCTAATAAAAAAAGGTTGGATATGCCAAGGAAATGGCAACAATACAGCTGTGTGCCCATGGCAGAAGACAAATCAAAGCAAATAGAACAGTTCAGCACATATACAGATTTCAATAGCCTGAATATGATGCCCTCGTAGTCGCCGGTGGTACTCGACCTGGCATATCGCCTCGCGATCACGGTGAAGCTGTAAATTTCACTTCTTGCACATGTAACTGAGGTTCTTCTGGCAGACCCTGAATCTTAGCTGTGTTGCCAACACCTTCTCATTCCCCTCGCCGTCGAAGCAGATATCGCATGGCATATCTGTGGCATGGCCGTCACCAACTTGAACACACACATCATGTGCCATCTTCAGTAGGCAAAACATCGAGCAACATCGCGGCGGAAATTCAGGTGAAACTTCAGGCTCTTCCAGCTTGCAATGTAGTGTCCGAGCAGCTACCACTTACACTTTCAATATATTTGTAAATAATGGCCAGTACCACCTTTCCCAGCGAATCAATGATCAGGTGGTCACTAATACCAGAGATCACTGAATCCCGATTCTACTGTACACAGTGTTGTGACTTATAGTGTATTATGATGCCAGGTGACAAGGTTCTCCTGATTTCTATCAACAGTTCCTACCAGTTCATGCTGCTAAGTGTTCTTCTACAAACTGGTATCTGACACACTACTTGTGCCACGCACCTGCATGTATATTTATCACTGTCGTAGTTTGTAACCTGTCCTTTTCTCAATGCCACAAAGCTAGCTTACCATGTTGTACTGTGCTTCAAAATATCTTTCATTTCCGTTCTTTCTGGCTGGCTTCCTTTCACAAACGCTATCATTTGGTCCTGATCTTTGCTGGCTTTGTCTACCACTGTTTTTCCATTGTCACTACATTCCAAGCTACGGTCGGGAATGGTTTCTAATTTGTTTCGCCAAGGAATTGTTCTAAACAAACAGAAGTATCTTACCGGTGGTCCTTCCGCACACAACAGGAACCTCAGCATTGCAAGCTTTATCTTTCAGCAGGGTCGGTTCACCAAGGTTCGCAACTGAGCAATTAGACTCCCCTCCTCTCACTTTAATGCCAAAGTCTTCCGTAATTAAATCAGCCCCAATGTCTCGGAAGTGAAGCCCATCCAGCAGTCGGGTGTAGCTGGTGTAGACTTCAGCATTGCCAATCATGGGCATTATCACTGGCTCACATGTTCTGAGTTGCGCTGGGCTGACGAGGTGGCCACCTTCTGCCTGGCAGTAGTTCTCGCCCTGAAGCCATGTTTTCTTAAACTTAGTGACCAACACTTGGTAGCCTTTCGCACAATCCATCCACTTCACTGCAATAACACAAAGAAGATTGGCCACAGTTCGTTATGCCAAATATGTGCACTGTAAGGAGATAGCGTGTGTGTGTGTGTGTGTGTGTATGTGTGTGTGTGCGCGTATGTGTTTCTGTGTGCATGTGTGTGTGTGTGTGTGTGTGTGTGTGTGTGTGTGTGTGTGTGTGTGTGTGTGTGTGTGTGTGTGTGTGTGTGTGTGTGTGTGTGTGTGTGTGTGTGTGTGCGTGTGTGTGTGTACTCAACGGGGGCTGCTGCGGCCAGTTCCTTATCATGGTATCATAGCAGGGGTGGACTCGCTGTGCACAAATGTCAGCCTACCTCAATCGCTAGCCAGCCCGGTCCCGCTCCTTGCAGACTCGCCAGAACCGCCCAACAACGGATGAACGTGCCAAGTTTCCACTACTGTGTCAGCACTGCTCTCGGAGATTTCGGCAGTCCAGGGACCTGACCCGGCACCGGTGTGTTTGCTCCTCTCCCTCCTCCCGCAATGGGACCACGTAACCTTTACGGCAGTGGGTCAACAGGACAGGACAGGACAGGTGTGTGTGTGTGTGTGTGTGTGTGTGTTGTTTTTGTGCTCCTTGGGAGCAGGTTACACTTTCTGAGCTCCGTGTTCTTGGCTTTCTCCAAAGTTTTTCTGCCTGCCCAGGGCGACTCTGGCGTAGCCAGAGTCGACCCTGGAGCACCCTCGCACACTGCCAAGGTAGTGCTGCATGATTGGAGCGCGGAATCGCGATGTAGCTTGCAGGACAATTTACTTCGATATTGTCACTGCTGCGTCGGCCGTGGTCCACCACTCGCAGTGGAGTAGCTATCCCTCGAGTGCTGTGAAGAATCCAAGCTCGAAGAATGCAGTGGTGGGAATTGCGGATTGGCTGGTGGAGTGCTGGAACAGGTCGTTGTTTCGGTGGAGTGGACGAGCGAGTGCGGAGAGGAAGGTCGCAATGGCGGAATGGTGGGAATTGAAACTTCAATCTTTCGTCGTCATGAGTGCACTGGTCAAGCGTTGCGGAAGTCTGTCGGATTTGTGAGGCATTGCCCTGCCGCTTACATCGTCAACGTGGAAGAACTGCTAGTGGAGTCCTGGTGGGATTTCGGATGCCCACACTCCTTTTGCTTGGTGGATTCTTTCGTGGACAGTGTTTTTTTCGTGGCGTGAAATTTTGAATTTTTTTTCTTTCCTGTTCATTTTCAGTTGTTGTCACTGTAGCTGTCAGGTTGTTGTTACAGTACTCGAACATGATTGTACAGCAGTCGTCCGTTCTGCTCCATTGTTTCATCTGTTTTGCCAGTTCTGCTAGCTGATTCTCTTTATTTGCCACTGCCCCTCATAGTGCTCATGCTTGGGTGGAGGGCGGCGTGACCCGTTTAGGGTAGCTGTATCATAGTAGTAGTAGTAGTGTGTGTGTGTGTGTGTGTGTGTGTGTGTGTGTGTGTGTGTGTGTGTGTGTGTGTGTGTGTGTGTGTGTGTGTGTGTGTGCGTGTGTGTGTGTACTCAACGGGGGCTGCTGCGGCCAGTTCCTTATCATGGTATCATAGCAGGGGTGGACTCGCTGTGCACAAATGTCAGCCTACCTCAATCGCTAGCCAGCCCGGTCCCGCTCCTTGCAGACTCGCCAGAACCGCCCAACAACGGATGAACGTGCCAAGTTTCCACTACTGTGTCAGCACTGCTCTCGGAGATTTCGGCAGTCCAGGGACCTGACCCGGCACCGGTGTGTTTGCTCCTCTCCCTCCTCCCGCAATGGGACCACGTAACCTTTACGGCAGTGGGTCAACAGGACAGGACAGGACAGGTGTGTGTGTGTGTGTGTGTGTGTGTGTGTGTGTGTGTGTGTGTGTGTCCCATATGGTGCAGTGGTATGTGCAGCGATTTCCAATCGATAGATTGCGGGTTCGATTCCCGACGATTATGGTCACACACGTCTTTCTTCTCTTTCTCAGACTCTTCCTGACTTTTCTTTCATTCTCCTGGGTGGTTACCAACAGCCAGTGCATGCCGGAGTATGTGGTGTGATGTGTGTGCGGGCAAAAAAGAAAAAAAAGAAAAAAATGAAAAAGACCAAAAAAAGGGATTCACTGGCCAGAAAATGTCACTCCAAATAGCTGTATGGTGTAGACCAGGCTGAATAGTGACGGTCAATTCTTCAGCCTTGCAAGCTGTTGAATGGTGTGATCCCAGCACAAGTTGCTATGGCTTCTGCCGTAGCATTGCTATCATCGCCTCCGGCGATGGGCGTCAAAGGTCAAG
The DNA here is from genome assembly GCF_964019385.1 of Sycon ciliatum. Lineage (NCBI taxonomy): Eukaryota > Metazoa > Porifera > Calcarea > Leucosolenida > Sycettidae > Sycon > Sycon ciliatum. Next base: position 26,486,552 of record NC_088653.1, on the reverse strand, counting down.
GTCAAGGTGTGTGTGTGTGCATGTGTGTGCGCGTGTATGTGTGTGTGTATGTGTGTGTATGTGTGTGTGTGTTTGTGTGTGTGTGTGTGTGTGTGTGTATGTGTGTGTCAATGCTTTTTCTGCACCTTGTTCTCACCCAATTACTGAGGTATGGTGAGCCAATAACCGGAACCATTTCCAAGTCCACCCAGAGTTTGGGTATTTCAGTGTCGGCCATTGGGGGTTCAACAGCCAATTGTAAGATCCCTTTGAGTCTCTCTCTCTCTCCTCCCCCGGGAAGACCCACGTGGCCAATTTTGGCAGCCAGCAAGTAGAAGTACAAGTGTGTGTGTGTTTGTGTAAGGGGGGGGGGGAGAGTACATGGTGTACGTGAGTGTGTGTGTGTGTGTGTGTCGGTGTCTGGGTGTGTGTGTGTGTGTGCAGGGCCTGCTGGAGAGCCGGGTCAGCCGGGTCACGCGCCCGGCTGGAGACCTGCACGACCTGGCTGAACAGATACCACCGGGTCCAGTCTGACCCGGCTGAAAAATGTCTCAAACTGACAATGGATTCCTAAAATACCGGTATTTTACGACTCGCGGACCCCATCTGTTGCAAATCTAGCGCAACCATACCACACACTGTCTACAAGCGACAGAAACTCGGCTAGGGTCAACTGGGGTCAACTGGTTCGAGCGCGATCTGGCCAGCGGCGAGCAGGAAGTCAGGACATTCAAAGTCGATGGGGCAGGCAGTCAAAAGCGTAACTTTGGATAGCTTTTGACACAGTTGCAAGTTTTCAGCCGACTGGTGATTTGGACGATGGAGCCCGCAGCGAAGAGAAAAAGAACTCACGCTTTCCAAGACTCTTGGAAAAAGGTCGACCCAGGCTGGACTAAGACCATGCCAGTCTATCCATGTCATGCGCTTTGTGTGCAAGACGCATTTCCAAAGGAAGACGAGCGGCGGTGGATTTGGTCGTTCGTCCTGCTACTAGCACTAATTAGAAAACAGAATTCCTTTTTTCAAATTGTTAAATCAGAATCCAATGGAACTGCTTTGCATTCTTCACGTAATGTCGTTTACCTAGTACGTTTACGGACTTTGATAGTTCGCCTTGTTCTCTATAAAATGTCCGATTTCCGGTGATAAATACGCCTTTCTGTTTTGCTGCGTTTTGAGCAGGCTTTTTGGTTGTTTTTCTGCCGGATGATCTGACCCGGCTTGACCCGGCTGGCCTGCATGCGCTAGGTACACTCTGACCGGGCTGTGTTGAATGTCTAGAGCAGGCCCTGGTGTGCTGCTGGTGTCCCTCCCCCCATCCTTGCAGTCATCTGATCTTTCCACCATGAGATGTCTGCAGTACCATGAAATCGACATGCTTGGCCTGAGGGTATCGGAGGTCCAACTCATGCTAGAGTAAGTTCTCGAAAACAACTACTTCGAATTCAACAACAAGCAGTATCGCCAACAGCAAGGCATAGCCATGGGGAACCATCTGGCGCTTCCCTTGGCCATTCTTTTCATGGACGCCCTGGAACAAAAGGCTCTCCAGATGGCTGCACTGAAGCCTGATGTATACAAGAGATACATCGACGACTGCCTACTGCTGTGGAGATATGGCTGGAGCCGACTCAACGCACTACTCGATCACTTCAATGCACAGCACGACAAGATCAAATTCACAATGGAACATACTGTTAACGCAAAGCAATCGATGAATTCCTGGACCTGACGCTGTCATTACAGGGCGGCAGGATTGAGACAGAACTCTACGTCAAGCCTTCCCATAACGGCGTCCATCTATCGTACAACTCTTGCTTGCCATTGTCGTGTAAGAAAGCCGTTGCCACCAACCAGTTTTCCCGGGCCATCCAAAATTCGTCCACACCGGAGGCGGAAAACAGAAGCATGGCCACTATCTCTCACCCACAACAACGGCCTGGCCATGGGCGCCACTACAGCAAGCAATCCAAGTCCGTCATCAAACTGCCATTCATCAGCGACTCACTTGCCGCTCGTGTCTCACGACGTGTTCGTAGGTTCAGTCCACGTGTTCGGGTTGTCTTCTTGTAGCGAAGGCTCCCTGGGGATTCCACTACCGCACTAAGCATCAAGAATCTTCCAAGTCGCCCAACGTCCTGCCCTTCCACCAGGCAAAGGTTCTTGGCAGGGAGGCTTTGCTACCCATCGAGATCAGGAATCGCAAGGCAGCAGTTAACTTTGATGACGGATGGCGCCTAATTGACTGAATCACTGCAAAGTTACCGGATTACCACTCAGCACTGCGACCTATCACTTGAAATCTCCTGAACTACCACAGGACTTGCCCACTTACACTTACACTTTACGCTATCACTATACATTCACAGTTCTATGGCTCTCTTACTTGTGGTTTCACACCCTCTGGATGAAATTTACATTACAAGTAAATTTAATACCTCTTGAATATCTACATGTTTAGCGTTACCAAATGTGTGGACTTAATACGTGAATTTCAGGATTTTTGTAGGTGTGAATGTCTCTAGTATTTTCCCTCTGCTGAGTATATTATGTTGGCGCTTGCCTCTTCTTTTGCATGGATGCCCTGAGGATGCCGAATGGGCGAAATATTGGCATCAGGAAATATTATTCGATGCAGCTGAGAGTCAGTTGTGTACGGTGTGCAATGGAGGTATTTTCCGATAAGAACTTATATCTTCATATTAAACGCTGTGTGTTTAATGCTTGTGTTCTGTCCGTGCTCCTGTATGGGTCCGAGCGCTGGACGCCGCTGAAGCAGGACCTTCGTCGCATGTCTGTTTTCCATATGCGATGCGTGCGGTCGATATTGGGTATCACACGCCTTCGTTGCTGGGAAGACCACATATAAAACAACCAGCTGCTTGAGTGGTGGGGTGACTCTGAAACCATCGTCACCAAGGTTCAGCATCGGCGCCTTGAGTGGCTAGGCCATGTCGCCCGCATGGACGACGTGGGATTGACCAAACAGTTGCTGTTCGACACCCTGCCACCTCGGCACCCGGCACATGGCCCACGTTGGCGGTGGAAAGACTGTGCTGTATAGGACCTCCGCTCACGAGACCTTCCCCCCCCCCCCCCCCTCAAAAGTTTCGACCTAGGTTTCGAAAAATTGAATACAGGGCGCCGGGGCTGGCTAGGCTAGGCTGAGGGCGCGCGGCCGGCCTGAAACGATCAGATGTATCGTCCAAAAGCGGTTGCATGGTACGGTGCTCGAGCTGGTGTGGATTGTCCACACCACAGTCTACAGAGTACAGTGAGCATGCACGGCTACAGAAACACGCTGCACGGTCGGTGTCCTGACTGTGTACACTGCACTGTTGCACAGTGTGATCCCAGTGCTGAGATGCGCTCGACGCGTCTTCAACGTACAAACATCGAAGGAAAGTCTTCAAGTCAACCAAAACACGATTCGAATGCCGAGGGCTCAAGACATCATTCTCGTTCGAATCGTGTTTTGGTTGACTCGAAGATTTTTCTTCGATGTCTCAGCGACATCCCAAAAGGCCAAGCTCTAGCCAGCAGAGCCTGGATGGATTTTTTGAAAAGCGTTCCTGTGGCGGCGCAACTCCTGCTGGCCCTCCAACAGGAAACAGTGGGAGTGATGAAGTCACTGTTATTCCAGTTGAACTTTCGGAGCGGACTGACAGTCACACTCCGCCAGACGTGGAGCCACCTTTTGTCAGCGAGCCGCCAGAACATGAAGAACAGCGCACAGTGACAAGTGGACATACTACCGCTGCCTATGCAAAGGATGCTTTGAGCGGTGAGACTATGTTGGACTCGCATAAATTGCAGTTGATTCACTCATTTAACGGCAAATTAAATTATTTGAAGTTTGCAATGTACAATGTTGCTGCATGTACAGAAATAATGCTCGTGGTGTGTGAGATTTACGGCTCCTTGACATCGGTTTTCAAAATGGCTGAGCTGGGACAATAGCATGATGTCATCTACCCTCACCCCATCCCGGTCGCAACCACCTCAGCCAAATCCTGGACACGCCACTGCTCTACAGGACAGGACAGGTGTGTGTGTGTGTGTGTGTGTGTGTGTGTGTGTGTGTGTGTGTGTTTGTGGTTCAACTGGTCTTGAAGCAACTCAGTTGTTGCAAAGTCATCATGTGCTGACTGACTCCTGCTCTTTGTTGGTTCAGAGGAGATCGAAAGTGTTGATTCCTTTGTGTACCTTGGGTAATACTGTCAAACCACGAATCATGGATGCAAAGCAACACCCCACACAACGTGTGTGGCTCAAAAGATGCAAAGATCAAGAAAAGGAGAAGGTATGCGAACAATAATCATGCATAGCTGAACGCCTCAGTAAACAGCGCATCCAAGATTTGCTAGAGCTGTTAGCCAGTTAGTTGTAGAACGTCAGTATCGTCGCTCAGTGTCGTGCAATGTTATCACATGAGCTGATTGTTTAGTAACTGGTGGTGTTAGTGGACATTATAGTGTAACTTGTAGTTCCTCGGTCCTTTTTCCTTTTTATAAATAGTCCTTGGCTCTCCATCCGTGTTCATTTTGTATTTTATTGCTTATTTACGGATTCTCCAGAGGTACCGTATTTTCCGGGGTATAAGCCGCACTGGGGTATAAGCCGCACCCCCCTTTTTGAGGCAAAATATTGACTACAAGTTGGTATTCGGAGTATAAGCCTCACCCACAAACCAAGATTTTTCACACTCATTGACAAATGGCCTTTCTACAAATATATTATGGTTATGGAGCTAAATTATACCATGTTAGATCAGACTGATTATGAAGTGTTAGTACACCACATGTTGCTGCAGAGATGTTGGTGTATTGCTGTGTTGACGACAGATCACTCCATGTCATCTGCACTATCTTCAGTCTCGCTTCCACTGATGTTGAGCAACACAGGCGCGAAGCTGAGTCGAATGACATGTCACATGACGTCAGCATGCATACTGATGTATGCTAAGCATTCATTTGCGGAAGCATATTCGGTGTATAAGCCGCAGGGGCGATTTTGGTCCGATTTTTAGCGAAAAAAAGTGCGTCTTATATCCCGGAAAATACGGTAAATGGATACGGTACGCTTTCCAACGGCCGAAGAGAGTTAGAAAGCTTGTGTCTTTGTGGATAACTAGAAACAATTTACGCTAGGACGCTGCAAAATCGCTCCGGTTTTGGATTTCATTCCACAGAATGTGGTACCGACAAGATGCGGTCCTTGACCGCATTTCCGTGACTTCGCAGTGGCCTTTCTTCCGTTCAGTTTGTTCCCCCCCCCCCAACCCGGGCTGAAGGGTGTTTATAGACATTGTCTTGATGCTTGTGGTTTGCCTAGGGCAGTTACGACTGCGGTGTTTTTCTTTGTTGGTCTTTTAGAAAACTTTAGGGGTGGTGTGCGCGTCGTGGGCTGTTGTATGGTTACATTCAGCTTCAGAGGGTTATTGACAGGAGATGAATTTGCATGGGGCAGAATGCAAGATCGAATTGAAGGGTTGGGATTGTTCAGGGGCCATCAAGGCATTGTGTTAACTGAAGCTGGATGATGACCTGTGAGGTGTGCCGGTGTGAAGATGATGTGCAAGGGTGTTCTCTTGCGTTTCTGAGGTGTGCGTTTTTTAAATTTCCCTATTGTCATGCCGTTGTTGGCGTGTTGTGTGCTGTGGAATTATCAGCATTTTTGATTGACTGCTGTATCGATCGTGTATATATTTTTGTAAATGTACAAATAATTATAGAAAGAAAAAAAAGAAAAAATTCTAAATAAAGGCCATTGCCGAGCCACCGTGCTCTCAGCAGAGACTTCAGTGTGTTGGTGTTGTGAGAGTGTACCACAAAGACATATCATAGGAGTCTCACCAAAACAATAGAATAATGAAAATAGAAGGAATAAAATATAAGTTTCCGCGCATGGCACGGTAAGTGGAGTTCGCAACACACCAACATCCTGGCCATAAGCAACACTTGTACATGCATAACATGCATGCACTCCGAATTCCCGCGGTTCCACACGGGACTGTGCGGAGCATGCGCATTACTCCAATTTTCCATGCTGTTGTTTCTTGCTCTTTGCTTTGCTGCGCTGACGGTCAAATTGTTTGACAATCGCGGCCATTTTTCATCAATATCCGATCAGCCATGTCTCAGTCAGTGAGCGATGTCCAGCCAATATGCGCTCTGCTAAGCTGCGAAACGAACTGGCATCCCGCAATTTAGACACAATAGGAACAAAACCTACTCTGCTGACTCGCCTGCTCGAGTTGGCGTTGGCTCCAGACTACTGTACGCGAGGACTTGGCCGCTCCGGCAGCGGAGCAGAACCTAGCCGAGGCAACTGCAGCCCCATCCCTAGGAGACTTTAGTCGGGAGGAGGTTCGCTCTGCCCTTGGAACTGGGGCTGCAGCTCCAGCCGTGCTGACAACCCACACACCGGCGGCTCCCATCCAAGCCCCAGCAATTCGCGCAACGTTCGTGCGGCGCAGGAGCTCTCCCACGCACGGCAAGGCGCTCTGCCTGCTTTAGCTGTCGCCACGGTCACCTCAACGCCACTGCATCCCGCAGGTAAGAAAACCTTTTTATGCTACGGTGCCGAAACCCATTCATGATAAGGGAGTGATTGGCCAGTCGTTGACTCTGATTTGGTTCGTTATTGCCAAGTGACTAGTCAGTCCCAAGGGGACACCAGCTGCAGCTTTTTACAACTTGACCCCTACAGCTCCTATGGCCCAGTGGTTCTGGCACCTGTAAGCGGGCAATCCAGTCCAGGAGAGTCGAGGACATTGGCATCTGGCTCGACGCTTGGACCACGTATTGTGCAATTCACACAGCTCCTGGGAGTGACCTTCGATAGCAAACTCACATTCAGACGCCATCTCCGCAATGTTTCTCTTTGTGCTGTAGCCCGGCTAGGATTTCTGAGTCGAGCATCAAGTTTCCTCGGTCATGAAAGACACTTGACAAAGTACAGAGGCCTCGTACGCCCTGTTCTCGAATACGCACCACTGATATGGATAGTTGCAGCCAACTCTCACTTGCAATGTCTCGACCGAGTACAGCTGAAGGCCCTTGCTATCAGTGGCCCTGACCCTTGCTGCAGAGCCCAGATGCCCGCCGCCAAGTGTACACTCTAACGTACATGTACCAGTTTATGTGCCTTCAAGACCATCCACACCTCTCTGCGTTCGTGTCGCCTCGCCAAGAAGCTAGCCTCGTCCCACGGACAAGGTCGCAGCTTCGTGTCCGCCATCAGCATCAGCTACAAACAGTGCTCCTCCCTATGGCCCCCAACTTTCTCCATCGTTCGTTCCCATATGGCGTAGTGGATGAATGGAACAGGCTGCCGCAAGACATGTTTCCCGAACTGATGCCTCACTTGAAGTCTCTCCAAACCTTTAAGACGAACGTCCACCGCCACTTGCGTCAAAATAATTGGCTCGGGGCTACGGACTCCCTGCGAGCCTTTGTCACCCATCAATGAGCAACTATCCTCGTCCATCATCTCTTTCTTGTTTTATTTTTTCTCTTTCTCGTGGCTCTCTTTCTCTTTCTCGCTTGATCTACCTCCCTCCATAGCTGCATTCCGATCGATGCCTGGTCGTAGGCTATGATTCCGAGACCTCCGGTCGGATGAGCCTCGCCAACCACGTCGGCACACTGCCCCTACTCCCCTTTGTCTTGTTGTCCAGTGTCACTTCAGTTGTCCTCTTCCCCTGATTATTAGTAGGGCTGTGTTTGCTAGTAAAAAAACAATTCCATGTAACACTAGCCTTAGAGAGAAAGGATTTATACATGTAAGGACCTGAGGGTGAGAGGATGATATAGTATGGATGACGACTACTGCAGAATCTAGAAAAACCATACTGGGTTAAAACTGAGGGGAAGTGATAAAACACATGATGGAAACACAATAAAGCTGAGACGGGTTTATTGTCCAGAATCCAACTGACTACAAATCACTACTGAGGCCTAACTATTATATTATATGGCCAAGGTGTGAGAGTAGCCAGCAATAGGCGCCAAGCGTTGCAGGCAGCACAAGCGTTGCAGGTACATACTACACACTCACCATACCATACCACATGTCATACCTGCAAGTGTGGCGGCAGCGCAAGTGCTACCTATGGAAGTGTCAACACCTAACAAGGCCGTGTGAAGGTAGCACCAAATGGAAGGTGTGATCGTCACGGTCCAGCTCTCACAAAGCTAAAATCTGCCAACGCGATGCCAGAACTTCCCACGAAGCAAGATAATTGAGGTCTTCCTTAGAAGTCAGGCGATCTGGCCGACGACGAACGCAGGACAAGTATGACCTAGCAGCCGTGGCTTGAAGCGTATCGAGTATGGAGGCAAGACTTCTATTCAACGAATACATCCAAATTGGCACGGCATACTAAAGGAGGGGTCGGCCATAACACTTATACACAATACTGATAGTGGAAGGTGGGAGGAACTGAAATATATTCCGAAGGAGAAACAACAAGAGATCGAAATATATTCGTAAAGGCAACAATATGGTCAGAAAGATTCAAAGTGGATGATAATAGGACATCGAGATGACGGTGGTTTGGGACACAATTGATCTGAACACCACTCATGGAAATGGTCCCAGAAGTGGCTGGGGTTGGGGGGGGGGGGGGGGCAGACCATTATGGTAACATTTGCTGGGGTCTTTGATGTCTTTTCGATTTTGACTCGTGGAAGGTCTAAGTTACATCGTGCTGTGTTAGAAGCTCTGTATATTCGTAAACTAGATCCAGAACTATGTGTACAGAAGGAGAATGTGTTATCGTTACAGTTGTTTGGTGTCACACCTCGTGAAAGTGTGACAAATGTTCCTTGATGTGTTCAACGTGTTTGTCTACAACTTCCAGCTGCTTGTTTTTGAGTTTTCAACACTTTAAGCATGTTGTCGGCTGTGTTGAAGTGTTGACGTTTTCTTTCTTTCCCTCTCTCTCTCATTATAGTTATGTGTTTTTTCAAATTTACAACATTCCCTGTACTATCCTGAAGAGAATGGAAAGAAAACGTTTGATAAAAAGGAAGTGTAAATTCGCCAACACTCCAAAACACTCCAAAGCTGTGCTTAGTATGACGATAGTGTAAATGTGATAATAAGACAAGAAAGACGAAGCAAACTCTATGAGCACCAAAGAAAAACTCTACCAATGAACAAGAAACCCACCAAGACAAGGCTACTTCTCGCCCAGAGGAACAGTCCCGAAAAGGTGCTATGAAACCAGAAAAGGATACAAGAAAAGAAACAAGTGCAAAATTCCGTACTGCGCCGCACGGTGCGTGAGAACCCCGCGCGGGATCAGCGGAAACTTCGCGGAGAGATTTAGGACACGCATTGCCAAAAGGAGAAGTGTGAAGAGGTCAAAGTACAAGTGCGATTCCAGTGCAAAACAGCAGATCACAGAAAACTATCGCAGGCAAGTCAAACTACACGTATGCATGCGTACCACTACGGCACTAGCAGATCCGCGGATCTAGCGCTAGCAACAATCGCTCGTGATCACATGATCAATGACATAATAATTATTCAAAAATGGCGCTGCTGCGACTGCACACTTCGGCAGCTGGCACATGCACATGGCAAGAAAGAAACGAAAATAATTCAAAAACAGTTCGAACACGTACACAACGAAGGAATAAGTTTGAGAGAACAATAAATTTATCAAGTAGAACAATGTAGTATAAATCTGCCAGGGGGTGCTTGCACCTAGCGCTGGGTGACAGTAAGCGCTGACAGACAGAAGAGAAAGAACTAACAGAGGAAGAGAAATACTACAGAGCTGCAGAACGACGATCAAACGGCAAATTCAGTAAGTCTGTCTGAGCACGCAGCGCGGACATTCTCCCACCTAGTAACTGACTGCAGTTACTTACGTACATCCAAGTAACACAAACGGGCTACTGGCCGGCGGTACACTCCGGTGGTTGTCTTGACATCAGCGACTCGAACGGTGCCATCTCGGCCAGGGTGAACTGCGATCACGATGCCACGCGGCCAAACTCCACGTGTGGCCTTGTCGTCAGCTATAACAACTACATCACCGGGTGCCAGTTGACGGCATGGCTGGTGCCACTTGGTGCGACGTGTTAGCGTAGGTAGGTATTCCTTGACCCATCGACGCCAGAACATCTCTGTGAGCGCTTGGGCGACACGCCACTGCTTGCGCAAACACAGGTCGGCGTTGTTGAAGACTCCAGGACATAGCGCTGCACTGGATGTACCAATCAGGAAATGGTTGGGTGTCAGACATTCGTCGTCTTCGGCGTCCAGAGGTACATGCGTTAACGGGCGACCATTGACCAGGCTCTCGGCTTCAGCAAACACAGTCAGCAAAGATTCATCACGTGGATGCTGTTCCGTCAGTGATGCTCGCAAAGCAACTTTCACGGATCGCACGAGTCGTTCCCAGGCCCCACCCATGTGGGGAGCTGCTGGAGGGTTGAAGTGCCACTCAATACTACGAGCCGTCAATTCGGCAGTCAGACGATCCTGATCAAGCTCACCAATGCTCTCCCGCAGCTCTCGGTCTGCTCCTCGCAGATTGGTGCCGTTATCTGAGTAGATGGCGGCTGGCTGCCCTCGTCTGGCACTCATACGTCTGATGCTCTGGATACAGGCGTCGGTAGTGAGGCTGTGTGCAACTTCCAAGTGCACTGCTCGTGTGCTCATACACGTAAATAACACACCGTACCGCTTCTCGCGGCGACGACCAACCGTGACCTCCATCGGGCCAAAGTAGTCCATTCCTGTGTTCGTAAATGGTCTGACATTGGCTGTGATACGGCACTCTGGTAGCTGGCCCATCTCAGGCTGCAGCGGAATGACACGCTCGTTCTTGCACCGCTGACATTCGGTCCATGTTCTTCTCACAGCGACGCGTAGCTTCAGAATCCAGTAGCACTGGCGCAGGTCGTTCGCCATGCGTTCCTGTCCATGGTGGCCATTCCACACATGGTGCTGCTGCAGTAGCAGACGCGTGTACCGATGGTCTGGGTCCAATATCACTGGTCGCTTTGCTGATGGACGGAGTTCGGCTGCACTATCGGTTCGACCAAACACCCTGATGACATCATCATCGAGACCAGCTGACAGCTTGTAGAGGCGGCTACTACGGCTGACTGGCTCTCCCTTCTGCAGTGATGCTAGCTCATCAGGAAAGCAGTCTTGCTGGACGGTCTTCCACCACAGCGTCTGTGCGTGCTGAACTTCGGACGCCAGCAACTCAGCTGGTAGCTTGGTCGACTTCCTTGCAACACTAGCCTTCAGCTTACGGACATAGCGGACTACCCATGCCGTGGTGCGTACAAGCTTGTGCCATGACGAAAACCGTTCAGGGTCTGGCAGACAGAGGCGATTTGTACGTTGAGCAGCATGTCCGACGAACTCCTTCTTCAGTTCAGCATCATCGGCGTCGTTCTCAACAGGCTCACTGGTGGATGGTACCGTTGGCCACTGTGATGTCGGCTCCTTCAGAAACGCTGGACCTGTGAACCAGCGGCTTGTTGGCGGGATCTCATTCACCGCGACGCCTCTGCTGGCTAGATCTGCGACATTGTCGATCGTCGACACCCAGTGCCAATCATCTGGGTTTGACAGCTCAGACAGCTCGCCAACACGATGTGCGACGAATGGCTTGTAGCGGCGACCGTCTGACTTGATCCAGCAGAGTACGGTCCGCGAGTCGCTCCAGAACACGGTGGAGTCGGGCTGGATCCTGTGGCTGCTAGTGATTGCGTTTGCAATCCGAGCTCCGAGCAGCGCGGCTTGCAGCTCAAGACGCGGTATTGACAGCGGCTTCAGCGGTGCGACCCGGGACTTTGCCGTAACGAGCGCCGTGTCGACTGTTCCGTCGTTCAGCTGAAAGCGAAAGTAGCCGACGGCGGCGAATGCAAGTTCACTGGCATCACAGAAGACGTGAAGCTGGACGTTAGCGACTCCTCCGGGCTTCAAACTGTAGCATCTTGGTATTGCCAGCTTGCCGAGCTCCGTCAGCTCCCCACACCAGCTCGTCCATTCGCCTTGCAGCGACCTTGGCAGCTCATCATCCCAGCCAATGGACGCTCGCCAGATGCTTTGAATCAGGACTCGAGCTCTGATGGAGTAACAGGCGACGAGGCCGAGTGGGTCAAACACTGACATCACAGTGCTGAGTGCCTGACGCTTCGTCGTGCTTTTGGATGTCAGCATCTGTTCTAGGCGGAGCTTACTGACATGGAAACCAAGCGTGTCGGCACTGGGGTCCCAGATCATTCCCAGCGTACGCTCCACTGACGTTGCAGGATCGACGTCCAGACTTACGATGCTTGATGGTGCGCGCATCTCAATCGGCACTGCTTCAAGCACAGTCGGTGAGTTGCTAACCCAGTTCCTGATGTGGAAGCCACCTTGTCTGTGGATGTCAATCACATCTGTCACGATCTTGACTGCTTCTTTGGTCTCGGCACAGCTGTCAAAGTAGTCATCGACATAGTGATGCTCGACAATACCCTGTACTGCACGGAGCTTGTCACGATGCTCGGCAGCATTGATGTTCTTCACGAACTGCGCCGACGTCGGTGAAGAGGTTGACCCGAAAGTCATCACCCTCATCTGGTAGACAGTCGGTTTGCTGTTGCGGTCCTGCCCACGCCACAGGAATCGTTGAGCGCAGCGATCTTGTGGCCTAATAACCACTTGGTGGAACATCTCTTGTATGTCACCACCAAATGCGATGGCCTCCTCGCGGAAACCAAACAGTACGGCTGGCAGCGGTCGCAACAGGTCAGGGCCAGAGAGCAGGGCGTCATTCAGGCTACTTCCCCCGGTTTTCGATGCAGCATCGAAAACCAACCGTAGCTTGTCCGGCTTGTTGGGGTTGGTGACCCCAAAGTGCGGGAGATACCAGGTGGTGTTGGAGTCCACCGCTGCCTGATGGGGAGATAGAATCTCCGCGTAGGGCTTGTCGACATACTCAGCAATCTTCTCGTCGTACTTCGCTAGCAGCGATGGGTTGCGGTCAAGCTTGCGCTCAAGGCTGCGGAGTCGATTGAACGCGTTGCCGTAGCTACGTGGCAGCACTGGGTCGTCTTTGCGCCACAGGAGCCCCGTCTCCCCCCTAGTCTCGTCAAACCGCTGTGTTGTCGCCTGCAGCAGCTCAAATGCCCGCAGCTCTTCACGGTTGTGGGCTGTAGCGTGCGGCACCTTGACTCCGAAATCGTCAGTCCTAAACGACGATTTGACTAGCTGGTGAAGTTCTTCATCCTCGGTAGAGATGGTTTGCAGAACGACGTCATCCACTCTGCCCTGACGATGAGATGACCGACCGTGCACGACCCACCCAAGCTTGGTTCGCGAGGCGATCGGCGCGTTGGGCGCGCCTTCAATGACCTCTCGCCCGACCGTCAGGCTGACATTGTCCTGGCCGATCAGGAGCTGGGGCTTTTTGTTATCGAGTGTGTGGACCGGCACGTCTTTCAGATGCGGCCACTGGTTCAGCGCCTTTGCAGACGTCACCGGCTGACACGTCAAATCGAGGTTGTTCACTGTCCTGGCATTTCTCAGCTGAAAGGTCTCATCTCCCTGCAACCCAGCAATCTGCAGGTTCAAGGACATGGACTGAGGATGGTGCTGATGCTGCTTATCTGTCCACGTGAGAGACAGCGGCTTCACTGGGCCAGACGCTTGCAGGGTCTTGGCTAATTGGGTGTCTACTAGTGTCACTGTAGATCCCTCATCAAACAGTGCGTACGTCATCACTTCGTTGTCGCCATTTATCAGGCGTACCGGTACTGTTCGGAGGATGACGCTCGCAGATGGCTTCTGCATGCTGCAGGTCACGTGTGATCCCGTCGTGATGGAGTTAGTCTGCTCACTATCAGCAGAGACTCTGCGTTGTCCTTGTTGCTCATAGTTCTGCGGATGTAACAGAGGGTGGTGAAGACTCGTGCAGCCATCTACGCCACATGGCTTGCTCCGTTGGCAGTTTCGTGCACCATGCCCATACCCGAGACACACATAGCACCGGTTTGCAGACCGGGCCCACTTACGCCGTTCACTCTGGCTCACATCCTTGAATGATTTGCAGGACGAAACTGAGTGGCCGGCTTTCTCGCAGAAGGCGCATGCCCTTGGTTTGCGCTTCTGTTCGGAGATAGTCGCCATTAGTTGACCGGCCCGCCGTTTCGACTGTTCTCCACCGCTGGTGTTGGTGTTGCCAACGATTGGTGGGCTCACATGGTAAGCTGCAGCCGCACGCTCTGTCAGCCAATCTGACAAATCCTTCAGCGTGGAACGGCGACCAAGACTCTGCACATGCTCTCCCCAGCGGAGGCGCAGCTCATTTGGCAGCTTTGCCACGATGTCTTGGCGGAGCTGCGGATTTGTGAGATGATCCGTCTCCTCCAACAGCTCCATGGTGCTTACCAGGTTCCGCACAGCACTGGTGAGCTCGATTATGCTCTCCAGATCCACTGTTTTAATGCTGTTTAATTCCTTGGTGCGCTTTATGAGCGACTGGATGATGAGGTCAGGGTTGCCAAACCTGAGCCTCAGCATGCTGATCACCTGGTCAACATTGTCAGGAACTGTCAGCATTCCCGCCACTAGGTTTCGCGCCTTTCCCTTTAGCGCCTTTGCCAACCGAGCCATGTTCTCACTTGGAGAAAACTCGCACTCCGTTGTTGACCGCTCATATGAGCTTAGGAAGGCGGGCCACTCCTCGGGGCTCCCAGAGAACAGTGGCAAATCTTTGTGGGCACTCTGCCGAGCGACAAAACGCTTCATATGATCAGTGCTGTTAGGCGCCATGGCCTTCATGGCAGCCCCCAAAGCTGATGCCAACTGCTCGACCGGTTCCGATTGACGCTGGAGCATGGCCTGGTATGCACGCTCTTTAAGCTGGTGCTCTCGTTGCTGTGCATCCAGCTGTTGGTGCAGAGAGGTTACGGATGCTGCCTCACTCTCTGCCACAGTGCCGACCGCTGACCGCATGGACGGTGGTTTCGGCGGTGGCGACGGTTTATCCAAACGCCCACGCGCACTTCTGGCTCGAGGTGCTGGTGTGGGTGCCAAATTTGTCGGTGTGCCCATATGCGTGTTACGCTCACCAGACGTTATTTCCTCTATGGCCGCCATCTCCATCTCAACTCTGATAGCCTCGACTTTTTCAGCACTCTCCAACTCAATTTGGTGCTGTCGCCGCTGTAAATCGGCAAGTCTCTCCTCAGAGGCGAGTTGTGCGGCCAGTTTCGCCCTGCGTACGGTACTAACACTACTAGTAACAGACTCAACGAGTGACGGAGCAACTGAATATTCCCTCACCGAGGGCTCGGGCGTTTCCATGTCCGCGTCGACGCCGTACCAGTTCGGTCGTCGTGACTCCCGCTGGCTTCGCCTGACGGACATGACTAACAAAACCAAACGATCTTCCACCCAACGTAGAAACGATCGCGATCAGAACACTTTCGTTACGTGACTTAGCAGCGTCCCGTACGAACTCTTTAGTGCTGTTCGTTCTTGATTTCTCCAATAGAAATCCGGCTCGAAGGACCATGTAAATTCGCCAACACTCCAAAACACTCCAAAGCTGTGCTTAGTATGACGATAGTGTAAATGTGATAATAAGACAAGAAAGACGAAGCAAACTCTATGAGCACCAAAGAAAAACTCTACCAATGAACAAGAAACCCACCAAGACAAGGCTACTTCTCGCCCAGAGGAACAGTCCCGAAAAGGTGCTATGAAACCAGAAAAGGATACAAGAAAAGAAACAAGTGCAAAATTCCGTACTGCGCCGCACGGTGCGTGAGAACCCCGCGCGGGATCAGCGGAAACTTCGCGGAGAGATTTAGGACACGCATTGCCAAAAGGAGAAGTGTGAAGAGGTCAAAGTACAAGTGCGATTCCAGTGCAAAACAGCAGATCACAGAAAACTATCGCAGGCAAGTCAAACTACACGTATGCATGCGTACCACTACGGCACTAGCAGATCCGCGGATCTAGCGCTAGCAACAATCGCTCGTGATCACATGATCAATGACATAATAATTATTCAAAAATGGCGCTGCTGCGACTGCACACTTCGGCAGCTGGCACATGCACATGGCAAGAAAGAAACGAAAATAATTCAAAAACAGTTCGAACACGTACACAACGAAGGAATAAGTTTGAGAGAACAATAAATTTATCAAGTAGAACAATGTAGTATAAATCTGCCAGGGGGTGCTTGCACCTAGCGCTGGGTGACAGTAAGCGCTGACAGACAGAAGAGAAAGAACTAACAGAGGAAGAGAAATACTACAGAGCTGCAGAACGACGATCAAACGGCAAATTCAGTAAGTCTGTCTGAGCACGCAGCGCGGACAGGAAGTGTCTACTGAATTGTGTGCATTTGCGTCGTTGCATGCGAATACTGATTACGAAATAATAATACAAGTAATAAGTCTACCAGTTTCGTCCAACTCTAATGATTATAACCAGACGAATGGTCCTTCGTCCTACTTCATCATCTTGTCACAGCTAACATTCTGAGTTCGCTGTGATGTTTAGCTTTTTTTCGTCTGCACTGCGCTCACCGTCACCTTTCTTACGTTATTTCATAACTTAGAACCTTGCAAGTTGGAAGACTGCTGGTTAGCGCATTCTAGACGTGATGCAGCTAAGCATCTGGTCGTTGAATGTCAGTATCACACCAGTCAGTTTTGTGCTAATTGTTGCACATTTTGACTCAACAGTATCCTACTTGTAATCGTTAGTGTTGGACAAAACGGATAACTTGTAAACTTATGGTCCTCTCTTTATAAATCTAACCGAAGCTGTTAGACTGTTGTGCGGCCTGGTCGTGAATGGGCAATAAATCGTTCTTATCTAGATGACATTTGTTCCCCAACTCCACTGCTCACCACGGACCACTCTAAGTTAATTTTGCCTGCTCTTGGTGACCTCGCCATGGCCCAGCTACTTGTGTCTCACGAGCGACCAAGCCTCAACTTGGACTTCCTATTCAGGTGAGCATGCTTTGTCTGCCAAGGGTCATGTGTTTACTTGTATTCAATAATTTAGAACATTTCAAGTCCCAGCGAAAGTCTGTGCAAACCTTATTGTTCTAACCTAGGTGATACTACAAGTTGTCTTCTCTTAGATTGATCATGTATGCTCCACCACTGGTGGCTTTGTGCTGTCCAGAACTTATTTATTTTACTTATTGTCTGCGCGTCATGACACATAATGAAAATAGTCAATACAAGGAAGTGATGGTGAAACCAACCACGGACTGAGAATTCAGTTCTCCATTGTGTCCAGTTACGCGTGTACTTTAGCTCCATGGTGTCCGTGAGTAGCGCGTGCAACAACGCATTTTGCATGGGTGTTGCACAACTGGTTACACATCCACGTGAAATATTCGCAGGAAATAGAGGAAGAGATCGAATAACAGAGCTTGTCTGGGTTTTCTAGACACTGTCTTTAATTTTTTGGACAACTCAGCTTTGTGATCAGAGATTTACATGTAGCTCAATCTCCATGGTAATTTTTTTATGGCCGACCTCATTTGCTATAACTGCTGTGGTGGCCGGTGTGGTGACTGAGGTAGACCAGAGAACACATGCTATCTACCCTCTTAGCAATATAGGATCAGAAAACATCTACAAATTATTGCTTTTGCACTTACGTGTTGTGGCGAATACTTGAACGCTACTGAGAGTCATTTCTGCTTTTTCGGCAAAGTCGACTTTGAAGGAATATTGTGAGCCACTTCTCAGGTTGAAGATACGGAAAACTCTTCTCCTTCCTCTTGTGTTTATGACCCTCTTTTGTTTGTGGCTGCTGCCAGTTCCGCCCGTCACTCGTTGGTAGGTCACGGAAATTCTTTTCAGTCCAACATTGTGCCTGTTGAGTAAAGAACCTGCTAACTACAAAGACAAACAGGACCAAACACACACACACATGCACACCATACAGACAGACAGACAGACAGACACACACACAGACACACAAACACAGACACACAGACACAGACACACAGACACACACATACTATACACAAGAAGTACATAGTGTAGACACCTGAGCAGACTGTCGCACACTCCCGTCCTCGGTAAAAGGGTCTTGCTTAGGACAACAAACCAGTTTAGGTAGGTAGGTACATTTTATTTGAATTCGCAGAACCAAACGGGCGGTGTCGCCCAATTACATGGAAGCGAATGGAAACAGTAAAATATTGTAGGAAATAGCCTAACATGATAGCAGGTTGTAGTACAAAGCAAAGAACGCTCAGTCAATGAATAACGTTAACGTTAGAATACAACAACGGGCAGGGGGTAAACAGCACATGACTGGTTCTGTGGAGTACCGCAAACGTTCAATGATTCCTGTAGTGTTCAGTAGTGGGTGCTACTGCTAGCAAGACAGAACGGGAGGCAGGCTTGTTTGAACTGGTGGTACTGGGTAATACCACGCACGTCGGATGGCAGGGTGTTCCATAAAATGGACCCACGAGTGGTTGGACGGTCGTGGCCGGCTTTGGAGGCAGATTTGGGCACTCGAAGGCCCAAGCTGAGTTGCGCGCGCGTTGTTCGATTACTGGGATGCTCCAGAAGGGCTTGCAGTGCATTGCTTGCACGACCATTCGAGCAACGCCAGATCATAATAAGGGTCTTTTGCTTGTGGAGCTCTTCGACGCCATACAGCTGCAGACGAGCAAGCAGAGGTTGGGCGCTTGTGCGAGGTGGCAGGCCGAATACGGCGCGTGCCGCACGGTTTTGCTGGACCTGAAGGCGGGACCGCTGGTCTTGTCGAAGGCACCCAGAGAACGCCACGGACCCGTAGAGCAAATCTGGCATCACAACGGATTTCACGTACTGCTCTCTGGACTTTCTTGTAAGGCAACGGCGGGCTCCCCAGAGTGCTCCCACCTTCTGCGAGGCCTTCTTCAAAGCATTGTTAACGTGTTCGTCAAATCGAACGTGCTCGTCTATCGTGATGCCCAGGTACTTCGCATGGGGAACTGCTGGTAGCGGGTTTCCACGGCATTTGAGTGTGATCAATGAAAAACCATAAAAAACTGTATTTGGATTTAAACTGCACAAGACAGGAGCACAGGTTCCACTGCAGTCACTTCATTAATGTGCCGAAGTGGAGGTAGCAATTTTGAATTTTGAATTTGAATTGAACGTAACTTTGGTTTCCCTTGGACAATGGCTATCATTTTATGTTTTATTTTTCACTCGTACAAAGTACACAAGCCCCCTTTATGGGCAAACAAAACACAATTCACCAAAAAAAGAAAAAAATTGTTTGTGTAAACAGTATAAATATATTATATATTATTTTTTAAACTCAACCCTTTGAGGACTACCTACAACCACCTGGATTCCTACCATTTTCAGGCGAAAAATTGGTATTTTCAAAAATTGATCTAGTGTCATAAAATTTGGTTATAAAGAGACATAGACATCAGTAGGCAACAAAAACCAAAGTTTCTACACCATATATCCAATAGATGTCAGAATGGTCAATTCAAAATAGGTGTATGTCGATATAGTATCCTAAAGTTTGATTCTAAAGAGACATTGACATCAACTGTCATCCTCAGAAAAGTAAAAAAGGATCACACTGTTCATCCTCACTATCGCTGCTCATAAAGATAATGTCGAGGGCCTCAGACAAGCAGACACTTGACAGGTTACGTGCCATCGGCACTCTCAACAAAGTAACAAGTTAGTTTCGAATTCCAAATTATTTCTCGATCGGCGCATTCTCTGAGTATACTCAAATGCGGCCGGTTCTCCACGGGACCGATGCGGATCGACTGCGACATGCCTAACCTTGCCGAAGAATCAGATCGTAGTCGTCTGAGCAACGTATGAGCGACTTCAAGCACCTAAAAAATATCGATATCGCAATTTTCTCAAAAACGGATATACTCTCGTCTTTAGGAATCCAGCTATACCTTAAAAAACGGATATATTCGTCCTTTGTCCTAGAAGGGTTAAACAGTGTACCCAAGCCTCTTGTACGGGCAAAATAATACATAAGCGCAACCTCAACATGCAGGAATTGGCGCTAAAAATGGAGGGAAATGAACACAAGCCCAACCTCAACATGCAGGAATTGGCGCTAAAAATGGAGGGAAATGAACACAAGCGCAACCTCAACAGCTAAACGCATGGTGCATGGCTAGCTAGCATTCAAGTGCAGTCTCCACAGCCACCAGTGACCCCGGTGAGGAAACATCGTGAGACACTCTGAGGGAACGCAAACCACGAAGACACATTGCACTTGATCTAAGCAGAGCGAAATTTTGGCGGCAGCGAACCCAGGCAATTACAACGCAGTACTGCTCCTGGGTTTTATCTGACGTCAGGGCAGCTATCCTCTTGTATAGAGCTGCACATTGATGACCCATTCCACCAATAGTTGTGAAAACAGCCAGGACGAAAGACGCGTGCTCAATATTAAGGACTCTACTCTCATACTGGCAGCACTTTTCCTTCTCCTGCCGGGTCTAGGCGGAGGCAAGTGGGGCGGTACGACTTGAAGACGCGAAGGGGTTAAAACCCGTACATCAATGAAGGTGTTTTCAAATCGAACACCCCAAATGCCACTCGCAGCTAAATCCAGCCGGGCTTGGTCAGCCGTGATAGCGGATCGATGGCGGAACTGTTCACCAGTAACCGGCTGCAGATGGGGCTCAACAAAGACGTTGTGCGCCACATGCCTCAAGAGGGACGTCCCGCACGTCATTATGCCGAATGGATGTGAAGCCCCCAGCCAGGCATGACAGAGCATTGCATACGGAGAAGGAGAAGGCACGGGCACAGCTAGACGGCAAGAGCGGAGGCAGCCAGTTGTAGCGTAGGTGGACGCCATCACGAAACTCACCCTTCGACAGGACTAGGCCGTGACGTCGGATGGGCCTGCAGGTTAGCCAGCTTCAGGCTCCTTGCTTACCAGCGAGAGCTGGAACCCGTTGCAAGTCAGGGTCCAGCGAGGCCGAGAGAGTGACGGAAGCTGCCGGGGCCGAATTGGCATCGCTGGCCTTCACTTCTCTCTTCTTGGCACGCACCTCGATTACCCACGTCCCTGTCCTGTGCGAGAATTCGACTAGACAGTGGGCCGGTGATTTCACGAGATGATCTGTATTGCGCACCAAGAGAGGATGGGTGGGGGAGTCCCAGACCACCATGCCGGCAGGGCAAAGCAAGAACCTCGGGCTCAGTGGTACCGACGTTGCGACGGATTAGGACAGGAATCAAGGTGTCCGAGATGGCAGTGTCGAGAGGACTGAGGAAGGTGGACATGCCTGGCATAGTGCGACAAAGGAAAGGCCACTTGCTGCGCAGACCGTGTACAAAGGCTGAGTAAGCTGCTTGTGGCTGTGAGTGAGCAAATTCACTAAGCTGCTGAACCTGAGCCACCCACTCATTCACCTTTGTGGTGATGTACTGCCCAACGAATGTAGCAGAACCTATGGCTGTACCAAGATACCGACGGATGCCGTTACTAATCAGTATTGGCTACACCAGTGCCTGCAAACATCCAGACTGCCTCCGCGTGGAACTCGGGCTTCACCAGCAGCACCGGTTTTATCGGAAGAAAATAAAAGCATTGATCAATCCGTTTATGGGAGATAGATACGTAATTATTATTACAAGAGGTCGGAGGCGGATAATAATAATACTTCCTCCGCGAAAAGAATTCGGGTGGACACACCCATTCCCATAGCGCTGCATATCACATCCGAACCAGTTCCGTTATTTTACGTTTCGGCACTTGGCCATCATCAGGTAATAACAATGAATACCGTGGAAGCCACACAAGAGCAGTATATACGCAGAGTGTAGCGCCAAAAAAGATGCGAATTATGTCACCTAGCATGACAGAGAGAGAATATAAATATATATATATAGAGGTGACATAACTCGCATCATTTTATTTTTTGGCGCTACACTCTGTGCAACGCCATTCACAGAGCACAATCCGCGCTACCTTTTGCTGCTTCTCCTCCGTGATGTGCTAGTTGCGCCTTTTTCTCTCTCTCTGTCATGCTAGGTGACATAATTCGCATCTTTTTTGGCGCTACACTCTGCGTATATACTGCTCTTGTGTGGCTTCCACGGTATTCATTGTTATTACCTGATGATGGCCAAGTGCCGAAACGTTGTAAAATAACGGAACTGGTTCGGATGTGATATGCAGCGCTATGGGAATGGGTGTGTCCACCCGAATTCTTTTCACAGATGAAGCTGCAGGAAGCCTCAGCCCTTCTTCAAACTTCCTCCGCGTCATCGAAATTGTCGCAGTTTGACTAGTGACTTGCCTCTTGTTACTGACAACTCCATAAGCTAAACCATTCAAAACTTTTTACACAGTATGATAGTCTGAAGACTAGAGTAACGTTCCAGGACAGTTGGGCTGAGAGTTTTCATGCAGAGATGAAGTCCTCGTTGTCGCTGATGTCAATGGACGCAAAAATATCGTTCCGAAATATTTCAAGGAAGGTTGAAAGTTGGTCGCGCCTCATCTCAGACGCTTTGACTTTCTCTACAGGACAAAAGCTGCTATGCTTGTCGTCTGCTAGCTCTGGATGATTTCTACTTCACCCCCAACGAAGCCGAGTAAGAATAAACGATCGTTGCGAGGTCGGTTGATTACCGTCGGCGGAACCACCTCGATCTTGAAAATGAACTTTTTTTAGCCGTGGCATGCCCATTTATTTTACCTGTGTGGTCACAGCTCATGCAGGTAAGTGTACTATCATCCAGCGCGCCCTCTTTTTCAGCATCACTGGTCCGGCACCTGCGCGTGCATCACTAGCACTTCGTGTAGAGTCTACACCGTAGTACACGGCTCTTGCAGGTAAAATCATGTACTGAGTGTCTCAGCCAGAGCAACAAATTTTATCGCCGTTGCATGCATTTAGTTTGCTGACCCCTCGATGTTTCTCCGAGCGCTGCTACTTGTTCCACGAAGTCATTCTCACCCCAGCTAAGGTAAACAGTGATGAGGCTCGAGTGAATGGCCATAAGCACGAGAAATGTGCAGCCTGCAACGCCTGAGCGATCTCAGCGAGTTGAAATTACCATCGCAGCGACATCAGCAAAGAAATTGCGTCTAGATCAAAAATTTCAGATTCCAATAACAGAAAATAGAACTTTGCCGTCACCCTATACTGATGACTATCACCTATGTCCGATTCCTTGCCTCTGATACGACTGCTGGTGAGTAAATACCCCGTTTTATGTCAAAAGTCAAACTGCGACAATTTCGATGACGCGGAGGAAGTAATAATAATAATAATTTTTAATAACGAAGGTACGTGTTGGGTCGTAAGTATCCACGCAAACACACATCCAGTCAAATTAAGGCACTTGTCAAAGTATCCGAACGTTTTCGGTCCCTTCTCATCAAGGATTATACAGGGAATGGCTCAAGTTGGAAAGACTAAAACTTATATAGCGTAAAGATATGAGATAACAACACTCGTGACAAGGTGGAAAATTATCAAGTTCAGCACGACACAAAACTCGAAGGAAATAATAATAGTGACAAGAACATAGTGAGCAAATTAATTTACATTGTTAACACCTCGACGAGGAGTAACACCAAACAATTGTAGCGACAACACATTTTCTTTCTGTACGCAAAGTTCAGGATCTAACTTACGGATATACAAAGCTTCTAACACAGCCAGATGCAACGCACATCTACCACGTGACAATATTGAGAACACATTATCACTGTCCAACTCACGACAATTGGTACGGGCTGACAGAGGCGAGATGACGAAGAAGAGGAAGAAGAAGAAGAAGAGGCGAGATGACGGGACATTGGAGGAGACTACACCCAACGGAGCTAAGAATCGCACTTCGTCCATCAAGCAACATCTGTCAGCCCGTACCAATTGTCGTGAGTTGTGACAGTGATAATGTGTTCTCAATATTGTCACGTGGTAGATGTGCGTTGCATCTGGCTGTGTTAGAAGCTTTGTATATCCGTAAGTTAGATCCTGAACTTTGCGTACAGAAAGAAAATGTGTTGTCGCTACAATTGTTTGGTGTTACTCCTCGTCGAGGTGTTAACAATGTAACTTAATTTGCTCACTATGTTCTTGTCGCTGTTATTATTTCAATCGAGTTTTGTGTCGTGCTGAACTTGATACTTTTTCCACCTTGTCACGAGTGTTGTTATCTCATATCTTTACGCTATATAAGTTTTAGTCTTTCCAACTTGAGCCATTCCCTGTATAATCCTTGATGAGAAGGGACCGAAAACGTTCGGATACTTTGACAAGTGCCTTATTTTGACTGGATGTGTGTTTGCGTGGATACTTACGACCCAACATGTACCTTCGTTATTAAAGTATTATCCGCCTCCGACTTCTTGTAAAATAATAATAATAATAATAATAATACTCATAAAAATACTCATAAAAAGGACACACTTCAGGCTCATTACAAACATCTTGAAAGTTTTTGTCTTCACAAGTATACTTTCAAGCCTTCTCGTCAGGTGAAATACAGGCAAGGGAAAAGGAACAGGAACAGTGGATTAAATACAGTAAGAAGGTGGTAAAACAGCGCAAAAAAAAGAAAGAAGATAGCTAAAGTAAACAGCGAAAATTGCAATAATGACACAAAGGTGCAAATGCGAGAAAACTCAATAAGCGTGACATGTAGTGCGACAACAAGAGACAACCACTGGACATACATGTAACTAACGAGGTTTTGACGACCTACCTAACAGCCTAAGTGTGAATTTGATTTTGTTGTCGCACTACATGTCACGCTTATTGAGTTTTCTCGCATTTGCACCTTTGTGTCATTATTGCTGTTTACTTTAGCTATCTTCTTTCTTTCTTTTTGCGCTGTTTTACCAGCTTCTTACTGTATTTAATCCACTGTTCCTGTTCCTTTTCCCTTGCCTGTATTTCACCTGACGAGAAGGCTTGAAAGTATACTTGTGAAGACAAACACTTTCAAGATGCTTGTAATGAGCCTGAAGTGTGTCCTTTTTATGAGTATTATCGCATTTTTGTCTCAGAGGAAACTGAATAATAATAATAATAATAAAATGTTGAACGGCCTCTGCTGGGATGACGACTACACCATACTGTAAAACGACAAACTTTCGCGGCGGCTAAATTTAGCGTTTTGGCAAACTAGACCAGTTAGCGGCGATAAATTTTAGCGATTTTTACTTTCCACCGAAAATCAAAGAATTATATTAAAATTACGAAGCCTCGGAGTGCTGGGCGCAGAGCGCATGAAGAATGAGAGAAGAAATCAAAGAATGAAAGAAGGAATCAAGGAATGTAAGAAGGAATCAAGGCATCAAAGAGAACCATAAGGTAAGTACTAGTACTGGGAGAAAGGATGGCATGTTCGACGAGGGATCATCGGAAGACTTTCTCTTCGAACTGCTGAGCCACTGCGATACTCATCGCGAAAAAATTCAGAAGACTTCTTCGAGCAGTAAAACACTAAAATCTACGCAACAGCAAGCTCGCCAAACGCTCCAAGAAGTTCAACAACACTCTCCACAACACTGAGACATTCTCCAGTCGATCGTTTTATTCTCTTGTGGTTCAAGTCACCGTACTCCAACGGCAACTAATGTTTGTTACTTGCAAGACTGGTGTTGGTACGTAACCCGTTGTTGCAACAGCTGCGCGCTTTGGTTGGACATAGCCGGCCGTGCAAGCATCGATCAGCGCTGTGAATGTACAGTCAGTGCAGTGAGTGATGCATGCGCATGTACTGTACAGATTTGTTGCAAAACGATCGATCATCGACGCATCGCGTAGTACGTAATACTAATAGTACAAATTTCATATTCGCGTGTCGAACTGTCGCGATTCGACCCTGCTCGCGAAAGTCGCGAAAGTTAATCGCTCGCGAAAGTTTGTCGTTTTACAGTAGCTCAGTGGTTAGAGCATCGCTGGCTACAAGCGAGGGTCCCTGGTTCGAGTCCTGATGGTGACAGTCAATTTTTTCTTCAGACTTTTCCCGTTTGTCTCTTTCCCTCAAACCAGTTAAAATAATAATAATAACGTGTTACACAGGTTTCTATATTGCCGCAGCCCTTTTTTGCTATTGCCCGATCATGTTTTCTTTTCATCCACATTGAAGGCACAGAAATTCAGTTGATAATAATAATCATAATAATAATACGAAGTAGTGGTTGCGACTTCGGCGATGATTTGTAAGAAAGGGTTTGCTCCCCACACCGGAGCTCGCGCTATTCCGCCGGCTTTACTTGACACTTGACTGACTCACGGCTGCCATCCAGAGCACACGAGAAGTCCATCGAACCTTCGACTCGGCAAACCTGCAAGAAAGCACCACTCCCTGCTCAATACACAGTGTTTCGGGGAATTCACCCCTCATCAGTTGAGCTTCAGTAGGCTGAGGAAGATTGTGCCTGAAGAGCACCACTTATATAGTGCTCTCCAGGCACAAACATCACCAGGGATACAACCTTACAGAGACGCACTGTTTCCAGCGAGACAAACACCTCGTGAACACCAGATAGCAGCGTGAGTCAGTGTCGCTTCTGGACGGTGAGACAGACGTCGAGGACCCTCGGTCATTCGCAATGCTGTCACCTCCAAACCAACTAGTCGCAAGCCCGCGCTGAGCACAACAGTACGAAGTAGTGGTTGTGACTTCGGCGATGATTTGTAAGAAAGGGTTTGCTCCCCACACCGGGGGAAGTAAAGTCGGCGGAATAGCGCGAGCTCCGGTGTGGGGAGCAAACCCTTTCTTACAAATCATCGCCGAAGTCGCAACCACTACATCGTACTGTTGTGCCCAGCGCGGGCTTGCGACTAGTTGGTTTGGAGGTGACAGCGTTGCGAATGACCGAGGGTCCTCGACGTCTGTCTCACCGACCAGAAGCGACACTGACTCACGCTGCTATCTGGTGTTCACGAGGTGTTTGTCGCGCTGGAAACGGAGCGTCTCTGTAAGTTTGTATCCCTGGCGATGTTTGTGCCTGGAGAGCACTATATAAGTGGTGCTCTTCAGGCACAATCTTCCTCAGCCTACTGAAGCTCAACTGATGAGGGGTGAATTCCCCGAAACACTGTGTATTGAGCAGGGAGTGGTGCTTTCTTGCAGGTTTGCCGAGTCGAAGGTTCGATGGACTACTCGTGTGCTCTGGATGGCAGCCGTGAGTCAGTCAAGTGTCAAGTAAAGTCGGCGGAATAGCGCGAGCTCCGGTGTGGGGAGCAAACCCTTTCTTAACCCTTTGTGCGCTCAACGAGCGATTTCGCTCGTTTCAAATGCGCGTCACATTTTTGATCGTCGCGCTTGACTGGTTTACCGCATCGCGCCGAGACTTCACCACCGCGTACCTGAGAAAATTTCCGTGACGTAGGTACTAAACATGATGTAGGTCGCCACTAAAATTTTTTTGATAGCACGCTTTGAAAGAGCCTTTGCAATTATGTCAAAATTAGAATTTGGACTTATCCAGCGATGGATGCAGACGAGGCGCTTCGCCTAATACAAGACGCGGACCAAGCAGATCTCCCAGTAGAGGATATCGCTTGCTCTTCAGGCGACGAGGTAGGTGACTCGGACAACGTCGCCGCTCCCGTCGCTGCTCGTGGACGTGGCGCTGGACGAGGCAGAGGCCAAGCAGTAGGTGTCCCCGCGCGTGGAAGAGGGCGAGGACGTCGAGCTGCGACAGGGCGAGGACATTGAGCTGCGACAGGGCGAGGACGTGGAGCTGCAAGAGGGCGAGGACGCGGAGCTGCAAGAGGGCAAGGACGAGGACGTGGTATACAGTACGAAAATTGTAGTGGCTATGATGATGTTGACCAGCTGCAAACCAATACACCTGAGTTCAACATAACTGGCACTGGTTTGAACCTACCTGATAATTTCGCTCCAACATGTGAACTTGATTTCTTCAAACTATATTTCCCGGACGAAGTTGTGGATTCAATTGTCAAGTTTACAAATTTGTATGCGCACGAGCATATCGCTGAAAAAAAGACGTACCAGACGGATGGTGTGTGGAAGGAGACCAACCGTAATGAGTTTTACGGCCTCCTTGCATTTCTCTTCTTCCAGGGATTTCATCCTCTGCCTGCGACGAGGGACTACTGGCGCGTTACGTCGTTGTACAACGGAAACTATGCACGCTGCATGATTCGAACCTACCGGAGGTACTTAGCGCTGATGTGCTTCATCAAGATTGTGGACTTCAGGGCAGAGGATATAAATGATCGACTTCGTAAGGTGCGATACCTTCACGACCAGCTGCAGGCGGCCTGCAAGCGTTTGTTCATCCCTGGCAAGTGCGTTAGTGTTGACGAGCGCATGGTCAAGTGCAAGGGACGCGCTCCTTTTACACAGTATATGCCCAAAAAGCCCGTCAAATGGGGCTTCAAGGTCTTCGCTGCCTGCGACGCCCAAACCTCCATTGTTGTAAACTTTGAAGTTTACACAGGCCAGCAACCTGGAGGTGAAAATGGCCTGACTCATGCTGTGGTGATGCGGCTGGTCAGTGACGTGCGCGCCGGAAGTGTGATCTACACGGACAATTTTTACACTTCCGAAACCCTGGCCACATCTCTTCGTACCAAGCAAATATCGTTGGTTGGCACCGTCCGCGCGAACCGCACTGGATTTCCAGCCGTATTGCGGACCGGTATGAAACAGTTCGAGAAACATGCAGAGCGAGGTGCAACACGCTATGTTCGCAACGGAGATCACCTGTACCAGCAATGGAAGGACAAGCGGTGTGTGTCAATGTACAGCAACATACATCAGGGCCATGAGCATGACACAGTAACAAGAAATGTCAAGATTGATGGTGCACACCAGCAAATGGAAGTGCAGAGGCCAATGTGCATCAGAGACTACAACAGCAGCATGGGTGGAGTCGACACGTTCGATCAGCTGATCGAAACGCACCGTGTGCTTCGCAAAACGAAGAAATACTGGAAGAGTCTCTTCTTGGATATGGTCGACGTGTGCGCTGTCAATGCATACCGCCTCTTTCACTTGTGGCAGAGCCAGCATCCAGGGGTGATAAGTCGACGATGCAACTTGCAGCACTCGGATTTCCGCTGTAACCTCATCCGGCAGCTGTCATCGATTGATGAGCATGCACCGCCACCGAAGCGCTCGTATCGCCCAGTGCCTGTTCCGCAGGATGTCCAGGTTCCTGTTGCTCAGCTTCACATACCTGGAGTGAGGAAAAGGAAGAACTGCAGAAACTGCACAGAAGTGGGTAACAAGCAGCACCAGTGTGTAACCTACTGCACTACGTGCGATGTTCACCTCCACATCACGAGCGACCACGACTGCTACGCCGCTTACCATGCACGCCACTTCCCGTGAAGGATATCTTATCTCAGTGCTGTGAGTTTCTATCTTGTCTACTGTATATTTGTACATAAAAGTATGGTTTCATTTTCTTCCTATGGTGCGCTCTGTAAATAACGCGGCTATACACTTGATTATGACAATATGTGCCTAATATGGCAACATTGGTAACCATGGCAACATTCTAACATAGTTTTTTGGATTCAGCCGAACGATTCCATTCAGAAAAACACATATTCTAATTACATATTCTCAAAAACTGTGGAGTTACAGGGGATTATTGTCGGAATGGAAAATTTGGTCATTTTCTCCGAAACCAGTGGACTCACAAAGGGTTAATAATAATAATAATAATTCAATGGATCAGTTTGGGGAAGTGAACTGCCTGAAAAAAGAAAAAAAACGCCAGACCCACCAGGACTCGAACCCCGGACCTTGCTTGTCATGAGCAATGCTCTAACCACTGAGCTATGGGAACGGGCTGAACCTAGACGGCGCTGACAAGATTTTCACTCCAAAGGCAGCTCACAACACGTGCCAAACATACTGATGGCACCTGGGTCTTTCTCCCTCTCCCAGGGCTGGAGTCCTGGTGGGTCTGGCGTTTTTTTCTCTTTTCAGGCAGTTCACTTCCCTAACTGATCCATTGAATTTGAAGTTCTCCCAATCCGTTCAAAATAATAATAATAATAATAATAATAATAATCTTCACTAGTTTGAGGGAAAGAGACAAACGGGAAAAGTCTGAAGAAAAAATTGACTGTCACCACCAGGACTCGAACCAGGGACCCTCGCTTGTAGCTAGCGATGCTCTAGCCACTGAGCTATGGAAAATAATAATAATAATAATTCAATTTCCCGTTTGTCTCTTTCCCTCAAACCAGTTAATATTTTATGACTTGGGGCTCCCCGCGTGTTAGTTTGTACGTGAAGTGTGTGGGTACAGTGAGGGCTGCGTCCCACCCGCCTGTGTGGATTCACAGGAAGTGTGAGTTGCGAAGTCTGAAGAAAACGTTGAACGGTCTCTGCTTGGATGACGACTACACCATAGCTCAGTGGTTAGAGCATCGCTGGCTACAAGCGAGGGTCCCTGGTTCGAGTCCTGGTGGTGACAGTCAATTTTTTCTTCAGACTTTTCCCGTTTGTCTCTTTCCCTCAAACCAGTTAAAATAATAATTCCGGTCTACGTTCCAAAGGGAACTCACGACAATGGAGTAACAAAAAGCACCGCGGCAGAGAGAGAAAAGAGAAGATATAATAATATATTTGACGAAAACAATCACGGTGTAGATTTCACATGAGTTCCAATACACCACATCAGCAAAGCTCTTTCTTAGAAAAATAAAATAATAAAAAATAAAATAAGATAAATGAAATGAAATCATTGGTCATCACAGTTAGTCATGTGTGTCCACACCAAAATCACAGCCGGTCATGTGTGTTCACACCACCGCAGAACAAATGTTACTCCACTTCTGCCGGTCAACTGCACAACTTCTTAGGGTTTCGAGGTGGCCACTCGTCTTCAATGCGACGGCGGTGAACTTGACGTCTTGCTGGAGGGTGGTGACTAAACAGGACCTTGGAGCTCCCCTGCTGTGCCTCACAGCGTCCTCCATTGATGCGTATGCAATCATTGCTTGATTGCCTGGTGTCGATGATGGCAGGCGGATAATACTTTAAAAACGAAGGTACGTTTTGGGTCGCAAGTATCCACGCACACACACACATTCAGTCAAATTAGGGAGGTTCCGGAGTACGATTTTTCGTGCCAAAATCCGTGGAGGCTCTACGGATTTTTTATACGTCGTTTTCGAGCAGTGAAAAGTTCCGGGGTACGGAACTTATGTGTTTGCCGTCATTGTCTAGGTTACGATCGCAAACACGTCACATTCCCGCGCTATGCCTTTTTATTTTGAAAATTTGTACCGAAATCAAAACTTCCCGCGAAAAATCGATGTTTCTCGTACCAAATTTGTACGCGAAAAATCTTTCTGCACCCGATGACGCAAAATCTCCATACGAAGCATGGTTCGTATGAAAGCCAGTCCACACGGATTCTCGTGCCGAAAAATCGTATGGAGCACGGCTGGAAAAAATCCGTAGCGCCCATACGGATTTTGGCACGGAAAATCGTACCCCGGAACCTCTCTAATAAGGCACTTGTCAAACGTATCCGAACGTTTTCGGTCCCTTCTCATCAAGGAATATACAGGGAATGGCTCAAGTTGGAAAGACTAAAACTTATATAGCGTAAAGATAATGAGATAACAACACTCGTGACAAGGTGGAAAATTATCAAGTTCAGCACGACACAAAAACTCGAAGAAAAATAATAACAGTGACACCAACATGGTGAGCAAATTAAGTTACATTGTTAACACCTCGACGAGGAGTAACACCAAACAATTCTAGCGACAATACATTTTCTTTCTGTACGCAAAGTTCAGGATCTAACTTACGGATATACAAAGCTTCTAACACAGCCAGATGCAACGCACATCTACCACGTGACGTGACAATACGTTATTATTATTATTATTATTATTTAAATAGGCGTCGAGGCGACAATAGTTTTAGAATTGCGATCAACAGAACGAGCTGAACCGACATTTCACAAAGGCTTTTATTGTTTTCAAAAACGAGTGGATACGAAGGCAGTGAAGAACGTGGAAGAAAGAAAAAATGTGATATGGAAAAAAAATGATGAACAAAAAATTTGTACTTCGAACTAGTTTTCGCACAACACTCCTCAGGAAGCTACGTTGTACTAATGAAAAACAATCCAGAAAGATACTAATAAAGAGAAATGGAGTGAGAAGAAACAACACCTATGAAAATGATAATCCTAGCACTAAGGTAATAACAGGAAAAACTGCGAAAGCAATTAACGAACTTGTAAGGACTACTAGTATACTGTGACACAAGATATGACACCATGGCCAACCAGAGCCAAACCGACAGAACAAGCTGCCACTAAAACAATTTCAAACGAATAATGCTGTCCTTCTGGACACACAGATCAGGCTTATGAATACGTTGACAAACAGCTTCTAACACACTCAACTGCAACTTATAACCATGACGAGCACGGCACAAAACAGAAAAAGAAGAATCAGAATACACCTTGCAACAATCAGGACGAGATGCAAGATGCTTATACACTGATGACTTCCTACTAGAAAACACACGCTCGCACCCACTCTTACTCACACAATCATTCTCGCTCTCACACTCACCGGAATCACTGGACTCACTGGCCGAATCCTCCTCAACGACGTCCTGCCTCGGAGCAATCAGGTGCCGTCTCCTCCCATCCCTCGTCTCACGTTCCTGTTGTGTATTACGTTGGCTCGGTACTTCCGTACTGAAATAGGTCATGGTGTAATTAGCAGTTGTTCTTCTGGGTCTCGTTGATATTGAGGTAGGTATTTTTGTCGTCTCTGCCGGTGATGCAGCAAGCGATGCTGATGCAAACGTGTCTGCATGCAACACACGTGGCGTCGCCGAAGCCACATCCACCTCCGCTGGTGGAGGGAGTGACTTGGTCATGGCCACGGGAGCCAATGGTGGACTTGCCGAGTGGGACGCTAGGTCCTGTGTTGGCGGAGGTAGTGGTTGTTTACGGGGTCTTCCCCGCGTGGGACGCTCCAGTTGTGCGCTACGTGGGATAATGTGTAAAGGAGTGTGTTGCTTGATGCGTTCGCTCAGGTGCTGAACAGTCCTACCAACATACCGGCTAGCACAATTCCGGCATTCAAAGTTGTAGATTACATGACATAAATGATGGGTTGGTAGGACGTCCTTCAACACCGTGAACGAACGCATCGTTGTGTAGACGGGTATGAAGTGTACCGCATAGTAGGTTTGTTTGATGATCGCACGAACTTCACGACTCACATTGTCAGACTTCTTGCCCTTCCATGGTAAGCACAAAAAGACAGGACAACGAGCAGGCCCTATCAATTCATGTTTCGGCGTGGGGGCTGTAGACAACAGTTCTGCCAACATGTCGCCTGGGTATCCGTTTTTGGTGAAAACTGAACGGAGAAATTCGAGCTCACCACTGAGTTTACAAGGTGAACAGATCCGTTTGGCGCGATCCACGAGATTCTTTACTAAGTTGACTTTATAATTAGAATTCAATGTTTATACTCATCAGTAGCTGCTGACTTCCCCGGGAATGTTTAAACATGTTCTGCAGGCCTTCTGCACACATGTACTGATCAGCATTGTCTGTTGCTGCAGCACTCACACTCACTCGCATGCTGATTAGCATACAACAGGGACAAGACGAGAAAGAGTGCATACGAAGGGGACAGGAGATTGTGAACCCGCATGTACAAAGCATTCAAAGATAGCGCAGCAGCGTGTACCACGGGTCAGCAGCATGTACGACAAAGAGACGCAAACGCAGCAGCATGTACGACAAAGAGACGCAAACGCAGCAGCATGTACGACAAAGAGCTACACGCGTGGCCACGTGTACAACACTAATGTCCCGAGGAAAGGACGGATGAAGTCGTTAGACCAAAAATACACACACACGCTGGTGAGCGCATTGCTTGTGTCGGCCCCTAGCTTGCTATGGCATGACCTGTCTGCTTTTGTCTTGTGAGTGTCTGTGACAAACTACTGGTACCCCTGATGTGATCAGCTAGTTCTCACCATGCCCCGAAGTGACATGACACCCAAACTAGCTTCTTACCTGCAAACGAAACGTGACTGCAGTCCTACTGACTTCCTCCACAGTGACAGGGCCTGTAGAGGAGTGGAGGTACACAGAGAAAGATCAATGCTTAAAAAGTCAATCTCCCAAAAGTATGGCAAGAGCAAACTGGATGTTTCTTGTCATTTCCTTGAATAAGCCATGTCCGGTTATTGCTGAATATCTTACTGAGCCAGGAGCAGTAACCAACAACAGAGAAATAGGCAACACAGATTCTGCTTATTCAAAAAATGAAGTAAACCCTATGCCTCATATTCGCATTCTTATTTAGTTAAGTTATGCTCAGGAATACCAATTTATAAGTTACTAGTTATGACTAAAAGTCCACCAAGGTAATGAGATATTATTCAGTCAGATAGTGCCAAAAAACTGCAAGGATATTGAGACATTCGACAACCTGACACCTAGTTCCAGCACATCTACAAAGTGTAGACCAACAACCTTGCAACTTGGAAGGCTCAGGTGTGGAAAGTTCCAATGAGGGGAAGTGACCTAGGGTTACCTTTACCTTGTCACCTTGGTGTACTGTTAGTCATAACTACTAACTTATAGGTCATTTTCTCTTTACTTATTACGAATGGATCAATATCCGAGTTTTTTTTTATACAAATTGCCTCAATGATTTTTCAACAGGTTGCCATAAACGACAAAAAGTACCGATATTATTAACCCGAAGAGAGTCAGGACAGACAACAGATGCATGTACGTGTCCAGGGCTGACGATTCACTGACCAACTCCTCATCCAGGCGCGTACGCAGGGTAACCTCCAGGGGGGGGGGGGTTCCAATCGAATCACAAACAACGAGTTTATAACTCTTTGAACCCGTTGAGGATCCATCGTTCGGGTGAAAAATGCAATTGTAGTTCAGTGCAATGCAATTGTAGTTCACTTCACCATTTCCACCATAACTTACATTCTGTTTGCTTGATTTTGACAATCTGGGGCTCTTTGAAACGCTCTTTCCACTGCCAAGATAATGAGGCTATGCTCAACTCCATGGTTGCCACAAAGCCTGCTCCAGAGCGCAGCGAATCGCCAAATGTTGGGCCTCGTGGTGAAAGAAATTCTAAATTTCGTCCCAAGGCCATTTCGCAGTCGTTTCTCGCACAGCTCTGGATTTTTTGCATCTCAATCAGTCAATTCTACGTCATTACGGCCGCATGTCATGAGATGACTGCACACCACGTCATCCACGGGAAATCCCCAAAGCACAATACAAAAAAATGATTTTGAGCAGTTTGAACAAAAATAATTAGTGCCGCGATCCAACTTTTGAGCGCCATATCTTTATCATCGTTTCTCCTATCGCAAAAGCGATTACACCAGGATTTTTTTTTAATTATGCATTTTTCGTGTTCCTTCGATTATAACTTCAGTGCTACTCAATCAATCTTCGTAGTCTTGGGCTTCCTGGAAGTGGAAAGTTTCTCGCACAGCTCTGGATTTTTTTGCATCTCAATCAGTCAATTCTACGTCATTACGGCCGCACGTCATGAGATGGCTGCACACCACATCATCCACGGGAAATCCCCGAAGCACGCGACAAAAAAATTGATTTTGAGCAGTTTGAACAAAATTAATTAGTGCCGCGATCCAACTTTTGAGCGCCATAATATTATCTTTATCATCGTTTCTCCTATCGCAAAAGCCAGGATTTTTTTCAAAATTATGCATTAAACTTTTGTCGTGTTCTTTCGATTATAACTTCAGTGCTACCTAATCAATCTTCGTAGTCTTGGGCTTCCTGGAAGTGGAAAGTTATCCGGGATAGGAAGAGAATGAGGTCAACCATGCTAGCCAGGACACTGCACAAGTATATCCAGCGCTAGAGTGCAGCAAAGGTGCGCAAAATGCCCCAAAGGCACAAACGGGATTTTTCCTTTGTACTTTTTGAGAATATCCAATATGAAGCCCCCGCAAATTTGAGCAAGCCAACGTGACGAAAAATCTCAAATTCTCGATACTCAAGTCGCACGGTTCGCTTTGGAAATTGCCGAGATCGCGGCTCAACTTACAAATGGTATATCTCACACACCATTGCTCGCGGAGCGTCGCAAATTGTTTCCACCGATAGCTGAGAGTTTTCTATTTGATCTCAATATTTGGATCGTTGGATTGGAGCGAGATTTGAATGAGCAACGATCTATTGAAGTCAATGCGATTAATAGTATTAGTGAAGCGGACATTACAAAATGATGAATGAGAATACATGTATCTAAAATGGTTGTTCCTAATCGATTTTCTTGAGACTATCATCAGGGAAAATCGTATCACAATAGAGGCTATACGGAGAAACAAACTACTTATAGGTTATTGGATAGTGGGAAGTATACAAGGTGAGGTGGGAAAAAACTAAAGTGGGAGAGAAGACGAAAGAAATTAGAAGAAAAGATGTGAGAGTGTTCCCGACGGTGTGAGCTACTACATAAGGTGAGTGAAATGAAGGCGTGGAAGCAGGTGAATGTGATAGAGTGAGGAACTGTGAGGTGTAGGTGGTTGCGAATGAATACGTGTGTGAATGCTAGGTGAAGAGTCTCAGTTTTGTGACATTTTCTTTCTGAATGCATAGATTAGGATTGTGTTTACGGATGAAAACAGCTTCTAATACCTTAAGTTCACGAAACCTACGAGCACGACACAAAACAGTGAAGCATGAATCATCATACACTGAGCGGCATTGGCTACTAGACAAGAGGTGTTTCTTAATGGCTGACCCTTTCGTTGTGGTCTCACCTTCAGTCCGGTCATCTTCATCTTGGTTGTCCAACTCACTCTCTTCATCACTGCTCTCACCTTCCTCATCCTCTTCCTCTTCCATCCCGTCCTCTGCACCCAACGACAATCCCACGCTACTGCTCGCTGCCAGTCCATGTCCGGTTGTAGATGTCATTACCAGCGCACGAGTCATGCTCCTTGTTACTGGTCTCCGTACCTGTGTTTGGCCATTTCCTTCAGTCTCACGTACCTGTGCACTTGTAGTACGTTCAACCGGTACTTTATGGTTCTGTTGTAATTGTGCAACTGGCACCTGTTTGCGGGGACGGCCTCGTCCAGGTCGCTGGGCTTTGGCTCCATCTGACAATAGGTACAATGGTACATGTTGTTTGACGCGTGCGTTCATGTGCTGAAGGGTTCTTCCTACATATCGGCTATCACAATGCCGACATTCAAAATTCACGGTGAAGAAGGATGTTCTTCCTACCCAACTGATTAGCCATGTAATCTATCATTTTGAATGTCGGCATTGTGATAGCCGATATGTAGGAAGAACCCTTCAGCACCTGAACGCACGCGTCAAACAACATGTACCATTGTACCTATTGTCAGATGGAGCCAAAGCCCAGCGACCTGGACGAGGCCGTCCCCGCAAACAGGTGCCAGTTGCACAATTACAACAGAACCACACTAGTACAGTACCGGTTGAATGTACTACAAGTACACAGGTACGTGAGACTGAAGGAAATGGCAGAACAGAGGTACGGAGACCAGTAACAAGGAGCATGACTCGTGCGCTGGTAATGACATCTACAACCGGACATGGACTGGCAGCGAGCAGTAGCGTGAGATTGTCGTTGGGTGCAGAGGACGGGATGGAAGAGGAAGAGGATGAGGAAGGTGAGAGCAGTGATGAAGAGAGTGAGTTGGACAACCAAGATGAAGATGACCGGACTGAAGGTGAGACCACAACGAAAGGGTCAGCCATTAAGAAACACCTCTTGTCTAGTAGCCAATGCCGCTCAGTGTATGATGATTCATGCTTCACTGTTTTGTGTCGTGCTCGTAGGTTTCGTGAACTTAAGGTATTAGAAGCTGTTTTCATCCGTAAACACAATCCTAATCTATGCATTCAGAAAGAAAATGTCACAAAACTGAGACTCTTCACCTAGCATTCACACACGTATTCATTCGCATACACCTACACCTCACAGTTCCTCACTCTATCACATTCACCTGCTTCCACGCCTTCATTTCACTCACCTTATGTAGTAGCTCACACCGTCGGGAACACTCTCACATCTTTTCTTCTAATTTCTTTCGTCTTCTCTCCCACTTTAGTTTTTTTCCCACCTCACCTTGTATACTTCCCACTATCCAATAACCTATAAGTAGTTTGTTTCTCCGTATAGCCTCTATTGTGATACGATTTTCCCTGATGATAGTCTCAAGAAAATCGATTAGGAACAACCATTTTAGATACAAGTATTCTCATTCATCATTTTGTAATGTCCGCTTCACTAATACTATTAATCGCATTGATAAAGTTATTGTCTCCTCGTCGCCTTTTGATCTATCGAAGGTTTGCATTTTATTCAGATCGATCGCGCAGCCTACTAAAAAATACCCAAAACGTTGCTCGTTTGGAGCATTTTGGGGGGTTCCGGGCAACGGGACCCCCCCCCCCCCGCCGCGTACGCGCCTGCTCATCCGTCTCCTGTTTCTCCTAACTGTCAGCAATCGAATCTTCCTCTTCCCTCCTCCAATGATTTCCCAAACATGTTTGTTGTGAACCACAAGTTCTCGAGAGTGAAAGGCCTTCTCGCTTGTGACATTGTGTTCGTTTCAATGCAGCTGTATCCCGACTCCGCCGTACCGCTGATGATTTCGACGTAGTATACGCTACATGCGCTACGTGCGGTTTGCTGTGTGCGCGGTAGTTGTATGTTGTATGTGTATGCTTTTCTCATATACGCTGTCATTTTCACGCTATAACTACCTGGTGGTTTTAGTGTTATTCATACCTTCATTCATTCATCGTTCATTGTTTAGTTAGTCGATGGAAGTGAAATATACTGTTGAGAATAATAGTTGTCCTCGTGCCGTGTGGGGTCGTTCGTTCCTGACACTTTAGGGAACCAGACGGTTCACAACATTTGGCGACCACGCCAGGATACGAAGCGAGCATGGCACAGGAACTATGGATCATTGAAGCCAGCTTTATTGCTAGCGGAATTCGGTATGGATTTAAAGGCGATAGGTTGAGAGAATACGTGGAGAAGAGGCTCCGACAGAGCGAGGAGTTTGAAGAGCGCAGTGCTAGACGGCAAGAGGGTGCGCTCCGCACAGAGTTTAACGAAAAGCTCAAGAAGATGGACGAGTGCATCGCCGTCAGTACATATTATGAGGAAGCAAAGCGAGATTTGCTTGCCTCGCCCGGAAGGACGTCGGAAAAGGCGTGTAAGACTTTGCTTACAGACAAGCAGCGGTCAGAAGAGTATTTGAAGCCAGTGGGAGGATCGGATCCAAGGCCCACTGCGTCGGTACAGTGCATGGCGACATCGGTCGGAGACGCTCAGAAGCAGTTGGAGTCTCGGCCGAGCGACGTAAAAGAGCAAGACGTAGAAGCGCAAGACGTAGAAGCGCAAGACGTAGAGGCGCAAGGTGTAGAGGCGCAAGAGTTAGAGGCGCAAGACGTAGAGGCGCAAGACGTAGAGGCGCAAACGTAGAGGCACAAGACGTAGAAGCGCAAGACGTAGAGGCACAAGACGTAGAGGCGCAAGACGTAGAGGCGCAAGGCGTAGAGGCGCAAGAGTTAGAGGCGCAAGACGTAGAGGCGCAAGATTTAGAGGCGCAAGATGGAGAGGCGCAAGACGCAGAGGCACAAGACGTAGAGGCGCAAGACCTAGAGGCGCAAGACGTAGAAGCGCAAGGAGTAGAAGCTAAGGACATGAGAAGGGCGATACTGGTTAGTATGGAAGAAGTGAGCAGCGAGACTGTGAGATCAGATAATAATTATGTTATCTGATCCAGCGTCCGCCCCACGGGGCAGTGACCGAGTCGTGTGTGACAGCCCAGATCGCCGAGCTTTATGACATTATCGGTTGTGTGTTGTCTGGGCCAGCGTCTGCCCGATGTCGAAGTGGATCGGTGACAGTGTCGTGTGCAACAGCCCACAGCGGCAAGCTTCGCGAAATCGAGTTGGCCAAAGTGGTGGGCATTAGTGATATTCTACCATGGCCACCACCGCAGCAGCAGATAACGCGTAGTAAGCCCCAAATCGTTTGACTTGTGAGTTGTTGTACGGCCCTCTGATAGGGGGAATGTTGTGAAACCACAAGTTCTCGAGAGTGAAAGGCCTTCTCGCTTGTGACATTGTGTTCGTTTCAATGCAGCTGTATCCCGACTTCGCCGTACTGCTGATGATTTCGACGTAGTATACGCTACATGCGCTACGTGCGGTTTGCTGTGTGCGCTGTAGTTGTATGTTGTATGTGTATGCTTTTCTCATATGCGCTGTCATTTTCACGCTATACCTACCTGGTGGTTTTAGTGTTATTCATACATTCATTCATTCATTCATTGTTCATTGTTTAGTTCATCGATGGAAGTGAAATATACTGTTGAGAATAAATAGTTGTCCTCGTGCCGTGTGGGGTCGTTCGTTCCTGACACTTTAGAGAAGCAGAGGGTTCACAACAACGTTCATCTTCCGTTTCCTCAACATCTGTTTGATCCGCTTTTGGGTGTATTGCCAAGAAGAACTCAGCTGTGTACTGTCATTAATTTTTGTTCCCATCCCTGATGTATTGGTGTATATGATAATTCATTTTTTTCTTTAATACTTTGCCATGCCCATTAGACAAATCAAGTGCCCTCTTTGCTGCAATGTACTTCCGATGTAGGGGAAATGCCATCCCCGGAATAGTGCCGCAAAATAAATGGTGTCGCTTCTACCGCACATGGAGAAGTTCCACCTCACTTTCTTTTAACCCTTTCAGTGCCACGGACGAGATAGCTCGTCGTGAAACAACCACCCTGGATGTCAAGGGACGAGATAGGCACACGAAGCATACAGAATAATAATCTCAATCTCCTTCGTCTGAGTTTCTTTTCTTCTGTGTATAAAGCTTGTAAACAAGTTAGACAATAACACGTGTGATTTCAAGTCAAACAGAACAATTCCAGAGCCGTGTGATGCCTTCCAAAAAAGTCACGAAGTTTTAGTGTACGGAGGAAGTAATAGTACTATAAAAGTTACCCATCACAAGCCTCGCCATGTGGCTAGAAGATATTGGTTTGCTGCTGAATGCAGCAAAAACTCAGCTTCTCTTCATCGTGACGCAGATGACACACAGCCTGAGGCGTTCTGCAATGCTGACAAACTTGCTGTCCCACCTTCGGCTAAGTATCTCGGGGTAATACTCGAGGAGGAGCTATCCTGGAAGCCCCATATTGCACACCTGAGCCGCAAGACTGCTAGGACCATTGGCCAGCTCTGGAGGCATGGTCAAGGACTCAGTTTGCTCGAAAGACACACTTGGTTCCTTAGCATGGTCCTCTCTCAGCTATGCTATGGTTCGAATAGCTTTGTTCCTGGGCTTTCTGCCCAGTTGCTTGGACGTCTGGAGAAGAGTTTCAAAGCCGGCATTCGTGCAACCTTGCAACAGCGCTTTCTCACCCCCACCGCACCGCTTCTGGCACTTCTTAGTATAGTCAGCCTGGCACACACATACACTCAGAAAGTTCTAATTTTTGTACACCGCTGTATCAATGGATATTGTAGCCCACTCCTACAGCAACTCTTCACAACGACTGCTCCAAACACTGTGCTAAACGATCAGCTCATCACTAGGGGCCAAGTCTCCAACTATCTCCAAGTCCCTTTCCTTCGCGGGCCTGCTGGTCGCTCGAGTATGATGTTTCACGGCAGTATTGCATGGAACGCCCTCTCGGCTGATGTAAGATCGATAACTGCTGATGATCAATTCAAGAGAGCCCGATCTGATATTGACCTTCTTAACTTGTAAGCTCTATGCCAACAGTTAAACACCTCTCGCTGTAATTTATGGTCCCTGTACTGCAAAAATTTGTGCCCATCCAACAAAGTCTGCCAATGTTCACACATATATTTTCATGAAATGCTTCCACTACATATTAATTGTTATCGCAATTTAAAAATTCACACAAATTGAGTGTCAGCATACACACAATGTCATAACAAACATATCTATAATAACAACTATACCGCTTGCATGTCTTTATCTCTCTACATTTCCTCATATAATTTCCTTCATCTTTCTGTGAGAACCGGACCTATAGGCCGGTAAGAAGGCAATCATGCCTGTGCAATTGTTGAAGTAAAATAAAAGTCAACAACAAGTTATTTTTTTATTTACTGTCTGCACTTCATGAAAATAGCCAATACAAGGAAGTGATGGTGAAACCAACCACGGACTGAAAATTCTGTTCTTTATTGTGTGCACTTCACGTGTACTTTAGCTCCATGGTGTCCGTGAGCAACGTGTACAACAAAACATTTTGCATGGTTGTTGCACAACTGGTTAGACATCCACGTGAAATATTCGCGGGAAATAGAGGAAGAGATCGAATAGCTGTTGCATGCCCTTACTTTCTTTTTATTTTTGCTGACCCTTACAGCGCTATCTTTTGTTTTTGGTGCGTGTTTCTGGCCGTGATGCCAAGATCTCAGGTCGGCAGAGCCATCAATGCCCCACCATCACTGCTGCACCTCGGTGCAGCCCCTTCTCAGTCCCATTGTCTTCTGTATTATTTATGAGTTGGGTATGTGAACATAGTAAAAAAAAGAAAAAAAGAAACAGAGCTTTTCTGGTGAAGCACCGCTCTCCATCACCCAGATAATGTTGAGCAAAGTGGAACCTGGTTAGTATCTGCTCAATAACTTAACCCTTTCCTCGGTAACGACCGTCTATAGACATCATGCGCGCTGTACGCCATACAACTAATGATGTCTATAGACGTCATGAGATTTGCGCAGTACATCCCGGTGTATAGATCAGTGTACAAACTTTCGTAACTCCATCAAAAATAAGTCTGTCACGACGATCATTATACCTTTGGAAAGTACTGAGCTCAGCTTTCCAACGATATAAAGTTCTTTGCGATAGGAGAAAGATTGACCGTGCAGCGACAGAGTTAACACGAAATTCACGGCACTCATCAATCGTGATTTTTTTATCACTTGGTTTGCAGTTTTCTGTTACGTACCAGGGATTTCCCTTTGGCACAGCGCATGTGTAATGGACACCAGCGGAAGCACGTGGATCTCAGCTTTGCAGTGCAGTTTCAATCGTGAAAATCGGCTGACCTGGAGCAAGAAACTGAAAAAGAATGTTAGATCGGGTTCCTGTGTCTTTCCGAGGCATCATGAGGTAGCTTCAAGAGGACGTAGAAGTTGCACCACTGTGCATATTGAATTGAGAGCTACACGTACCATGATGGATTGGCTTGCTTCTGATCTTTCCAACAAGCCCACGATGATGAAAATCCAGCACGGTAAACTGAATCGAGAGAAAAATTCGCTCGCACCTATGTGCGAAAACGACACCAGTAGAGTCAGTGCGCTGGAAAGGCAGTTTGCTGGAGTAAAAGGTTCCAGAATGGAAAGGTTTAATCACGTCCTTTCCGTTCAATCAATTTCATTATCAATGTCCACTCACCCCTCTCCACCCCCCCCCCCCTCCCTCCCTCCATGTCCACTACCCCCTCCCCATTTCCACATACCCCCCCCCCCTGTTCACGTACCCTTAACTTCCATCTTCATCCAGTCATTGTCTAGCGGAAAGGTACCGTCAGCCTACAAACTAGCATCGGTGTGTCCAGTGTTTAAGAAAGGCGACCCCTACAACAGTTCCAACTATCGCCCAGTCTCGCTACTGCCCATTATCTCCAAAGTCTTGGAATCACTAGTGTCGTGACTCGCGACATCATAAAGATCCCGACTCAACGGACATGAAAGACATTTACGTTTCTTGATTTGGAAAGTTTGTTTCTTTCTTTCTTTCTCAAACAAGATTCAATTTCAACGGAAAAGGGCAGCTGCATCCACAGGCAGCTGCGCACAAAGAACATGCATAAAAATGGCGACCACGACCTTCATTTACGTGGCATGGTAACAAAAGAAACTAGTGCAGCGACAAAACAGAAATGGAGAAGAAGTGAACAGCAAGGAGAGCGAATCGCTAAAATGCACTAGCCTACTGTCTGTACAGTCATGGAGTTATTGAACACGCAGTCACGTGGTCACGTACACATAAACGTCATACCAATACGTCATCATGGTCATGCATAACAAAGGGAAAGGAAAGGAAAGTCACGCGTGAGCAAAACAAATCAAGAGCGCGAAAATACTCACGGGACGAAAACATAACGAAGAATTTGTTTGTGAACAAAATGCAAAGAATAGAGAAACGAAGGATTGCTTCGAAGCTACTTCGAAGTAGAATGAAATCAATCACTAGAAAGGACGATGAGGAACTAGACTTCGGCTAACCCAAGCGTGGAATCGTCCACAACGTAAGCAAGCAAGAGAGTACAAAATCATCGTCATGTAGTGCAAATATAAATTGGTTATTCCGAATTCATGTACATGTATTTCATCGCGACGTTCGCGACACTCCCCACAACAGAGAAGAAGAGCGATTGCAATTGCAGTAGTGGAGACAAAGTGAAAATGAGTGTGTGGTGATTGCTTAGTGTTCAACAAGAGAGTGTACTGTGTATAAATACATTCATGCAG
This sequence comes from Sycon ciliatum, assembly GCF_964019385.1. NCBI lineage: Eukaryota > Metazoa > Porifera > Calcarea > Leucosolenida > Sycettidae > Sycon > Sycon ciliatum. Next base: position 26,442,020 of record NC_088653.1, on the reverse strand, counting down.
ACTATTTACAGAGTTCACAGAGTTATACTGCACCTAGACTTATTAGGTTCTTCAGGTTAGCACGGGAACCAGCGGCTGCACGGCGTGTTGGTCGAGCTGGTTGTTGCTGTGTAGGTTGTGCAGGCTGTACAGGTTGTGCAGGTTGTGCGAGCGGCGGGTCATCGTGCGCTGCATCGTGATTCTCCGCTTGCACAATTGGGTACAACAGACATAGTGGACGTTGGATCTGCCGCTTGGATGGCAGAACAACTGTTGCAGATCTGATTTCACCATCATTACTGTTGTGCAGTTTGTCAATTCGTCCAATTAACCAAGAGCCGCGTGGCATATTTTCTTCCTTGACTAGGACAACAGTACCCACAGCAGGTGGATCATGTGCTTGCAGTCTTCCATGCGGAAGTGCAGTCTGACCACGTTCACGTAGCGTGGGTAGATACGAATACTGCCATTCTGACCAAAAGGTCTGTAGTAGGCGTTGACCATCCGTCCAGGCAGTTAGCAATGTGTTAGCCAAAGACGTGTCAGGCTCAAACGTTGGGTCATTACCAAAGTCTCCCTCCATACCAGGAGTGCCCAACTTCGGGTTTAGAGACAAGAAATGGCTGGGAGTAAGAACATTACCAAAATCCAATTCGTTTCCAACGTAGACCAGTGGACGTGCATTAATTATCGCCTCCGCCTCCATTAGAAACAAATTGAGCATATCACGGTTTGGAATTGAAGTGCCCACTGTCTTTCGTAGGACCCTTTTCACTGATTGTACTAAGCGCTCGTATGTGCCGCCCATCCATGGAGACAGCTGTACTATCAATTTCCATTGTATTCCATTTGTAGCACAGTACGAAGTAAAGTCATCGGTGTGGTTCACGTCATTCCAAACTTCACCAATGACGTTCGAGGCAGTGTGAAATTGTTTTGCATTATCTGACAAAACTTCAATCGGCGTACCTCTACGGGCAATAAATCTACGAAAGCCCAGTAGAAATGAGGCTGTTGTCATGTCTTCCATTAGCTCGAGGTGGATTGCGCGAGTAGTCAAACATGTGAACAGGCAAACCCATACCTTGCATTTGTCGCTTTCCTTGGTCATTGTCATTGGGCCGAAGTAATCGATACCAGTGTTTGAATGGTATGCACCTGTTAACACGCTTGCTCGGCAGTGGAGCAAAATCCGGCATTGGGTATGGTTTCGCTTCCCATTTCTTGCAGTGGTAGCAGCTGTGCAATATTGTCTGCACGGTGGCCCGCCCACGAGTTATCCAGAAACGCTTACGCACCTCCATGAGCGTCTGGCTAGTACCGGAGTGCCGAACGCGAGCGTGGCACAGTTGCACGATTAGCCTCGTGGCAGGATGTTTCCGTGGCAGCAGTATTGGACCAGATTCTGGAAACCTAGCATTCTTCATGCGCCCTGCGCACCGAATTAGGCCGTTGGTATCGATAAGTAGACCGAGTTTGGTAACGAGTTCCATTTTTTGTTTTTTCTGAATTGCATTTTTAATTTCACCAAATTCTTGACCTTGGATAACTCGTACACATTCCATTTCAGCTTCCTTGATATTGGTTGTGGTTAGTTGTGTTTGTTGTTTGCATTTGCCTTGCAGCTTCTGTATTGCCAGTTTCACGTAAGCCATTACGCGTACCGCTTTCGACCAAGAGGAATACCTTTCGATAGAGATGAAGGGACTCTCCCCAGAGCAAGAGTTGATTGCGACAGATACCTCAGTGGGTGGTTCTGAGACTATTGCTGCAGCTGTGGCAAGTGAAGGGGATGGTAGTTCACCGAGTGAGCTGGTATCACCGCGTAGCCATTCAGGACCTTCCCACCAGAGTTTGCTGTCGTGCAATGCAGCAGCTGTTGCACCACGTGAGGGTAGGTCAGCAGGATTGCAATCCGTATTGACGTACTTGAATGCAATTGTCGGATTCGACCGGATTTCCATTAGTCGCCGCTGGACAAACACAGATTGCTGGTTCGTGCCATTGATCCAGTGTAGAACACAAGTTGAATCGGACCACAGAACAGTGCGGTGGAGATCAAATGGCAGTGTGTTCTGCAGGAATTTGATCAGCCGAGCACCGATGGGCGCTGCCATTAACTCCAAACGAGGAATTGTCATTTGTTTGAGTGGAGCTACCTTCGTCTTGCTGACGAGCAGGACTGTGGCCACAGCTGTGGCGCTTTCCTCACGGAGATAGGCAACCGTACCGTACGATTTTTCGGATGCGTCGCAGAACACATGAAGTTCGCGGCGAGTGACAGATGCTGGGTCAAGACCAGTGAAGCGGTGTAGCTTGAACGTGTCGGCTTTGTCCAGGTCTTGGGCAATAGCCTGCCAATCATCTGCAATGCTGTTGGGAACCGGATCATCCCAGTCGAGCTTTGCTTTCCAGATGTCCTGGATCAGAAGTTTGGCTCGAACAAACAAAGGTGACAGGTAGCCAACGGGATCGTAAAAGCGAGCAGCAGCGGAGATGATGCTGCGCTTGGTGTTGGCGTGTTTGTGAGCCACATTAGGAGAAATGACATTGAGAGTGTCCTCTTTCGTATCCCAAGCCAGGCCGAGGCATTTCACATTGTTGGATGTGGCCTTGTCGAAGTCTGGCAGGGTGTGGTTAAATTCATCACTTTTAGATGACCATTCCTGGAGATTCATAGCGGCGGCGTTGAATAGGCTCTTTGCAGAATCATAGAGAGTACTGGCTTCGTCAGCCGTGTTGCGCCCAGTTATCACATTGTCCACATAGGTGGAGTCGCGGATTTCAGAACCGAGCGTGCTGTTGCTGTTGCCGAGATGGTGATGAATGGTGGCAGACAGCAAGAACGGGCTGGAAATAACACCAAACGGAATTCGACAGAAACGATATGTCACCAGGTTTGCTGGTGAGACTGGTTGAGAAATGTCCTTGAGCCACAGAAAACGGGTGTAGTCCCGGTCTGGTTCGTCGAGGCCCACTTGGAGGAATGCCTTCTCAATATCGCTGGTGATCCCAACAGGGAACAGGCGAAAACGGACCAGTATGCCACCGAGGTCGGGAAGCAAGCTGGGGCCGCTGTGAAGGCAGTCATTGAGGCTGTTTCCATCCTTGTTGGTTTTTGCTGACGCATCGTATACGATGCGGAGTTTGGTTGTTGTGCTGGCCTGACGCTGGACGCACTGGTGTGGCAAATAGTGGACCGGCCCAGTGGGCACGGCATTCGGGACTTCCTCGATGATACCACTTGCATGTTGGTCTCTGATTGTCTGGTCGTAGTGCCGTAGGATGTCTGGCTGTGTAAAAAGCCGCTTGATTAGGGAGACGAGTCGACCTCTGGCCAGCTCATAGTTCACTTGCGGAGCTTTTTCCTTCCACGGCCAGTTGACTGTGTAGCGACCGTTTTCTTTGCGTATTGTGGCGTTGAAGTGTTCTCTCACCATGTCGTTGTCTGTTGTTTCAGGGTTGTCATTAATGCCCAGACTCTCAAGGCTCCACAGATCTTCGAGTGCAGGTAAGGTGTCATCCGCTATGGAATCCGCCGACAGATGCATGATGGTGTCTGGGGGCGTATCACCAGGCACTTTGCCAGACGGAATAAACCCTAACTTGGACTCGACCAGCACTAGGTCAGCGGTAACGGATATGACCTGAGGGCCAATGAGGTGATGGTAATGATCACCTCCAATTAGTACGTCGACAACCACGCTCTCTGTTGCAAGGGGCGTGGGTTCAGCAAGATTTACAGACTGCAGAACCGGATATTTGGTGTAATCGAGTGGAAAGCGTTGGATGGGACATGTGATGTTGTCAACTACGTTGGCTATGACCGTAACGGTGGAGCCATCATCACACCCGACAGAGAGTTGCACACGTGGCAGACAGACAACCTTGCGGGTACTGTCGCCAAAGCCAGCCATGGCGATGGTGTCTGAACCCTTGGCAGCAAGTTGAAGTGCCTGTTGTGCTTCCTGTGTAATAAAAGACCGTGACGACCCAGTGTCAAACATGAGCCGCGCGGGCTGGGTAATTGTGGCGCCGCCAATTGTGGCTACTGCTGTTTGCAGGATGACTGCATCCTGTTGTTGGCTGGGAGAGCTAGGAGCTGTGACACATGTTGTGTTGGCTTTGATTGGTGGTTTCGATTGTTGTTGTTGTTGGTGGCCAGTTCCGAGTTGGAAGGGCAGAGACTGCGGTGGTGTGTCTTCTTGTGGCAATGTGCACAAGCCCAGGGGTTTGGACAAGCCGGAGCCATATGGCTGTCCCGGAAACAAATGAAGCACCGACCCTAGATTTGCTGGCGTCTGGTCTCTAAAGTTCTGTACCGGGCACATTCATCTGTGTAATGGGCTTCCTTGCAAAAGAAGCATTTTGCGCGTTGTGGTTTCTTGACCGAAACTGCCAACGTCTGGACTGGCCGCATGTCGCCAGGGCTGGCATTCGTGGATCGCGGTGCAGTCATGCTGGGCTGTGCAGAACCGACTGATGTTGGTCGAGCTGCTGCTTCCTTTGCCATGATATAGTCATGTAAATGTTTGCGGAGGCGGTCGGCGGACCACTTCTCCTCACCTTTAGCTAATTCCAGTTGAAACATGGCAGGACTCGGCAGCTTTGACGTGATCAGAGACACAAAAATCCCTTGGTCACAGTCTTCGCCAATAGCACCGAGCGCCCGGATGTGTTTTTCAACTGTGTCGTACAACTGGCGCAGTGATGTGGCCGTGTCATAGGCCGGTGGCAGATCGACCAGGGCTGAATAATGGGCATTCAGCACCATTTGCTGCCTGCCGAACCGTTCTTTGAGTAATTCGACAGCAATTGGGTAGTGGTCGTTGTCGAGGAAGATCCCATCAAGGACGTTGCGTGCCGTGCCCGACAAACATGTTTTGAGATACGCCAGTTTCTCCGCGTGGGATAAAGCCGGGTTGTCGTGTACCGTGGATTGAAATACATCCCAGAATTCGGAAAATTTGAGGACGTCACCCCTGAAATTTGGTAATTCCAGTTTTGGTAATCGTACATGATGGGGATGCGTGGACTGTGATTCGGAACGCCCAGGTGCATTGTTGGTGAGTGTATGGATGGCATCCAATAGAGATTGTGTTGTTTTGTTTTGCACATTGACAAGGTTTTGAATACCATGCGGATCCTCCGCTGGCAATGGGGCTTGGACCATCGCCATTTGTTTATTGTGTCTGATTGCCACTTGTTTTAATTTTCTGATTTTTGAGACCGCTGATTCTACCAAGACTGTCATTCCATTAATTTCCAGCTTCATTGATTCAACTTGGGCACGTTGTCCCTTGGTGGATACGGGCATTTGAGCAACACCATTCGAAAATTGATTCAATTTGATTTCTAATCGTTCGACAATGCTTTCAAAGCTTACCAAGAAGTCTTCAACGTCATTCGGGGGCACGTGCCCGGCAATAAACCGGTCAGCATCGCGCTCCTCCTGTTGCAGATCTCGCACCAGGCATTGAATTGAGCTGCTTACAGAAGTCAGTTGCACCGGTAGGGTGACCGTATCCATTTTCGACGTATCACTGTTGGAGCCTGACTCTGCTTGTCCGGACCCTGACGTTCCTCCTTCCGTCGAGGCCATGGTTGATTAAACGGGGTTTCGGCACCAAATTTTCATGTCGTGACTCGCGACATCATAAAGATCCCGACTCAACGGACATGAAAGACATTTACGTTTCTTGATTTGGAAAGTTTGTTTCTTTCTTTCTTTCTCAAACAAGATTCAATTTCAACGGAAAAGGGCAGCTGCATCCACAGGCAGCTGCGCACAAAGAACATGCATAAAAATGGCGACCACGACCTTCATTTACGTGGCATGGTAACAAAAGGAACTAGTGCAGCGACAAAACAGAAATGGAGAAGAAGTGAACAGCAAGGAGAGCGAATCGCTAAAATGCACTAGCCTACTTTCTGTACAGTCATGGAGTTAGTGAACACGCAGTCACGTGGTCACGTACACATAAACGTCATACCAATACGTCATCATGGTCATGCATAACAAAGGGAAAGAAAAGGAACTTCACGCGTGAGCAAAACAAATCAAGAGCGCGAAAATACTCACGGGACGAAAACATAACGAAGAATTTGTTTGTGAACAAAATGCAAAGAATAGAGAAACGAAGGATTGCTTCAAAGCTACTTCGAAGTAGAATGAAATCAATCACTAGAAAGGACGATGAGGAACTAGACTTCGGCTAACCCAAGCGTGGAATCGTCCACAGCGTAAGCAAGCAAGAGAGTACAAAATCATCGTCATGTAGTGCAAATATAAATTGGTTATTCCGAATTCATGTACATGTATTTTATCGCGACGTTCGCGACAACTAGTGCTCCAGCTGCTTCACGACCATCTGGACATCACACCTGGAGCAATTCCAAATGAACAGTTTGCATACAGGCGGAACCACAGTACTGAGGACCTTTTAACACTTGCCATCAATAACTGGCAGAGAAGCATGGATACCGGAGACTATACGGCCGTACTGCTGCTCGATATGAGCAAAGCCTTTGACCGCGTCCACCACCAAACGCTAATAGATGATCTTCACAATCTGAAGATCCGTGGAAATGCTCTTGAGTGGTTCAAGTCGTATCTGTCTCAACGACAGCAACGCGTAGAAGTGAACGTAACCACAAGTGACTGTAGAACCTGCACTAGGGGCGTTCCCCAGGTTCCGTCCTAGGCCCTACCCTCTTCAGCATCTACACTCGACTTGTCCCCACTCTGCCATTGCGTTCCCAATGCCTTCTTTATGCAGACGACACCACCCTGTATGCCTCTGGAAAGCGTCCACGAATTTTCATGTCTTACTTAGAAGACGATTTTTCATTGGTGAAGCAGCACCTCACAGATCGCGGCCTGCTCCTGACCTCCAGCAAGAGCCAAGTACTACTGATCCACAGCAGACGCTCACATCCTCCACCTAACCTGAGCATTGTCTGTGGTTCGACTGTTATTGCCCCGTCTGACGAAGTTAAGTATCTAGGACTGACTCTCGATTCAACTTTAAGTTTCAGTGCCCACGTTAACTCTCTCAGGGAAGACATCGGAAAGAAACTAGGTGCTTTTCGACGTGGAAGGAGGAACCTTGCTGTCCAGGCCAGAAGGCAGTTCTACTTGTCAGTAGTCCAGAGCAAGCTCGAGTACGCCAACACTGCCTACGTCCACTGCCTCGCTGACAATGTGAGAGATCAGCTGCTATGCATAAGTAAGAGAGCACTTAGATGCATATTTGAGCATGACACATTCACGCGGACATCATACTTGCTTGAGCGATACCACATAATTAGCTTAGACAAAAGATATCATATTACGTCCATATTCTTCGTGTTCCGTTGCATCCACAATATCTGCAGTTCACTCCTCTCTGACATGTTCTCCCTTCGCCGTGACTGCGCTCACACAGGTAGAGTAACCCGCGGGCAAGCCAATTATTCCCTTTCCTTATCCTTTGTGCAAGCTCAAGCTGGATACAGATCTATTTCATTCCTTGGTGCTGACCGCTTTAATGCGCTTCCCGAATCCCTTCGCACAAATCATATCCCCAATTCATTTCGCCAGGAACTTAACAATTTCATTCATCTTGGGCACCCTGTAAGAAGACCTTAGGGTCTGTTGGGAATGCCCAAGTAAAATAATAAAATACAATACAAAAAATACCATCTAGTGAAATGAAATTTATTTTAAAAAATGATGTACAAATTAGTGCTGAAACGATTACGTTTTTTCCTTAGTGGCTTAGCTGATACCATAACGATCGGCTTATCGGCTAAACGATTATAGTAACTACATCAGTATAAACTTTTCTAAGCACTCGCAGACTCCATTGCAGCCACTCACACATTACAGGGTACCTCACTTCAAACTCTCCAACTACGGTCTCTTCGCTGCATAGGTTCACTTCACTTCCAAAAATTAAAAAAATTAGATATAAATGGAATGCACCAAATTCGGGCATTGCCCATCTTCAGGGTGAAAAACCATTCAACGGTTCCCTTTTGGAATGGTTTTCACCCTGAAGATGGGCCATGCCCGAAAATTTGGTGCATTCCATTTACAGTCAAATCTGTCGTAAGCGACCGCCCCTTGGTGCAAGAAAAAGCGGTCGCTTACGGCAGATGTTCTCTTACGGCAGATGTATGGTAAATCCGGCATACCAGGTATATGCTTCCATGTACTCAAATCGACGAGAATAATGTAATTTTTAATATCATTTTATCGGATATTCAACGACGACCATACCCGTATACTATAGTACGCGTATGCGACAGTAGATCGACACTACTGCCTGGACTTGAGTCGAGAGCTACAGCACAGCCTCAGTACAGGCCAGGCGCCAGTCGATCGCACTTGCAAGACAGCGCATTTTCACACTTTGCAGTTGACAGCGCACTGGCAGGTACAGTTTCGCACCTTACTGAACTTGGGTCGCGGTCGCTTAAAGCAGATTTGAATGCAGCCACCGTGCATGAAATCGCGGTCGCTGGTCGCGCACAGCAGATGGTCGCTCTGGACAGATCAGTTTGTATGTGAAACCGTCGGTGCACGGAAAATCGGTCGCTAACGGTAGATGGTCGCCTACAGCAGAGGTCGCTAACGGCAGATTTGACTGTATATCTAATTTTTTATTTTTGGAAGTGAAGTGAACCTATGCAGCGAAGAGACCGTAGTTGGAGAGTTTGAAGTGAGGTACCCTGTAACTACATCAGTAAAATGTACATTCTGTGAATTTCAAAAAAATAACGAGTCTAACATCGCCAACGACGGAAAGCGGGCGCACAGATCCGATGATCCCGCAACAAGTCCGTCAGCTGTTCGGACTGACCAGACGAATACAGACAAGACAGAGGCAACTCACTGGTTGCAACCCAAGAGCTGATGGTGCATTTTGCCTGTGACTTCGCTGACTCCGACGATGAAGTCAGAGAAGCCGGCCAGGGGTGCAGATCGGCGGATTTTGACGGATGAGCTGACTTGAGGCGCACCAACAAGCAACTAGTTGGTTTTCCTGTCTATGCTCAAAATAGGCCCAGACGCCAGGCCTAGCTCGTCGTCGAGCAAACTGGTTCGGGAACCGTTGACAGAACGGAAAACATGAAACTGAAGACCACTTTACTGTCTTTAGCTCAAGACTACTCGCACGCGGAGGGAACTCCAGCCCCTGCAGCTAGTGTAGACACATACCAAGCCTGCCAGTCCTGCATGCTGTATGTAAGAAAAGTAGTCAGCTCAAAAGACGGCAACGGTGATCGCGTCGATGTTTCTCAGATCGCGCTTGTACTTTACACGTACATCGATGTTGCAAGTGTACAGTCATGTACATATTCGTGTCGGACTCGCAACACTTTCGATGCATGCACGCTTTGTGCGATCCCCAACAGGGGGGGGGGGGGGGGGGGGAATCCCGCACTGAGCGTAAGTACCATTCTACTCGTTTAGCCGATAAAATCGAAATAACCGTTCGATATATTTCTTATCGAGTAAGTAACGAGTAATCGATATAATCGTTTCAGCACTAGTACAAATGTATCTCTCTTATCCCGGTGGTCCAGTCAATGAGTCGTAGTTTTCTACTACACCTGACACTCACTGTGACTGGTAAACGGAGGTGTCCATGACTCCGAGGTCTAAATAAGACAGATACGAGTGTACTAGTGTTACTCAGTCTCCTGATTGAAAATATAGACAATGTCAATCTTCTACTACTGGCACCTTAAACCCAGTTACTACGTGAGAATGAACACAACGTACAAAACAGGCTCTGAAGAAACTACTCATAATACAGAGGCATCTTACCAGATTGTTCCATTTCACTTGTTGCCGGAGACGTGGGCACAAATAACACGAACAAGAGTAGCTGAATCAGAAATATTGTGGACGGGACAAAGCTCCATCGCCGTTGATCATTTGCACTATTTGTAGTCACATGCGGCATTCTGATCTCTCCGAGTGAGTACTTGACATACAGCTGCCAAAATGGGCTCTTCCACTTCACGAACAGTACTGACAGGCTGACGACGCTCAATTGGTCCTATAAAGAAAATTATGGCAACGACAAAGGCGATAGGCACAATGTTTGAACTGCTGAGACAAAATCACGGAAGACGATATCTTGAAAACATCAATACCCAAATTCTGAATTACCAGACAATCACACTGGTTGCCATAGTGATGCCACAGAGCTGTGTCAATCACACTGGTTGTCATGAATACGTGTGTGAATGCTAGGTGAAGAGTCTCAGTTTTGTGAAAATGTCACAAAACTGAGACTCTTCACCTAGCATTCACACACGTATTCTTTCGCATGCACCTACACCTCACAGTTCCTCATTCTATCATGTTCACCTGCTTCCACGCCTTCATTTCACTCACCTTTTATAGTAGCTCACATCGTTGGAACACTTTCAGATCTTTTCTTCTTCCTTCTTTCGTCTTCTCTCCCACTTTAATTTTTTCACGCCTCACCTTGTATACTTCCCACTATCCTATAGACGTATAAGTAGTTTGTTTCTCCGCATAGCTTCTATTGTAAGACGATTATTCCCAGATGATAGTCTCAAGAAAATCGATTAGGAATATCAATTTTAACATACATGTATTCTCATTGAGCCAACCTAAACTCTGTATCCCATTTTTTTTTCTCCTTTTTTTGTATTCTTATTGATCATTTCGTAATGTCCGCTTCGCTTATACTATTTATCGCACACATTAATCATTGCTGTTTTCATGAAAAGTCGGCGTGAGGGATAGCCACCAATCGCATGACATCACGGACATTGAATATCAACATAACTTTGGGAATCGACCCTATTTTCAGCTGAAGTTTCAAAGAGGACGAAGCAAAGTCGGCCGAACGAAGCCTAGAGGAAGAGAATCATCCTGTCCACTTCATAGGTACGAGACGAACCAATTAAAAAAATCACAAGAAAACTGTACGCTCACCGCCATGCTGACTTAAATCAGCTACAGACGTACCTTTGTTGCTCTCTACTCTTTTTCAAGGCACAAAAGTCATCTGTCCACTTTTAAACCGTACATACTAGTCGTTCCTTTCAGCTGCTCTACGAGCGCAGGTAATGTTCACCAAGGCCCGCGGAGCAGCATCCATTCCGGCCAAACAGCTAGAAATACGAGGTAATCTGCATGCATGAGTACATGCTTACATCAGTACAGCCATGCAGTAAATAGTCAATTTCAGTGTTTCTGCTCCAAACAGCAACCAACTTTGACTAGCTACAAAGATCTTTTCTTACCCAACGGAAGTGACACGATTTTATGACAAATAATAATGAAAAAGGCCCAACCCAGCGCTGCCAGTTATAAGGATTGACGGGGGTCGCCATGGCAAATAATAAAAATAACAATTGTAATTCCAAATGTACAACGATGATGTCCTTAGACTACTATCTACAAAGATTGCATTAAAGTGTTAGGTACCTACTCCCATACCTTGTACAACCTTTATCTTGCCGCCCTCACTTGATCTCTCTCTCTCTCTCTCGCTCCCCCTCTCTCTCTCTCTCTCTCTCTCTCTCTATCTATCTATCTCTCTCTCTCTATCTCTCTCTCTCTCTCTCTCCCTCTCTCTCTCTCTCTTGGCTCTCTCTCTTCCACAATGTAGTCGTTTCGTTCGTCTTTGTCTCCGTTTTCGTCTCCTATAATAAATGATGTCGTCCCATCTGCCTGTTCCAGTTTTCCGTAGTATCTGGGGAGTATGACTCGTTCTTTTTCGAACTCAACAAAAGTATGAAACAACAACCATTTCCTTCAGTTTTTTCGGCAGAAGGTTTCTCCTCAATTCTCGGAAGAGTACAAAAAAATACAGCTCCCAGATGTCCTCGATTACTGGCCATGAATGTCTTCTTTGCACAATTGTTATCGCCTTATTGCTGTACCTTGTCCTTGCTCTCGTTTGCCTTTACCTACATTGTATAATTAATTATATCACCTAAAGAAAAGGCACTTTAAAGATTTACTGGTTAAAACCTTTTCCGATTGTTGTTGAAGAGCCTGAACATTTGTGCTACTAACAAGTGACATAGCATCTCAATAATATGAGCCAGATCACGCGAAAAGGATGCTTAGCCTCAAAATTTGGAAGTTGGGTTTTTTAGTGCACCATATGTCTGCAAGCTTCACAAATCATTAAAAAAATTAGTCAAAAAAACTCCCAATAATAACTAAGTTACAAGCATTTGCGTTGGTTGTGGTCTGGCGGTCGCAAACACAAAAGCACACTTGCCACGCTAGTTGCAGCAGATGTAACGGAGAATCATTATGACAGGAGTGAAACAGATTCTCCTACCTCCTACTTCGAAGTTCTTTGCACACCATGCAAGGGACGGTCGAATGTCCTTTGCCTTCACAGTACCTTCTACTATTCGTACTTTCACACACATTCTCTTCCGTACAAAACTGTATTCATAATTATGGTGGTTAACACGCAAGGTCGAATCGACGACGGCGAACAGAGCGCGATCCACGCACGCAAAGGATAGCAGATCTGGCAAGAGAAAATGCCAAGCAGTACCGCAGCCAAGCTACAACCCGGCTACACACAGCGTTGCGTTTGGCCGCCAAGCCAATGCGCCTGCCTCTTGACTACACATTCTTACTCACACACACACACACACACACACACACACACACACACACACACACACACACACACACACACACACACACACACACACCTCAGACCTCAGACCTCAGACCTGCCCATCGCGGAAGCGATGATAGCTAACAGCTATGTTAGACATAGCTGGGATTACACCATTCAACACACACACACACACACACACACACACACACACACACACATGCACACACACACACACACACACACACACACACACACACACACACACACACACACACACACACGCGTACCTGCCAAGCACAGAGAGTGCTTTTTCTGCATCGCCACGGCAAATTCTCGAGATTTGCCTTGGTTTTTCGGGATGTCTTATTTTTTTCCAAAATTCCAATCCCAACTTGTTTGAAATGATGACGCCAAACGTTTGTGACAACATCAGTGATATTACGGAGCATCAGCAAATCGAATATTCGAGTGACATTCGAGAATCGTCACGAAAAGCACTCAATCAGTCGAAACTAGGGCTTTGTTCGACTGAAAAATGCCCGCAAACAGAAAATACTTTTCGAATACTTTTCGAATGCTCAGCGCGTGCTCTAGTACACGACGCAATACGAGTACTCATTATTGTGCATGTAGCTACTAGTTCTTACTAAAGTACTAGTCGTAGTTGTACATGTCAGTGCACAAGGCACAGTCGAACCGGACTTCTTGTCAATCTTGACCCTTTCCTCTCAGTCGAACTGTAAAAGTTTTATCAAGTGTGCATTTTGTTTCATTTCAAGTATCCTGGAATCATGGCTTTGTCACCAACTACCAGCCCCGGTATGTCTCCTGCTCCCAGTACTGCAGTAGCCCTGCTGGCGTTGTCTCGGCATCTGCGTCTATGGTGAGTTCCCCGCAGGGAGAGGGCAACTCAAAGTGTGCCAAATATTTGAGGGTCGACCTTACCATGGATCTCATTCTGCTGAGGCAGTGTAGGGCCCACTCTCAGCTATTCGTCGGCGGGTCTCCTGATATGCAATAGATAGCGGAGGAGCTTGGCCGAGATCCGCCTTTTCAAGGGGTCTCCAAGAGAGATCCTATCGCCAATAGCCTGAATCGAATGAAGCATCCGCCGCTTCGCGTCATCCCCAAAGGCAATGAGAAACAACAGCAACTCCGTTCATTGCACATCTCAAAATCCCAGTCCTCAACTGCTCAAGCTAAAAAAAACTCGATTCGAAAACGCTGGACTGCGCTATATATACAGTCATGCTGAACCTCTTTTTCTTTCGAATTTTCTCTCTGATTTTCTTTTTGCCATTCGAATAATCAAATCGAAAATCGATTTGCTGACGCTCCGTATTAATCATATTATACGCAGGTCCAGGACTCAAAGCGGAGGTTTGTCAGCGACAATTCATGGAAGGAGCACTAATAGATACTACAAGGCATAGTAGTACAGAATCAATAAGGACAACTAGACAAGTAACTTGAAGTGCTCAGAGAACAATATCAAGACTTGTTCGTGTCCAGTGATTTTCGGGATAATCGACAAGGATTTCGGGATCGCGGAAGTTTATCCAAAAATGCGGGATTATCCCGAAAAACTAGGGATACGCGGCAGGTATACACTCTCTCTCACACACACACACACACACACACACACACACACACACACACACACGCACACACACACACTCTATCTCTCTCTCTCACACACACACACACACTCTTTCTCTCACACACACTCTCTCTCGCACACTCTCTCTCACACACACACACAAACACACACACACACACACTCTCTCTCTCACGCACACACACACACTCTCTCTCGCACACACTTTCTCACAGACACACACACACTCTCTCTCTCTCTCTCACACACACACACACACACACACACACACACACACACATACACGCACTCTACCTTTCTCTCTCTCTCTCTCTCTCTCTCTCTAATCTAGCAGACAGAAAAAAGGAGAAGACATCTCTTACCTCAGTAAAACCTCCCTCTCTGGATGATGAAGACACGAACTAAACTGTTTCCGAAGACTAGTCTCTGTTTATAAGACGCCTTGGAGCCTAGGGGTGGGGGGGGGGCATCAAGTACGGTAGAGCAGAAAAAGGGTTTCGGTGTCGTTACTGCAGGAGGATCTACCAAATACGCATCACATACACGTATTATAACTGCGCGGCTTGCGTGATCGCGTGATACCTGTGTCCGCATGCGTTGCCTCAACCATAGACCGTAGACAAGAAAGGATCCATAGCCATACCCAGAGCTATGTTGCAGTATCGAGGGCTACCCTAAAGGACTTGCGATCGTGAAATTGCCTACTTTGCACATTCTGTCCCACCTCGCATGTGGTAGAATTTTGATAAAATGAATAGCTCTGAACCATATTAGGCTATTATTGAACCGGATCAACTGTCGTCATGTGCCCCCCCCCCCCCCAACCAGACCGTAGACAAGAAAGGATACATACCCTACACCAGAGCTACGTGCAACATGGAGGCCTACCCTTAGCCTTGAGGCTTTGCCGGCGTGTCTACCTTGCACATTCTGTCCCACCCTCTGCGTATGAAAGAACTTTGATAGAATGGGTAGCTCTGAACCCATATCAGGCTGTAATTGACGCGGATCATGTTGCCTCCACCATGGACCGCAGACGCGAAAGGATCCTTAAAGGGGAACTACACCCAAAAATCAAAACTTCATGGTCCGTAGAGTTTTGGACGCTGAGTCGAATGGTGAAGGTCCCACTTCGATCCGACCAAGCGTTCTTGAGATATATCAGTTTGCAATTGTCCTTTTCGGGTCCGTGCCGTGACGTCACAAACCCGTGACGTCATTGAGACTTGGTGATCCTTTGGCCAGATCCTGAAACACTGGGATTTCGCATCTTCTTTCTGTTTGTCCATGGAAGAAGAGGGTATTTGTGTCATCATGGCGTCTGGCTGTGTTGTTGGCTACTATAATCTTACTGGTAACCCCCCTGGGATGAACCTGCACCAATTTCTGAAGGATTGTGCTTGGCACAGGCCGAGCAGTGCACCATAGCAGCTATCAAGCGACATAATTATTTGCTTGACAATTTAGCCCGGGGACTACAATGTAAATCCTTCGCGTGTGTTCCAGCCATTTGGCAGAGGAGGATTTTCAGGAGGAATATTATGCACTCATCCGATGCGGACGCTGGTGGATGAAACTGTGGTGCGTCCTTTTTCGCACGCCACACTGTGAAGTGTCAGTCGAAAAGCGGAGGTGAGTGCAATATTTCAAAAACACTATCTACTGTATGTAGTTCTTTCTTTTCCAAAGCATTTGTAGAATTGTTTTGGACTACATCACTACGAAATGTGAAGCTTTCCGAAACCGGCCTGATAAGGTGGACGGCAGTAGATCTCCTGTTTCCCTAGCCTATACTGCGTGCGATCGATGAACCTGTCTGCGATTGCTGTTTTTGATTTTACAGGAAGAAGATCAAGAGCGGCTGTACCATCGGTCGCAGTGACTCACTGTTGAGCTACGACCACTGCCACCGCCCCAAGGTTATAGGAAGGACTGTTTGCAGCGCCAGCGCCTCTAGCTGGCATGTTTTTTCCTGTATGAACACGCAGTATGTACTGCTGATAAGCTACATCACGCAATGACCCGCAGTTCAAGGAGAGAAGATGGTCCACATACCGGCAACGGTGTACACCTATTCGGGAACTCGTTGGGTTTTCTCAGTATGGATGCAGATGAGAGCCAGACATTATTATTATTATTGTGTGTATGCGTGCAAGCGCGTGAGTGTGTGTGTGCGCGCGCACGCGCGTGAGTGTGCGCGCACGAGCGTGAGTGTGTGCGTGCGCGCGCCCGTGAGTGTGTGTGCGCGCGCCCGTGAGTGTGTGTGCGCGCACGTGAGTGTGTTTGCGCGCACGCGCGTGAGAGACAGACATTATTATTATTGTGTGTGTGTGTGCGCGCGCGTGAGTGTGTGTGTGCGCGCGCGCACGCGCGTGAGTGTGTGCGCGCGCGCGTGAGTGTGTGTGTGCGCGCGCACGCGCGTGACACTGAGTGTGTGTGCGCGCTCATGCGCGTGAGTGTGCGCGCACTTGCGTGAGTGTGTGTGTGTGCGACTGTGCGTGCACATGCGTGTGCTTTTGTGTAATGACTATGTAATATAACATTCCAAAGATATTCACGTCATCTATTCTGTGTTCTCCTTTATGTCATTCTCTCCCCATTTGCGGGAGGGACATGGAAACAAGACAAGTAGTAGATGCATTGCCGTTAGTGATCCTGAGGGATGTGTGGGTAATTGGGTATGCAACCAAGTGCATGAGTGCGCGCATGTGTGCGTGCACGAGCATGTGCACAGGCACTTGTATGTTTATGCACTCGTGTGCGCACGCGCTTGTGAAATTGCGTGTCTGCGTGCGTGAGCATGTGTGACTACTATACTATGTGCCCACCAAGGTGAGCACATGTGCGTGCGTGTGTGTGGGGCGCAGGCGGATATGTGCACACATTTTAGAATGATAATCAAGAAGGACAGAGCTGTTCCGGTAATGCAGTCATGAGACACCACAGTAGGGCAAAACGCACTCAATATGCTACTGTGCTGCTGCTGCTGCTAGAGTGCACAGCGTAATTGTTGGTACACAGCTACGTGAAATACAAGAGAACGTCTCAGCATTCTGTAAAGACTAAGTGATAATGCAAAAGGTGAGAATGTATTTCGCCACAATACGAATTGAGTGCAGTCCACTTATGTGAGATAAAGCACAAGTGAACCGATACACATTGCACGACTTGCACGGAGATAATGCTAGCCATGTTACGCAGCAAACTCCATGTACAGGAGTACGAGTGAGGAGACTATTGATCTGAGTACTGTGCGAATACAAAATTTCACACAATTTACGATATGAAGAGAACGATTCGATTTGTGAGCATTACGTAGGACTATACTGTGAAAACACTTACGGATTGTCAGGGTTGTCTGAGCTGGTTTGGCTGCCGCTTCATTTCGAAATAGCCCAGCCAACCGGTTGCCAGATGTTGCTGATGGAGAGCGACTTCTCCAATTGCAGTAATTTCTGCTTCATCCACATTTACAGCCCGAATGGAAGCCACCGCTTGCGCTGCCATATCCTTTCCTGAAAATTTCGGCTCATGCCCGAAGCCAAACATTTTCAGCTCAGGCTCTGAGCTTTCAAGCTCGTCTGATACGTCGGAATCGCTCATGGTGAGGACGTCTTTGTCAGAACTATTCCTTTCACATACCAAAATACCTGTACTTCTGAGCTTGGCCCAGGCAAGCAAGTCTCAATGACGTAGAAGGGCGTGCTGGGGGTGTGTCGCGGCCGCATGACGTCATGGCGCGTCCCCCGAAAGTACAATTTAAACCGAAGATATCTCAGGAACGCTTGGTCGGATCGAAGTGGGACCTTCACCATTCGACTCAGCGTCCAAAACTCTACGGACCATGAAGTTTTGATTTTTGGGTGTAGTTCCCCTTTAACCCCACTAATTAAGTTAAGCCTAGCCTAAATTAGCTGGGGGCGCTTCGATATTTTGCGGAAATTTGTTTCCCGAGCACTTTCTGTACTTTCCTTGAAATTGACTTCCGTTTCCGATATCTTGCTTCATTTTTCTCCTGCTTTGTGGCAAAATGGCTTCGAATGAACAGTCTACTTTGGTGGGAATATCGAATGGATGATGACTCTGATGAGGAAAGCGAAATTGCAAGTGGTCACAGTATTTGGCACTTTGTAGTCCGATTTCACATTTATGTACCCCTGACAAGTTACAACATGTACGAGCTATTTCAGGACGATATTAGCCCAACGACACCAAAGAAATCAGAACAAGAATGTCAAGACACACCCTGATCCTCTAAACATTCGATATTTTCCCCGGAATTTTCCAGCAATTTCCTTTCGTAGGAAATGTCGATATTTTGCTAGAAGAATTGCAGGCAAATTTGAGCTAGGCTTACCCTACCCTAGATAAACTGTACGGTATGGAGGGCTATCCCGCCTACCCTTAACCCTAGAACTACCAACATTTCAACTACCCTAGAATTACCAGAGGCATCATATGACTCCACCGGACTTAAACATACCTGCTTGGAATTATTTTCGGCAATATGTGTAGAAAAAGAAGTCCTTTGGGTAAAAGGTACCTTCTAAAAGGAAGAACCAATGACAGGTGCACTATCTTGGAGACCAGCAGCTGGCATTGCGCGCAGCGAAAGGGCGACCTCTCGTCAGTTAACGGAAAAATAAAAGAGCATTTGCTTGCCATGCGCATCCTGCAAACTCTACATTTCAGCCCATTACCCCGGAAATGGCTGGTGCTGGGCCAACTTGCTGGATTTTTCTCAGCCAGATTGGTCATTCTTTGACTGCTGTGATAAATACATTAAATTTTACGAGCGAATGGAGAACGTGGTGTCGTGATTCATACTATATATGAGTCATAGCACACGAATAATTTCCGTTCGACGTCGTGTCCGGAGACCATCTTCGTGATCAAACCTAAAGTAGCAGAGTAGTTCCTGGGAATGATTTTTTAGGGATTTTACTTGATTATATGGCGTCCATTCCTATCCAGCCGAAGGGCCGTCGCCAGATTATTGCGGGTACATAGGACGCCTCTTTGCTAAATTGGCGAAATCAATACCATGATATTGCCTTCACTTAAAGTAGAGTCCTCTCCAATTTTCTGTTTTCCCTCCTACCTTGTGCACTTGATCATGACATGGACCATATTCTGGTCAATAAATGCATAATAAAGCATCTGCCCTATCTTCAAAATTGTGAATATCTCAGAAAAGCCTGCAAACTTCGGAAGCAACAACCGGTTGCGCGCGTTCGCGCTTGCTTGGTGCAACACATTTTCCACTCTCTACCAACTTTGCCAGAGAACCCAGCTTCATGAAGGAAATCCTGCCCGAGTTTTGGAGATTGATGTTCTGTTATGTGTATGGCTCCATAGGTTTTTCACCACCATTATCCGCTTGCTCCCTCTACTCCGGTCCCGTATCAGACTGATCGAGAAGCCGGAGCAATTAGTGTTCACTCATCGTCATCTGGAGCATATAACTATGTGTCTCTGTGTTCGCTAATTGCTCGCGCGCACGATGCTCCAGGCACTCTCCTCGCATTCATCCACAAACTCCTGCCCACAAAATTTCGAAATCAAATGAAATGATTTATCGGCAGCGACACTGCGCCTACTGAATATGGCTTACGCCAGACCAACGTAAACTCAAAGGGCGGTCCTAGAATATTATAACTGCCCTGGCACTTAATATCGTTCTATGCTGCAGATGACATAGTGAATCACTTTCCAAACTTAGGACAAACAAATTTGTCTGTTTCGGCAGGATTCGGGATTAGGATATTGACCATAACGACACGTGAAATGTGCATATTAGCATGTCCATATGTACATATCACCACCGTCATGGTCCCCAATCTCCTTGCTCCCAAATGTATTCCTCTTCACGTTATTTACATGTGTTTCTAAGCCAAATTCGCCCTTTTATTGATGCCTATGGTATATGGAGTCATATGATGCCTCGCGGTAGTTCTAGGTAGCACCCCCTGGCATTTCGGAACTGTACTAATTTTTGGAAAACACAACCCACTGCCATTAACAAAATACAAAATAATTAAAAGTCACAACATTTGGGGAGATTCTAAGCCCCCATTATAACAGCAATCCCCTTTTGAAATTCGCAAATGTATTATGATGCCTCCGGTAGTTCTAGGGTTAAGGACTTGCGGGCGTGCAATTGCCTACCTTGCACATTCTGTCCCACCCTGCATGTTATCGAATTTTGATAGACTAGATAGCTCTGAACCATATTAGGCTGACCAGGGTAAACTGTACTCAGGTTAAGCATCAACCAACCATAGACCGTAGACAAGAAAGCATCCATAACCATGCCCCAGAGCTACCGTGCAGTATGGAGGGCTACCCTTGAGGACTTGGGATCGTGCAATTGTCTACCTTGCACATTATGTCCCACCCTGCATGTGAGAGACATTTGATAGAATGGATAGCTCTGGACCATATTTAGCTGTAATTGACCCGGGTCAACTGGCATCGTGCTGCCCCAATCATAGACCGTAGACAGTAAAGGATCCATAACCCTACCCTACAGCTACGCTGTGATGTGGAGGGCTACCCTTACGGCCTTGCGGGCGTGCAATAGGTCTTTTGCCAAATAAGACACGCAGTGACTTGGCGGGGCATGGCATGCGTACTGAATGCGTGACCCGGGCACACCATACATGCAGTGCATTACGAGTCACGCGTGAGCTCTTGTTCCTGAACCGGAACGATCAATCACCGCGTTTGGCGTGTACGTGCTCACCCACGCGTCGAGAAAATAGTGACTTCCTTTTTTTTGTTTTGCTTGTGACTTTCAAAAACTATGTTTCTTCAAGCGATCGCGATCGACATTCTAGAATAATATAATGAGGACGGTCACTGGATTTTCTCTGCCTAGTTCTTATAAAGGGTTTAGTTTTGTTTTCTAGAACATCTCTCCAGATATTTTAGCCATGGGAAAGGCGATCACTGCTGCGTTCCGCAGTGCAACAGCGACCGACGTTCAGACAAAATACTTTGTTCCATGTCTTCCCTGCTAGCAAGGAATCGAAAACTGGAGAAGCTAAGAGCGTGAGCAGTGACGAGTTGGACACAAGAAAGTCTTGGATTGCCGCCATTCGTCGAGATGAGCGGAATGGCTACGGGTACCATCATGCCATACAATATAGTGGTGTGTTGAACTGTTCTAACCATTTCACTGATGAATACTATAGTCGCTATCGACGATATCCAAGTGGAGTTCAGCCTGGATATTTAGCTCGGTTTGAAGACTCTGACATTCAGTAGTACACTGGTTTTCCTTTGCTTGCTGCGTTTGATGCATGTATTCAATTTCTTCACCTGGATTATAAGAGCGTCTTTCCTTTCGCAGTAAACCAGTGGATGCCGATTCCCGGAAAAGGAAACCCGGTGATGAACGGAAGATTGAGTTAATTGGCTTGGAGAGCTTTTTCATTACCATGGTTAGTCTTCGCCATGGCACACATACCAATCTCGCCGCGTCCTTCCCAAGTGGCAGACCGATTGCTGGATGTTTTCAAAAAGCTGCATCCTACAACATTCATGATCATAGATGCTACAGTGCTGAAATGTAATATCGGTTCCAGTCTGTCTGCGCAGTCGCAACTCTACAGCTCATATAAGACGCATAACGTTACTACCTTGACGAGCCTCATCCGTATGACCCCAGATGGTGGTGCGGTGCTTACCTCCAAGTCATTTACGGGACCCACCAGTGACCACGAGCTCACAATCAGAAGCCACTACTTAGATATTCTGCCAGTAGCCGGCTATGGGACTTTGATTATGGCAGACCAAGGATTTTACATCCGGGATCTCTTGATGCCACATGGCGTAAAGTTCAAGCGATCCAGCAACAGATGGCCTTAGAAGATGTCCAGAAAACGCAACAAATTGCCACGTTACGAATTCATGTTGAGTGTCAGATGGAGCGAATCAGGGACTTCTCTATCTTTTCAAAGATCGTTCCAACAATTCTTTTCCCTATCATCATTCAGATAGGGATTGCTCGCTGCCTGCTCACAGTATTCCAGGCTCCTTTACTTGCTGAAGCAAATTATGTTTTCCATGCCAACTGTTGCTAGCATTGCATGGCGAATTGATCTTCAGCAACACAAATTCTGTCATGCCTGAACAATCATGCACAATATGGAGCAGCTAATGACTTACTGGGTATAAATGTGGATAGTATTTTAGATTGCAATATTTGCAAAAGTGCAATGAATAATAATTCCCCTCTTGATTAATATTAGTGCTGGCGGTTTATCAATTTACAAGGGCGAATATAAAAGTATCTTTGCAACCATACAATAGGTCCTTTGGTAGAGCAGAGCTGGACCCAGTTTCAGGAAAACTAGGACGAAATGTAGCTGCTAGAGGGACGATATACTCATTGCGTCGCTATGGGCTTCCACGAGCTCAGCGTCAACAATGCTCTGAATGGCAGCGGTTTTCCGCTTTCCTTGCCGAGGCCTGCCGCCAAATATATCTGGAGTGCACAGTATTGGATCGATGTGATAGAACCAGGCCCTGAACAGATGGAGAAAGTTAGAATGTAAAACATGTATCGATAAAATGTATTTTTCTTGTACGAAATGTTGAAGACTGCATCCTGAAGTGGCACTTACCGATCGAGCAAATCACCCCGTTTCCTGGACACTCCGGCTCCTCTAGCTCGCAGGTAAGTCTTCAACCAGTTGATTGTCCATTTTTCAAAGGACTCGTTGTCCAAAGGCATCAAAACCCGAGCTTTGGGATCGCTAATTCAACTTGATTCTCCCTCGCAGGACTACTATCAAGTGACAACATTCCCTTCATCGCAACGTACCGCCACAAGAGATGAAGTGCTCGGCTCATTAAGTTAACCGCTTCATCAGCCATGTGTCAAACATATCACAAAGGTCCAGCAAGAAGTAAATGCGAAAAACCCTTTCTACATATTGGACAGCAATGAAGAAGCGAGAAGAAAACAGAATCCTTCGCTGTCAGTTTTTTTCCGATCCAGGAGAGTCCCGTTTTTTCTGGCCGCCTGGGTAAGTACACGCCAAACGCGGTGATTGATCGTTGCGGTTCCAGAGCAAGAGCTCGCGCTGGGAGGAATGCACTGCATGTATGGCATGCCTGGGTCACGCATTCAGTACGCATGCCATGCCCCGCCAAGTCACTGCGTGTCTTATTTGGCAAAAGACCTATTGTCTACCTTGCACATTCTGTCCCAACCTGCTCATGGTAGTAGTAGTAGTAGTAGTAGAATTTATTATTTTGATAGGGAAGGCCCTACAGACGTTGCCGTCTTGTTACAGGGAACCCTAAGTGCTCTTTACAGAGCGAAACAAAAACGGATAGATGCTCAACCTGACGACACGAGACAGGCAGAGAATTCCACCTATCAGCGCCAAGGAAAGAAATGGAGAACATGCCATATCTAGTGGTAGCAGCGGGCAAAGAAAGTGAAGAGAATGATTGCCCTCTAGTGCGCCTCTCGGTGCAAGTAGCAGCTGACTGGAGGGTGAACATTGAGGAAAGAAGAGGACTTGTAAGCTGATGAATACAGCGGAAAACAAAAATAAAAAGCCTCAAGTTGAGACGAGATTCGAGGAAGTATAACTTAGCGTGCCGCAAAACAAAGACAGTCGGGGTACGGCGAGGGAGACCAAAAACCTGTTTCATGCTGATATGACTTAAAGTAACAAGGCGAGAGTATAAAGATGGTGTAAGACAGTGAGCATACGAGTTGCTGGCGTATTCAATAGTGGATTGGATGAGGGATAAATAAAATATTGGTAGAATTTTGATTGAAGAGATAGATCAGTAGCTGTACCATAATTATTAAAATTAAAATTTATTTTTCATTGCTACCAGGTTCGGCCTCATTCCCTAGGCCCTCTGTGCTGCGCTGACGAGTCCACAAAGGACGAAACAGTTCTGTCCGCAGATTAAATATTCTATTCTATAGGCTGTAGTGTTCCGAATCAACTGTCTTCATGTTGTCCCAACCATACTCGGGCATAGGGCTTCGAAGTGTGACGTCAAGTCCTTGACATCTTCGTAGCAACTGGGTACGCGCGGGTACAAACAACCCACCAAGTGGTATTTTGCACTGAACATTTTTACACCATGGCTAGGCTTGCGCATATTCAGAGTAGATAACTCACACGAAGTACCGATATCCTATTATTGTCCTTTCGGGACACTAGTTTGCTAGCCTTGTCCTCCTTTCTGCAGGGAGCAGTAGACTAGTGATTTGCATGAAATTACAATTTCAACATTATACCGATAATATCAGCACATGAAGAGACGAAGCTAGTCGAAAATCTGATAAGGCCTTTCGTACCATTACTCTTCAAAATCAGTACATGGTGATAATGTGGCAAAGCACAACGATGCCAATTTATACAGCATATTGGCGGAAAAATTGTGATGAAACGAACACAGGCTGAATGATAGTGTGAGTTGCGCCAAAGAGTACACGCACTATAACAGGGAGGTGGGAAGTCAAAATAGCACTAGCTTCCTAACAAACTCCTTCTGTCTACAGCTTAGCAATGTAAACAGCCTCTAGCACATCTAGGTGACATTTGCTGCGCGCCCGCGCGTGAATCTTGAAGTGCTCTGGAACTGGAACATATTCTTTGATATGTATATAATATTACCTGAAGCCGAGTGAATATGGGCGAATATTCACTAGTATACAAACCGAGGCGAAGCCGAGGTTTGTATAACTAGTGAATATTCGCCCATATTCACGAGGCTGAAGGTAATATTAGACTTATACCTCTCCATATTCACCCTCTCGTCCCTAAAACCCAACAAACGAGTCCTGTTGGTCATACATGTACATGTATTCAGAACTAACGTAAGTCGTTGTTGCTTCAGTATCGTAAACCGACTGGCGTATTTTTGCATGAATCGGAGGGCGGCTAATGTTTGTGCCTGGACAGCACTATATAAGTGGTGCTCTTCAGGCACAATCTTCCTCAACCTACTCAAGCTCAAGCGATGAGGGGTGAATTCCCCGAAACACTGTGTATTGAGCAGGGAGTGGTGCTTTCTTGCAAGTTTGCCGACTCGAAGGTTCGATGGACTTCTTGTGTTCTCTGGATGGCAGTCGTGAGTCAGTCAAGTGTCAAGTCGTCGGCGGAATAGCGCGAGCTCCAGTGTGGGAGCAAACCCATTCCTAAATAATAATAATAACAACTTTATTAGGATGACCCAAAGGCTATCTAGCATAATATTATACAAAGGATATGAAGGATTACCGTCACTCCCTAGACCCTGGCTGCTGTTTACAAATACACACCTTCCATTTCTATATTCACTGGCAATCTCAAATCCGTTCATCCCCAAGGTTCAGAGAGTGCTCAATGTCAGAGACAGAGCTATATATATACATATAGCAGACTCAGCGGAGGACGTTCAGGTTGGTTGTAACTCTGAGTTTCATGCCGTTAGGCAATCATCAGACAACTGATACTCGGGTCTACCCAACAGTATGTTTATAAACACATAGCGCCACAAGCATAAACAAATTTAGCGCTAAATCTGGTGTGAGGTATGGCTAGAAAGCTGGCGCGGGCCAAGGCGCGACAGTAGAAGTGCGATGGGGAGGCAGTGTACAGCAGATGGGTAGAGGTGCCAGGAAGATGGCGGGCAATGGGCCAGTGAGATCGCTACAAGTTGGGAGTCGTTTGGTGACGGGCAGGCGTGAGCAGAGTGGCATCATCCAAAAACAGGCCAAGGGATTGTGTTATTAATAATAATGGGTGCTCAGGCAAAGTGCAGTACAGTACTTGGTCAGCAATCTATTCACTGGCAATCTATATTTTCTGCGCTAATAGCTCCCTCGACTAAATGACCATCCACACGGCCATCATGGCAATATTTTCTGTGCTGAATCAGATACCAACCAGCGATCGCCAGGCTATGCTTTATATTTGCGAAGTCTCACTCAACATGTAACAGTCACCTGATGATTGCATTGAGCGAGAAACTCTGAGTTGCGACAAATCTGTAAACCTACGTTGTACCTTTTGTGTGTGGCATAATATACATGTAGTTTTCCTCACTGTTTATTTCTATTGCATTATTTGCATCAGGAGGTCCCCTCGTCAGGCTATCGCCTCTGGGATATCCTTTTTATAAAGACTATTACAAATCGGGGTGCGAATCCTGCACTTTGCCTTTCCCGAGGAGCATGTACATCAATCCGTATGTCGTGCATGAAGCTAAAGTTTTCTTTCGCTGACTGTGAGAGGTGATTCTTTGGTGTATCCTTTCTCGTGACTTCGGACATCCGAATTTGCTCTCGCGGAAGATGCTGAAGCCAGCGAAAATTGATCTATGATCAGAACTCTGAAGTTTATTCGCCAGCTCGTCGCAGACCCTTTGTTTCAACTTAGAAATACCGGGAAGACCAGTCATTGCTCCATTTTTTTATTCTTCGGAAAACACTGAATTTAGATAAATATATGACGCCATGCTAGACTAATGACAATGTGGAAGGTAATACTGCATACCGGTGTAATGAGAGTTCACATAATAGTAGTAGCAATTCATCATGTATCGTGTTTCAAGTCTGTGTTCGAAACTTCATAACAGTTTCTCCAACTGCAAGAATCGTGCAATATTGTAGGGAGAGTCGGCTACAGCTTGACTGACGGATGAAGACGACTGAAGAGCTGCAGAGTGGCGGCTTTGTGCTCTTCCTGGGCAGTCGAAAAGGAAGTGCATTGCATCCTCGACGACGCCAGGGCAGAAGACACAGTGAGACGAGTCTGCAGCTCCAATGCGGTGGAGGTAGCCATTCAGAAGACTACAGTGGCCGGTCATCAGCTGGTTCAGCTTGCAGGACGCTTTCCGTGTCCGACGGTCACCGAACTTCTTCGTGTCGAGCAGTGGTGGCGGGTACCGTGTTGCCTTGCGGACTGCAGTCTTGGTGGCTTGCACTGGAAGACGGACGTGACCCTCGGGAACCTGGGTACCAGCCGCAGCCAGGCGATCTACTTTGTCATTGAGGAATAAGCCACAGTGACTGCTAACCCAGACAAGGTGGATGCTGGTAACAAGCTGGCTAATGCTCTTGATAGCCTCAAACACCGGAATCGTATCTGAGCTCATACCGTACGGATCCCCGGCAACAGAATCAGTCAACGAACGACTGTCCGTAACGAGGATGAGGTCTGGCAGCGAGGGTTGATCATCTGTGTTGGTGAGGCCAGCCGTAAGTAGATCTACTGCCGCAGAGACCGGCCACTGCTGCAGTTACGTCGGCGGTGAAGGAAGTTGCTACCACGCCTGCAGGATCGCTTCCACCGCACACTTCAGAGCGTTGGCCATCAGTGACTTTGATGACAAGATAGCCACTTCCTCCTGCACCCTCATCAGCGACACTACCATCTGTTCAGACTTCATATGACTGAGATTGAGCGCAAAGAGAGGAAACCTTGTCCAGGCACTCCAGGGCTACAGACAAACGGACATGCGAGGGATCATCTCTGCTGCAGTCAGTGATGTGGATCGTCAAGTTCTCCACCTTCGCCCATGGCGGTGGTCGCGAAGGAAGCGGGTGAAATTGCTGAGTAGGCAAAGTCTCGTGGGCTAACTGTTGCCAAGTGGTCGTGTCATGGCGTATGCGTTGAGGAACCTGAGTGGAGAGAAGGTGCGAGCAGGGGTTTGGGTGGTGTGACGATGAGCGATATTGGCCAAATTCCCAGCCTGGTGTGTGATCTTTGTATGCAGGGACGGAGCACCTGCAACCTCGTGGAGCTTGGTCAGTGGTGTAGAAGGCACACATCCTGTAGCGACGTGCAGGCACTGGTTGTAAGCTGTCTCCAGCAGTCGTTTTCCACTGTTCGTTGTGAGGCAATAGTATATTGCTCCATCAGCTTAGCAAACCGCTAACTATTTGCGAGGGGCATCTACATATAGAAAAGCTATCTATTCAAGCAAACCATTGATTCCCCACCATCGGAAACCT
This sequence comes from Sycon ciliatum, assembly GCF_964019385.1. Classification (NCBI taxonomy): domain Eukaryota; kingdom Metazoa; phylum Porifera; class Calcarea; order Leucosolenida; family Sycettidae; genus Sycon; species Sycon ciliatum. The sequence goes on along the minus strand of NC_088653.1, from coordinate 26,413,822 downwards.
GCATATTAGTGCAAAAACAGTGAAGAGCCCGGGGACACTAAAGTAGCTTGTTTTTACCCAGAAATCTCGTTGGCATGCTTGGTCAGATATGTGTGTCGTCATCACTTCGAAGCGTCGTAGACAAGAAAGGATCCATAAACATGCCCTCGAGCTACGGTGCGGTATGGTCTATGGACGGCTACCCTTCAGGACTTGCGGGTGTGCCTACCTTGCACATTCTGTCCCACCATGCATGTGGTAGAACTTTGATAGACTGGAATAGCTCTGAAATTAGAGGCCACATGCCACGTACTGCACTTTTCTCTCCGAAACTCAACACTTGCAAGCCAGATACGAAAGAAAGAAAAATGATCAGTCACACTACTGGGACTCGAACCAGGGACCTTGCTATTCGCGAGCAATGCTCTAACCAACTGAGCTACAGTATGACGCTTATCCACAGTGATGGTAAATCTACCCTTCTTCGATCAATCAATATCTGGCTTGCATCAAACTGGCAACTCACACCAATCAAGAGGGCTCTCGGCCATTCGCTTGATACCGTGGGGAGCGCATCAAACTATGTACACTGCGAGCAAATACAAATTGCAATTTAAAATTTGAACTTCACGGAGAATTTCAAAGTGTTAGGAAATTGGAGGTTTCGGAGAGAAAAGAGCAGTATGTGCGCATGTGGCCTCCAATAGATGACTTGCACAAAGATTGTCTGGGTTCGAGACGGGGCAAGTGGACCTTCTGACTCTGCACTTCCCCACCTTTTGAGTTCGTGACTTTCGAAGTTTCGCTTTTTGCCTGACGAACACTGAGCTAGTTTTTTTGGGTAGAGAGTAGAGTTGTTTTGATTCGACTTGTATCGTCATGCCGAAGCGCTGCTGCGCTCCTGAATGAACTAGCAGACGAGAAATGGAACTGAGGCTCCCATTCCATACGTTCCTTTCCGAGCCGGCCGGGCGGGAGGCAGAAAAATGAGGGAATAACGTTATTATTTTAGTATCATTGCTGTAGGCTGCAACAAGCACGTCGTGGTCCTGAAGTGTGACTACTTTCCCGCAGTGGAAGCAAAGTGAAGCACAACGAAAGTTTGTGGACGTCTGAGAAAGAATTCGATTCCCTTTCAATCGGCTGCACTAGCTCCAGAGCGACCCTCTCCTGAGGACAGACTGCGGAGAGGCCAGGAAACTGCCGAGTGACGAGTGGAAGCCTAAACCATGAAAATGAAGGGTGGAAGGACTGAGTATGAGAGCCAGATGGCCTTTAGTAGTACTTCAAGTAGTATCTGAGTTGAAGGAGAGAACAAGTGTGCTGGAGAAACGCTGCGAAGTGCTCAGGCCTGATGTGTACTAGCTACTGTTGAAATCTCACTTGTTCCGATATGAACATTTCATCAGCCCTTACTATGAGCAGCTGTATCTAGACTTGGATCTAGGCCAGAGACATAGCATTGTAAACCTTACTGAAGCTATATGTATCCGATGCCTGGCTCTAGTGAGAAAGCAGTTTGGCGCAGGCTCGCAAACTATGATTGAATCAGGGAGTGGTGGAAAGTCACATTATACCTCTTCATGATTAGCTGGTAATGACGACGATGCGGCTCCGGCTGGGTCTCATGGGAAAGTAACTTGCATACCTGTTTAGTTGCAACGAGGCAACGGTACCCCATGTACTAAAGACATGATTGAACTACATTTCATCTCCTCCTGGGAGAATGTGGAACAAATAATGCCAGAGTGTGTCTGATACACATCACAGTCTGCTGAGTATGTTCAGTATTGTGGACGTAACATAACTGCGCTGTGAGGTACCTTCTGCGTTGGACCTACAGTTGAGCCACTACTCTTCTTACAAATTCTGTACAACGGTGAAAGGATTTGTTGGAGCATCATCAAACAGTGCATTTGCCTTCATCATACACTGGCTCCGTTGCCTACAGCAATTCACGTCTTGACGGGGCGCGCTGGGACGATACGGAAGGAGCGGCGGGAACCATTGGAGTGCTCATGATGCTGGTTAGCGGAGACGGATGTGAGTGTCAGGAACGGGAACGCAACCGCACTACTGTACAGATCAGGAAGCGATGGAAGAGTTGAATCTGTTCAACCTTCCATGCCGTGTACAGGGACTTAAGCGTAAAAATGGCTACATAGTAGTAGTAGTAGTATTTATTATTTGACTAGGGGAGTCCCATAAGGCATGGCCTTGTTACAGGGAACCCTAGGTGAATCTTTGTGAGTTGAGCAAAAGTACCAGCAGATTGTGCCTACATTTCGAGTGTGAACTGGCGATGGCATTGTGTGGCGACGAACACAACTGCAACTGTTCAAATTTCAGCATTTCGAACATTATGCTTCCCACCGAATGGCTCACATGACAGAGTTGGACATTACCAGGCTAGGATTATCATTTGCTGTATTTATGGATAGTCCTTGAGTTTTCAGATGAAGTGCTTTATCTTTTACCTGTCGTTCCTTTAGTGTGGCACAATGTCCATGGCTGCTTTCTTGTCTTCATAACAGACTGGTATAATCAGCATGATTCTGCTTTATTAGAGAAGAAATAAAAATTTCCTTTCGGAAAGGAAGCCCAGAAACATCAACCCCCATGGGCTGTGCTGTATGACTCTCGTCCATCGACATTAACCGTCGCAATAACTGCTGCATGTATGTTGTGCTGTGGGAACCGTACAAGATTTTAACAGCTCACCCACGCCTTCCCAACAGGCTCCTATATCCCGTACCGATAGCGTTAGATTGAATATGAACTAGGCTAGCACAGTTATCCTTCGTTCTTTTGATGGCGGCGGGTAGCATGGAACTTGACGTGTTCTTGGGATCCTCGTGCAACACTTGCTGTTCCCGGATGCCATATTATTGGGTGCATCGAGGTTGCTTCTATGCTCACTGTTGTTTAGTAGGACAAATTTTTTAATAACTATTTCACCGAAGACTCAAGAGTATTTTGGGTTGGTTTGAACGCCTGGCTTCTCTTCACATAATATACAGTCATGTACTTCCACTAACCCTACAACTTAAAGTACAAGTGCACATGACTCATGAGCTGCTGAAGACAGTGACGGTACAGATCAAGTACATGTACATCATGTACATGCCGTGCACCGTTCATTCATGCTGACAAAAAAAGTACACTACAGTCTAACAGACGGTGGAGGGTGCCCGCAGTGTAGCCTGGGTGCACAGGGTGCACTTGCCCCGTCTCACTCGCGGCTCGGATCTTTGTGCAAGTCATCTATTTCCTAACACTTTGAAATTCTCCGTGAAGTCCAAATTTGAAATTGGAATAGCTCTGCACCATATTAGGCTAAGCAGGGTAAACTGTGTTCAGGTTGTGCCCCATGCCCAACCAACCATAGTCATAGACCGTAGACAAGAAAGCATCCATAACCATACCCCAGAGCTACGGCGCAGTATGGAGGACTACGATTGAGGCCTTGCGGGCGCGCAATTGTCTAACTTGCACATTCTGTCCCACCCTGCATGTGATAGAAATATCCATATAAAAACTTCTCTGCCAGCGTGTCTGAAAAACCTTTACTGGCGCTGCCCCGTCGTATAAGTAAGAAAATTGGAACTGGTGCGTTGTCCCCCCCCCCCCAAATGTGAACTGATCCACCTAAAGTTAAAGGGAAACTGAACGCCAAAAATAAGTATGGCTTATCCGAAGGAGAATTGGGCACTGATTCCGATGAGCTATGTCTCGAGCCGATCAGAGAAGAGGAACTGTGTCAAATTTCATAAATAACACCTCCCATATTTGGAAATTGGCCTTGATGACGTGCGTACTGCTTAGCTGTCACCATGCTGTGCATGTTCAGCAGTGTAATTGAATGGAAGAAAACAATTACTTCAAGTGGTGTTTTGCAGCTCTGTTTCGTTCCCTGACGGTAACCAAATCTAGATGTAGGAATCTGTTGAGCAGGAGAGTGACACATGTCTTCCCGAAGGCTGTCCAGGCTGCAGTGGTGATGAAGAAGACACGATCATCACCCCGAGATCGATCGTAGAGAATTGGAAAACTCATGGTGAATTTGCTTCCACTCCAAGGCAATGTCGAGGTATGAAGGGTGCTTGTACTGCCTTCCAAAGTGAAGAGGAGATAAACATGGCTTTGCATAGCTGTTGTTGTATGCCAACTTACCTACTCTTGCTGGTACCGTAGTGGCATATTGCAAATTTCGTGGACGAACGACTTTAGTCACGAGTGGCTAGTGAGCAACACTAACAGGTGAGATTTTTCAATTCGACAAAAAATTGTTTTTGTTTGAGAACTGACAGTGGCAGTCATTAGACTCAGTAGGTGTCTTTGCTGCTTCTTCCCCTTCATTGGTAGGGTTGTGCTTGAAGTAAAATAAAATAAATAGAACATGTGGAACATAAATCTAATCAAGCATCAGTACATGTATTGCGAAGTTCAACTTCAAAGCACATGACATCACAATGATCACGAAGTTTATGTAATCAGGAGTACACCCTGCGTTCAACGAACACATACACACATGCTGTATTGCGCACACACATGTACACATCAGGGCCTGCTGGAGAGGCGGGTCAGCCGGGTCACGCGCCCGGCTGGGGAACTGCACGACCTGGCTGAACAGATAACACCGGGTCCAGTCTGACCCGGCTGAAAAATGTCTCAAACTGACAATGGATTCCTAAAATACCGGTATTTTACGACTCTCGGACCCCATCTGTTGCAATATTATCTAGCGCAACCGTAGACGATCTACACACTACAGTTTACAAGCGACAGAAACTCGGCTAGGGAGTAGGGTCAACTGGGGTCAACCATGGTCAACTGGTTTGAGCGCAATCTGGCCAGTGGCGAGCAGGAAGTCAGGACATTCAAAGTCGATGGGGCAGGCAGTCAAAAGCGAAACTTTGGCTATAGCTTTTGACACAGTTGCAAGTTTTGAGCAGGCTTTTTGGTTGTTTTTCTGCCGGATGATCTGACCCGGCTTGACCCGGCTGGCCTGCATACGCCAGGTGCACTTTGACTGGGCTGTGTTGAATGTCTAGAGCAGGCCCTGCACATGTGCGTGCACCCCATCCCACAGACACACGCATACAGCGCGCACATCCATACACATGTGCGTGTACCCCCCCCCCCCACACACACACACTCCACCCATACACATGTGCGTGCCCCCCCCCCCACACACACACGTGTGCACATACAGATACACAAACACACACGCACGAACACACACACACAAGATACATGTACGTGTAAGTGTACATGATCTTCCTGGTGCAGATGCTGAGCCAGCACAATGGAAAATACCTCCATCAAGATGCTTGATCAAGTGTTGTGATAATGGCACTGTTTGTTTGTTTTTACAAACAAGGGTGGGAAAGATTACAATGCATTATAATTCATAATTGTTCTTTGCCTTGTACGGTGCAGACCAGAATGCTTCGCTATCAACTCCTGGCTTTCCATCGGCATGGTGTTCAGCTGCAGCGGCATCTGGTCCGGGGAGTTCAAGTTGCTGGATAGCTGCACTGACACAGGATGGGTTTGCGTTGGCAATGGGATACGGCAGTCATCTCACATCACGAGCTACATGTTTATGTAATTTATATTGTCGCTCGTCCAGCAACGTCAAGGCTCTGCATGTAAACACAGGAGAACACCATAATACTACTCAGGGGATAATAATTTTGGATATCAATTTTGTGACAATTATTAGATTCACACAATATTCAAAACGTATGCAACACGATGCTGTCTATTGACACTACTTCAAACTGAAGTGCTCACTACTCCTCTCCCGTTTTCATCTCCCTCTACCTTATGAATACTCTGCATTACTGGTTTCGTTTCTACCCTTTCCATTGCTGCCAGCTCCCAGTCTTTTTCAATGCACAGCACCACCTTGACAGTCATTTTTGTGATTTGATGTACACATACTTTGAAGTTCAAATTCGAATTACATGATCAGATTTTTGTTCCACATTTTCTATTTATTTTTACTTCAAGCACAACCCTACCGATGAAGGGAAAGAAGCAGCAGAGAGACACCTACTGAGTCTAATGACTGCCACTGTCAGTTCTCAAACAAAAACAATTTTTTGTCGAATTGAAAAATCTCACCTGTTAGTGTTGCTCACTAGCCACTAGTGATTAGAGTTGTTCGTCCACGAAATTTGCATTATGCCACTACGGTACCAGCAAGAGTAGGTAAGTTGGCATAGAACAACAGCTATGCAAAGCCATGTTCATCTCCTCTTCACTTTGGAAGGCAGTACAAGCACCCTTCATACTTCGACATTGCCTTGGAGTGGAAGCAAATTCACCATGAGTTTTCCAATTCTCTACGATCGATCTCGGGGTGATGATCGTGTCTTCTTCATCACCACTGCAGCCTGGACAGCCTTCGGGAAGACATGTGTCACTCTCCTGCTCAACAGATTCCTACATCTAGATTTCGTTACCGTCAGGGAACGAAACAGAGCTGCAAAACACCACTTGAAGTAATTGTTTTCTTCCATTCAATTACACTGCTGAACATGCACAGCATGGTGACAGCTAAGCAGCACGCACGTCATCAAGGCCAATTTCCAAATATGGGAGGTGTTATTTATGAAATTTGACACAGTTCCTCTTCTCTGATCGGCTCGAGACATAGCTCATCGGAATCAGTGCCCAATTCTCCTTCGGATAAGCCATACTTATTATTGGCGTTCAGTTTCCCTTTAAGGAGGCTCCCACCTAAAGAAGTAAAAATAAAAGGTCCATGGACACCCTGTTTTTTATGCATAGAATGGTGGAGTGATGTCTCTTCTTCAATTTGGTATAGTTTTTACTTTTTAGGTAGGGTCACCAGGCATATAAGAGGTATTCTGGTGTATTTAGTGAGTGTACAATTTCTTGATTTTCGGTAAAAATATGGTAAAAAAATTTGGTTTTTGACCCAAAGAAGCCTCCTGGAAGGAGGATACTAAGCATTTTCTTCATCATATGTTAAAGAACCACATTTGGAGGTATCTTGGCTACACAAGATAGACTGCGTCTTGGGTTTGCCCTTGGCGCGCCACTTTTTCGAAATTACGGGTACCGAAATCTCCATCGGGTGCTGAATTGTGAAATGGTTCAGCCTGCAACATTTTGTCCATGGACATATTGATTTTTGTGGCTTTCTGTGATCCTTGAGCCCCAAGGAAACCGATTATGGACAGTTTTGATGGTGTCACCAGGCACTTTAGGCCCCTACCAAACAATATAGGTATCAAAGTATGGTATTTTTAGGCCAATTCTGAAAATAGTTTTTTAGAAAATCTGACCATTCTTGCCTTCTTGACTAAATATCACTACCAATGACATGGTAGTATGGTAATATTATTTTAGAAGAAGTTATTTTCATGCTGCAACCTCCTTTGGACATACGTTACCAGACAGTCTGTGCTTCGAAAGGTACATGTACATGTATCATTACATGTACATGTACATGTATGTCATGTAGCCTTCAGTCCTAGCACATTGATATACGAGTAGTGTACATGTACATGTAAGGCAGCGAGGTTTCATAACAACCTCGACCATGAAACTGGCACATGAATAATGTGAAAGCAGGCATTCAAAATAAGGCACACTAAACACTCACACGCGTGCGCACGCACATAAACACCCACCCACATGCACGCACTCTCATGCACGCATCATTGTAACACTACTAGTCCATAGTAGGACTTAGTGTAAATAAAAGCATGAAGACCAGCCACTGCACCGGGCATGCATTTGCTGGTTGTCACTTGCGTTGATAGCAGCAGACTCCAGAAAAACATCGCATGAAGGGCAATATGCATCTACACACGCTGGCGTACACATATACGATATACATGTAGTGTACTGTCATGCTCTATCGGCAATTCTTTTTGTCTCTCTAATACGGTTCACAAATGCGCATTCACATGGAACTCCTGTACTGTAAAGCCATTACCACACTGTCCTTGCAGACACCAGAGAGGAGAGGCATACAGAACCAGCACGGTGAGCCCCCCCCCCTTCCACACCTAGCCTTGCACACGCGCGCACACATGCACGTGCATACACACATACATGTACACAGACATTTGCATGCACATGCACACAGTGCACTCGTGGGGACATGTGCATTACTTAGATCAACATTGCGTGCGAACCCACACATGCGAGCACGAGCACGCGCACACACACACACTTGCGTACACACACACTCATACACCTGGCCAACGCTGAAGCGAGGATAGCGAACAAACTACGTTAGACATAGCAACTTGTGCTCGGATTACACCTTTCAACAGCTTGCACACACACACACACACGCGCGCGCATGCGCGCGTACACACACACGCGCGCATGCGCATGCGCAGGTACACACACAGACACGCGCGCGCGCGGACACACACACACTCGCGCGCGAGTACACACACACACACACACATGCGCGCGTACACACACACCCATACACAAACGCATGTACTTGCGCATAGGAAAGGATTCGAAATAATCAACCACAGGCATTTACCCAATACACACCTGGGTGTGCACATCTTGGTTGTGGCATCCCCATTTTTACAAAAGCAGGATTTAGAAGTTCGTCCCTGGTTCAGAACACAAGCTTCTGGCCAGCGTTTTCCTTACACCATCAGTGCGGTACAGTGGTTGACACGAACCTCATTCCTACAGGGACAGTAGCCCAAGTTCAGCAGCTCTGAGATGCGTCGTCCACTGAGCTCAGGATACTCTAGGATCCACAGAAAGTTTCAAACGGCACTCGTGCGACTGGAGCTGCAAGTGGGTCCACTTACCAGCGAGTGGGCAGCCACTTCACGCTCCACAGGTAGTCCATGCTAAATTCCGGTGCCAGTACTAGTATCACTACGTTCGACATCGATGTCTTCACTGACTTCAGCCTGCTTTTCTCACCCTTCTTCGGCAGTATTATAATTATTAAATTTTGTTCTTCGTGGCCACATCGGACCGCTTCAACAAGGTTTTCACAAACAAATCAAGCAGCGTAGGAACTGCCTTTGTTTAGCATTAGCCATGGCCAGTGATTATTTCCAGCGTAGAAACAGCCACGGCTACAGAAACACTTCAACGAGTAGAACTACATCCTGGAACAACTGCGAGCACAGAGAAATCAAAAAAACTTCTTTCTAAACAACAGCTTGTTTCCGCATGGAACACAACATTTTTCGAATCTCGCGGCAAAAAACAGATTTTCGAGGTGCACTTTTTACACTGCGCTGCGCAACTGTTCGGAGCCTCCTTAAAGGGGAAGTTAAGGCAAAAATTAAAATTTCACCAGTTGTAGTCTTCGGGGTGCTGAGTCGAATGGTCGTGGTCCGAGGAAGCTGAGACGCTCCCCTCCTACTTGAATCCCAATCGAACTCGCGCACTTCCACCGAAACTGGGTGACTGCGCCCTACTAGATGGGGATTTGTATGCAAAATGTCACTAAAAGCGCCATTTGGTTCTTATAAAAGCACGGATGACCGCGATTGGCCCATATGTTGTAGTCTTTTGGACGCTGAGTCGACTGGTTTTGGTCCGAAAAGGCTGCGATGCAGCGTTCGCCCCTAATTCCCAATCGAACATGGTTGAACAAGCGGTCACGTGCTCCTGCGTACACCAGTCACCTGGTCACCGTGCCTGCAGGGTACAACTTACAGCCTGTTTTGACCTTTTTTGGGTGCAGTCCTGTCACTCGAGTTGAACCTTGGTGTGAAAGTTGTCGCCTGCTGGCGTGGTGACCAGGTGATTTTGGCACCCAGGAGCACGTGACCGCTTCTTCAACCATGTTCGATTGGGAATAAAGGAGGAACGCTGCATCGCAGCCTTTTCGGACCAAAACCAGTCGACTCAGCGTCCAAAGGAGTACAACATAAGGGCCAATCGCGGTCATCCGTGCTTTTATAAGAACGAAATGGCGCTTTTAGTGACATTTTGCATACAAATCCCCATCTCGTAGGGCGCAGTCACCCAGTTTCGGTGGAAGTGCGCGAGTTCGATTGGGATTCAAGTAGGAAGGGAGCGTCTCAGCTTTCTCGGACCAAGACCATTCGACTCAGCACCCCGAAGACTACAACTGGTGAAATTTTAATTTTTGCCTTAACTTCCCCTTTAAACCTAGCTCTTTCTGCCATTGATATAAGTGAGGTTTTGCATTCCGAATTTCGGTTCAGCGTTCTTCGGTCATTTGTCGAACATCAAAATGTCGAATTTTCGCACCAACGTTTGTTTTGCAAGTCGAAAATGATGTGGTTTCATTTCGTGAGCCCCAGCATCAGCAACGTCCTGTCCCGTGCTCCCTTTATTGCTGATTCCAACGAGCTTTGATCGCCCAAAGACTCGAGGGCCAAACCTGCCTCCTCAGTCGCCTCAGAAAAACCAACTCCATCATGATGACCATGGCCAAGTCAAATTTTATGCGTATCGCCATAGTCTTTTCAGCCACACAGATGACGGTGAGGACACTCCAGGCGATAGAGAGTAGACAGGCATGTCAGGCAGTGGAGAGGAGCAATTAGAAGTAGCTGGCGATGCTGATGCGCCCAAGACGCCTGCGAAGCGATGCCGAGATAAGAAACCTCTTTGAATAAATCACGCGCTAGCGCTCTTCTACAAGAAAATTCATCCGAAGAATATTTTCGGCAAAGTGAGCTTTTTCCGAACAAACATGCCGAATCTTCGTGTGCATTTTCGACCTCGCTCCCGCGTGCCGAATCTTTTTGCCGAATTTCGGAATGCAAAACCTCACTATAGACCTTATTCGATAAACGTGATTTTTGGACTCGCCTCCGGGGATTTGTCATAAGCTAGGGCACGCGTACGAGAAACAAGTGGCAAGAAAGGCCCAGTTCGTACAAAAGAGTAGTAAAATACCCGTTTTTATCTACTCCTATGTTCGCACACAGAGACAACTGTGCACTGAGCGCAGATCTCTTGCCACTCCCTGGTTCCCGGGACCCCGGATCACGTGATTGTGACGTTTATCGAATAAGGTCTATACTTACCTTGTGAATATCCTCGTTATACCTTTATTATCTGCCATAAACTCCAACCTTCCCGTCTATCAATCATTTGTGCATGCATGTCTATAAAATCAACCACGTATTCCTGACTCCATGAAATTGTCTTTCTATTCTTTGACTCCATGAAATTATTGTCTTTCTTTTTCACTCACAAAGCGACTATTCAGTACATGGGGTAGTGGTCTACCAGAACAATCACACTCACCACCGTGGTGGTTTTCCAGAAATGAGTAGAAGCAAAAAACCACACTCGCAGCCACATAATAGATAAATAGCCGAAAAACATCTAAATCCATCAAAGAACCGCCAGCAAGCGGGAGAAAAGGCCGTGAAATCAAGTGAAACAGCATGGCCAGTGGTGAGCATGGGTGACTGGGCAGCAGGGGAGCGCCTGAAAAACAATGACTCCCTACATTCCTAGCCGCGACCGCTCAACCGGGCTAGAGGAAAAACATGCCTTTCGGCCAAAAAACCTTTCTACTTCATTAATTCCTGCCCCGCTGCCAGTCAGACCCAAGAATAGAGATAGCAAGAAATGGTATGTAATAACCGGTGTATGTCATAATCATAAGCCACACACATAGGCATAGATTGTCAAGAAGAACAGCGGACGACTCCCATGAAACCAGGGTGGGTGGGCGGGCAACTTCAACTACCACGAGGAAAAACAAAGACCACGACGGCAGGTTCAACGGAGTTGCGCAGAACAAGAGCAAATGCACGAAAATATTTGTGAGTGAAAAATACGTTTTTTGCACTCTTTCGCTACGCTCAGCCGTGAAAAAACAAAACTTTTCACTCACAAAGCGACTATTCAGTACATGGGGTAGTGGTCTAACAGAGCAATCACACTCACGATGTAAAGGATAGTGAGGCCGATAGGAGAGCAGCACACATAGATTTGGAAAAGGAAAACGAGCAGTGTGGCGCATGGCGCCAGTGTGCCAAAGTCTTGGGCACTGTGACCACCATCTGTGGCCAAGTGTATAGTTACTATGAACATTATGGAGACCCGGCCAGACTTGCCCTGGGATGCTCACTAGTAGGCCAGGTTGGGTCCGGTGGCAACTGGGCGAGCACACATCAGCCAGGATAACATGATCAGCAGTGCACTCCGAGCAGACAATATCTCTGCGAAATGCCCGAAAGTTCCCCTGCTAGGTTGCGAGTGCTACATCATGGAGTAGTACTGCCAGTAAATTCAATGTGAGGTGCTGTACTTCCGTGATTGGGCTGGACGTCCGTTCAGTTCCTGCAAGAGAAGGAATCCTGTATCGGATGCACACGTCCGCCCCTCACACACTTACTGCACACTCATGCACTCTTACGCACATTCACTGTACCCACACGTACTGTACACACACATACACACATCCTGTACACCCACGTACTGCCCGTGCACGTACACTCCTCCGCGTGCCCCAACAAAAAACGGGGTGAAAAGCTGGTACCGAGACATAAAAAACCCACATACCTCTATGTAACTCTCACTCTCTCTCTCTCTCTCTCGGTTTCAACATGTCTGTCATCATTCATAACCACATGATCGTTCATCAAGTCATACACCATCATGTGTCATCACTGACCATCGGGCTTCTCTCTTATCATGGCATCTAGCCATACACAACCATGTGTCATCACTGCCCATCGGGCTTCTCCCTCATCATGGCATCAAGCCATACACAACCATGTGTCATCACTGCCCATCGGGCTTCTCCCTCATCATGGCATCAAGCCATACACAGCCATGTGCCATCACTGCCCATCGGGCTTCTCCCTCATCATGGCATCAAGCCATACACAACCATGTGTCATCACTGCCCATCGGGCTTCTCCCTCATCATGGCACCAAGCCATACTCATCACTGCCCATCGGGCTTCTCCCTCCCCCTCATCATGGCATCTAGCCATACACAACCATGTGCCATCACGGCCCATCGGGCTTCTCCCTCATTATGGCATCAAGCCATACACAATCCTGTGTTCTCACTGCCCATTGGGCTTCTCCGTGAGTATGGCATCAAGCCCTTCGCAATCATGTGTCATCACTGCCCATCGGGCTTCTTACTCACTCCATCATCACTCACATACACACTAAATAATGGCAAGCCGGGTTACCCATTTATACACCACACAAGGCCGTTCCCAATCGCTTGCATCATGTCTAGTCGTGGGTGATCCGGTGTCTGTTCCACGGCCTAGGTACTGGCTTGGTAGTGAAAAGACAGCAAGAGGAAAACATATAAATACTTCATTAAGATTCAACACCGAAAACATAAGGACGGCATGCACAAGCGAGATCAAGATACGTAAAGCTTTAGCCAGTTGACTTGGCCTGGCAGCTGACTGGGGTGTCTCGCACACCTTACACAATCAAAGTGGTGGCTTAACTTTCATGAATTGGTTTGGTGTTACAACAGTGGAGTTCTGCAGTGTGCCATCATGTTACCTCACCTCGCGAGGATTACGCGCTACCTGCCGCTTTAGTTATCGCTCCGTCTGGAACGTACCCTGATATTGAGCGTGTTCGGGAACCCTAGTCTTACTCTCTGGACGAAGGAAACCTGGACAGTATTGCTTCCCACCAGTCGTCAACATGGCATGTCCCCCTGCGGTTGCTGTCCTATTATCTGTTGTGTTGTTGTCGCTTGCTGCAATAGCCCATGACTATTGTCGTACTTGTTTGCACAATCCCAGGCTGTACTTTGGAACTGTTTCCATTGCCCATGTACTCCTTATTCTTTGCTTGCTTTTATGCTGAGAGAACATATGCTGGCTCCCTGTACTGCTTAGCCGTGTACTCATTCGGGAGAAATGTGTGAATAATACTAATATCTGACGTGAGTGAGGTGGATGGGCACCTCGGGAACACAAGTTTGAAGTCAGCAAGCAGTCAACTTTGGCGTGAATTTCTTCCGGAACCATGTCTGGTGGGCCCCACCCGTGAAAAAACAAACAAACATTTGTCTCGTCCTGCCGGCCAATTGTCCCCCCTTGTGTGTCCGATGGCTGCGGACGTCGAAATCTGTTACACCCCGATTACACCTGGCCGGAAATCTACTAGCATTTTGCACGATGTTTGACTTGGACAACATTTACTGCCCTGCCATTGTTGCCCGATTTTTGTACTCAGACTGACAAACTAACTACTCTTGTTGTTCATGGTTGCCTCTACAAACACGATATTGTCATGTACATCGCTCTGCACATCCATAACATTCTGATGGTCCCGTGACATTGATCATGCACCCTGTGTATGGCCTAGAGCGGTACGGACTGGGCGTTTGTTTGCTCCCTCGACGGCATGTACACCCCTTTCGATCGTGTCAACTACATGATTATGTACTTCTTAAATTATCGAAAAAACATCCACAGTCTCAAGTACTGATACTTATCTTTTCTCTCCGGTCCATGTGCGGTCCGAAAACTGGCTGGCTGTCCCAATGAACTCCGGTTGGTGTTGTCAACAGACAGCTACGACCTTGCTGCCCTTCGCCACGATATCAGACAACTACTTCAGTATGACTGCGGTGTCACCTCTGCCAGGAGCTTCGCCACCATTTGGGACACGATGTTGTGATCGACAGCGCTCATCACCGACTCCGTAGACTCTCGATCTCATCACTGCGCCCACGGAAAACTCTCAAGGACTCGCTGAAGCTTTGAAGAGTATGGTTGCGGTACAGGTAGGTGTCGACTCGACATGTCGGAACTGAGTGACCAATTGGCCCAACTTCTGCGAAAACCAGGCTTAGGGTGAAAATCATTTTTTTGAGAAAAATGATGTTTTGTAAAAAGGTTGTGTCGCGTGGACGCTCGAGTGCAGTGAAGTGGAACCAAAGAGAATCTCGCTTGTTTGAAGAAGTAGCAGTCATGGCAGGAAGGGTTTCAGCAGTCAGGGAAGTCAAAGGGCTTCCGGTAGAATATTCCCTGCTACTCCTCTAGTCACAATGAAGAGTTTTTGAGCTGATCGAACGGATTCCATCTCCTCCACTCAGGGATGGCGAAATGTTTGCGCTGACTGCTGCTTGTGGAAAATGGTGAAGAAATCGTCTCCAGTTAGAGTCGTGATGGCGATAGCGAGGAGAACCTGGACGACATCGATCCAGCCGACCGAAGTACGGAGGTACTAGCTGTTTCTGGGCTTCACGCGAAGGGAACACGCGCAACAGAGCTCGTACGTTTGCAGCAAGTTCACGAGGAAAAAGGCTAGAAGCGCAGTGTGAAAACTGTTTTGAATTGAAGTCCTTGGCGATGAAGTGCTACTGAATGCCAAGCGAATGAGCGAGCAGATCGAGAGGCCTCCACTCGAGACTTTCCTCGCTCGCGCTGGACAGCTAGCTGCAAAGGATTGTACGCGTATACGGCGTGCCGAGATTTCACTTGCTGGTCAGCACCAAGCAGACACTGCAGCATGCCAGCAAATTATGCGCATACTAGGAACAGTGGAACGTTTGAAAGGCCGAGTTCTTGCTTGTTTTTGAATAGTTGTACTAGATTCACCCTTCAAAAGGTGCCATCTCAGCTGGAGTCGGGTTTCCTTGTGGTGTGCAGCGCCAGAACATGCCAGTACATGTATGCAGCCCCAGAATGTGCTGAGTAAGGAGCAAACAAAATTCCTGCAGAACTGTGCATGGCCACTACAGCCTGCAGCACCAAGGGGCCACAACAAGCCTGCCCCCACATGCCTACCTTGTCACGTCACCTCAACAAAAATCATCCATGTCTCTTCCTTCACTCTGGTGGATCTCTCTTCACTTCTTTCCTGTGGAAACAATTTTGTGTTTTTTTTTGGATTTGTTAACACAATACCCTGGTGTGTTTGAGCTAATTTTAATACCACTATGAGTCGACCCACACCTGTAATATTTTGTCTCCTGCCCTCCCATGCCCAGTAGAAGCTGAAAATGGGAAAAAATCATTTTGTGAAATTTCACCCTAAGCCTGGTTTTCGCAGATTCTGGGCCAATTGTTTTGTCAACTAAATTTTACTTCCCCAATCTTTGCTGGTCGTCCGAAACGCCCTGATTTGTGTAGCTGTCAACGGTGACTCTGCTCTGCTCTGACTCTGGTACCAAACTTGCTTGTGTGTGGCGGATTACGCTCAGCTCGTTTTAGCTGTGTCCGCCTTTCGCAGATCGATCTGCAGCTCCCAAAAACGTCAGGTTACTGGTACATCAGTTTGCAGGCCCAACCAGGCGATGTGGACCTTTTGTAGGCTGGACCGATTCATTATAGACGGTGCACGGCACTGTCGTTTCTTTCTCCCGGACTATTACTGATTACACTGTAGATCTACTCTGAAAAAATAATAAGATGAGTTGTGGTGTTGTGTGGCTGCGAGTGGAAACTAAAAACTGGAGCACTTGAAAACTTCAACTACCACGAGGAAAAACAAAGACCACGATGGCAGGTTCAACGGAGTTGCGCAGAACAAGAGCAAATGCACGAAAATATTTGTGAGTGAAAAATACGTTTTTTGCACTCTTTCGCTACGCTCAGCCGTGAAAAAAACAAAACATTTCTGACTCCATGAAATTATCTTCATATAATAATTTTTTCCTTTTCGCCGGCCCATACATAGCTAGGCATATACCATGTCCGTCTATGAACTCCCAAGCTGGATATCCCACGTAAGTACAATTATCCATAATTATAAAAACCGCTCTGTGAGCGGTTCTGACAAACCTTTACTAGTGCAGCCCCGTCGTAAAACTATTAAATTAGAACTGACCCTTTATCCCCCCAATGTGAAATGGTCCACCTAAATAGGGTATGACCGGACCCGAACGCACCAGTAGCACGAAGTTCCTACCTACACCTGCACCTGTGGATGCAGATGGGGACGCTGGTCCACAGCCCCATAGTATAGGACATGCATGGCCGTCGCCGAACTCCCATATTGGATATCCTACGGAGCATCAGCAAATCGAATATTCGAGTGAGATTCGAGAATCGTCACGAAAAACACTCAATCAGTCGAAACTAGGGCTTTGTTCGACTGAAAAATGCCCGCAAGCAGAACATACTTTTCGAATACTTATCGAATGCTCCGCGCGTGCTCTAGTACACGGCGCACTACGAGTACTGTAATTTCACAAATTTTCGGTGTACTTTTATTTTCGGTACTTTCGTAGCGTCTGTTTCATAGCTAAAATTTCAATACACCGAACAAACACTAACACACATAATCCAATAGGGAACTGCTTCTCTGTACCGAAAATTTCTGTTCACCTAACCTGGCCTTTTGCCCTCATACCGAAATTATTTAGCACCGAAAATTTCTGAAATTAGAGTACTCATTCTTGTGCATGTAGCTACTAGTTCTTACTAAAGACTGAAGTACTAGTCGTAGTTGTACATGTCAGTGCACAAGGGACAGTCGAACCGGACTTCTTGTCAATCTTGACGCTTTCCTCTCTCTCGAACTGTGAAAAGTTCTATCAAGTGTGCATTTTGTTTCATTTCAAGTATCCTGGAATCATGGCTTTGTCACCAACTACCAGCCCCGATATGCCTCCTGCTCCCAGTACTGCAGTAGCCGTGCTGGCGTTGTCTCGGCATCTGCGTCTATGGTGAGTTCCCCGCAGGGAGAGGGCAACTCAAAGTGTGCAAAATATTTGAGGGTCGACCTTACCATGGATCTCATTCTGCTGAGGCAGTGTAGGGCCCACCCTCAGCTATTCGTCCGCGGGTCTCCTGATATGCAAGGGATAGCGGAGGAGCTCGGCTGAGATCCGCCTTTGCAAGGGGTCTCCAAGAGAGATCCTATCGCCAATAGCCTGAATCGGATGAAGCATCCGCCGCTTCGCGTCATCCCAAAAGGCAATGAGAAACAACAGCAACTCCGTTCATTGCACATCTCAAAATCCCAGTCCTCAACCGCTCAAGCTAAAAAGAACTCGATTCGAAAATACTGGACTGCGCTACATGCTGAACCTCTTTTTCATTCGAATTTTCTCTCTGATTTTTTTTGCCATTCGAATAATCAAATCGAAAATTCGATTTGCTGATGCTCCGTACTCACAGTAACTGGCGAACTAATAATTTCTTACACGGCCACTGACAGTGATATCCTGTAGTAGTGGTGGTGGTACCCTACTACTACTAGCGAATTACCGGTAGTTACTGATGTACACTGCCCCTGGTACCATGTAGTTAGCCCTTGGCAGAAAATTCTCGAAAAGGTGGCAGATTCTGCTCGAAATGCAGTGAAATTGGCAGATCCATACAAACCTTATGGCGGGGAATTCATCGAATTCTGCTCCATTTCTTTATTTCCCTACCAAACATTCACGAAACTTACCAGAAAAGTACCGAATTCTGCCAATGTTTCTGCCGGCATTATCCGCCAATAGGGTCCAGCGGATAATGCTCCGAAAATGTTGGTATAATGCTAATCATAATGCTCCAAAAACTACCTTGTAAGTAAATTATCCATATAAAAACCGCTCTCTGAGCGGTTCTGAAAAACCTTTACTGGTACTGCCCCGTCGTAAAAGTAAGAAATTAGAACTGGCCCATTGTCCCCCCAAATGCGAACTGATCCACCTAAATCGCGAATGACGGGACCCGAACGCACCAGTAGCACCAGGTCGGGAGGGCACAGGACAGCAATTATCATAGGGTAACACCACCTACCGCTAGTACAGTACATGGCCTATAGTCCGGACCAACATCTCCATCTGCATTCACAGGTAGGAACCTCGTGCTACTGGTGCGTTCGGGTCCCGTCATTCGCGATTTAGGTGGATCAGTTCGCATTTGGGGGGACAATGGGCCAGTTCTAATTTCTTACTTTTACGACGGGGCAGTACCAGTAAAGGTTTTGCAGAACCGCTCACAGAGCGGTTTTTATATGGATAATTTCAGTTCTTTTTCAGTTCCTTCCCCACCCCAACCCTGAAGGTAAACATGATGACCACGCGCGCGATGTACTGTATGTAGCCATGAGATTGCTATAACACACTGATACATACCAGCCCTCCCCGCCTCGCTACCCCGCACACAGATACACAAACATGCGTATGCACATGGCACACACACGTGGCCACGCACATGCACACGACACAAACAGGAAACTAAGTTCTTCATATATAATGCCATGCAAAGCAGTGGCCACCGTACTTGAGGAAGTCAGTTGTGAAACAAAAATAATGCAACTACAGCGTGTAGACAAGCTGACGGCCAAAGCACAACATAGCAAACATGACATTTGCCCAAGGATTGCAGTTTGCAGACCACGCCATGGAAGCAGCGAATACAGAATGTAATATCATACAAAGTGACAAGCAAGGAAGTGGCCATCACACACCAGAAACTTGCAGAAAGTCACACATCCAACAGATAGAGAAGTGAACAGCAATCTGATACAGCCCACACAGGACAAAGCTGACCTGATACTCGTCCCAGGATCGCAAGTGGCAAATCCTTTTCAATGCATAACATGCAGGTTTACGTTAGACGCATGGACAACATCTGACCGTGTCGCCAGCATACAATGTCATCACATGTTTACCCCACAAGTTACACACATGTACAGTAGAAGCACAATGAAAGCAATGGAAAAGTACGATGTGGTTGCTGAAGCATCTTCACACTTCAAATTCAGACTTCAATGTGGTCGTCACGGGATGATATACCTGCAAGATACAAGTGATGAAGAAAGAAAGCAGAAGGTCGTGAGGTAGGCCAGGAGTAGCCCTTCCCCAAAGATGCCATAGTTTTTCGCAACTTATGCTTTTCGCAACCGTGCCAAAACAAGTGCTAGTTGCTGAAATCGCATGCATATTTTCAGAAAAAGCTCAAAAGTTGCCAATATCGCAACTCAAAATTGGAGAGTTCTTGTGCAAAACCTACCAAACAGGGAGCAGAAATAGCAGAAATGCAGCGATGTTGCGACAGCAAACTCGTACACCCCTTCCTGCTGTGAACCACCACTTTACACAGTGCCAGTAGCCTGTTGCATGTATCCTACATGTACATGTACATCATTACAGTGCACGGAAAAGGGAATGCACATAATTATCATAACTACCGTTGATCTACTATTTTACAGAAATGAGCCTGAAGGCAGGCGAGAAATGAGCGAGCACGAGTATGTATTTTTCCAACAATGCAACATGTAGTCGGTGACTTGACCTTTTGACCCCATGCCATGGGCCAATTGCGCCAAGGTTGCGGAGAAGTTGCGAAATAGTTCCGGAAAATAAAGAAAGTTGCGAAAGTTGCGATTTCTTCCTAAACAACGAAAAGTTCCGAAAAAAGTGGCCAGCATCTTTGGGAAAGGGCCCAAAGTCCAAAGTCCAAAGTGCTCACATACTTGGCAATGTCTTTGCAGTGATTTACTTTTATCCTAGTTATGTCACGGGTAACTTTAATGAAGTACCCACAGGCTGTGTCGATCCGCACATCGTCCACTCTCTCATGTACTTGGCCTGCTTTGTCTGTGTATCCATTTCATGTGCGATCCACAAAATCGATTAGACAGTGGGTGCAATACGCTCTCTATCTGAAGACGTTCTTCTGGCGACATCTCGCCATGTACTTGGCCTGCTTTGTCTGTGTATCCATTTTCATGTGCGATCAACAAAATCTCAATGCACTACAGACTAGACAGTGGGTGCAATACGCTCTCTATCTGAAGACGTGAACCATTAATTTTTTTGGAAAAGTTATACGTACACCTGAAACGTAATGAAGTACAGGAATAGAGAGAGTGACTACAATACGCTCTCGACCTGATATAATGATAACGTGTTGGAAGGTAACAGGTCTACAGTCCCACCGTACCCTTCCAACACGACTGTAGACCATTACATTGTTTTGACCTGATAACGCGAGTACAAGACACTCTCCACCTGATAACGTGTTGTGTGTAGTAGAAGGTAACTGGCAACATATCAATGGGTTGCCTTACCGTGGTCTAGAGGAGACGTCTTCGCAGCAATATTTTCCCTCCTGCGCATTCAGTCGCCGACGCGACAGCGTTTACTGGGCCGTTCCAGTTGCGAAAGACATTCGATTCATCGGGCCAATTCAGCAACAGGGCTGTGGACACACAGGGGGCAGAGGGGAGACATTGTTAGTGGGCAAGAAATATGCAGTGGCAAGTGGCGAGTGCCGCATGGATGTCAAGTTGTCATGCACAATTCAGGTATTACTTACGGTCCAGCTAGTCCTGCCATTGCTCGCTCGTCCTGGTTCCTCCTCGTTCGTCTTCCTGCACGTCTGCACTTCTCCTTCCCCACCGTTGGCTTTGCGGTACGGGGGTGCCGGAAGGAATTCCCACCATGTATCCAGGTACATGAAGTCCCACCATGTCTCCATGTACATGTCCACGGCCACGTCAGCAGTTTGTATAGTACCGGAAGGAGTTCCCACGATGTCTCCAAAGGCCTAGAGCGGACGTCTTTGCAGCAATTCTTTTCGCCCTGCGCATTCAGTCCGCCGACGATGTCTCCAAAGGCCTAGAGGGGACGTCTTTGCAGCAATTCTTTTCACCCTGCACATTCACTCCACCGACACGACAGCGTTTACGAGGCCGTTCCAGGTGCAAAAGGTCCACGTCAGCAGTTCTCAACTATTTCGCGTACGGGATAGTCGCCTCGACAGCGTTTAAGGGGTCATTCCAGGTGCAAAAGGCATCCATCAATGGCTCTTTGCAGTACGGGGTACGGAAAGGGGCCTCCTCGTTCGACTTCGTCGACTTCTGCAGTTCTACTTCCCGTCAGGGGTACCGAAAGGGGCCTCCTCGCAGTTGTCCTTGCCGTCAGGTCCACGTCATGCAGTTCTCAACTATTTCGTGTACGGGATAGTCGTCTTTGTCGTACGCGACATCGGCGTTTACCAAGTGTCATTGGCACAAAGCAGACCGTTGACGGGGTCACGTGTCAAAAAAGTATCAACAAAGTGTCGACTACGTGTCGACCACGTGTATAGCGGTACACTCAGCGGTACACTAATCTCGTGCCATTCTCGTGTCACAAAACTGGAACATCGAGTACCAGTATGGAAAGGTTTCAGACAGGAAGCCTTTCCGAAAGGCTTCAGACAGGAAGCCTTTCCAATAATATTACCTGAAGCTGAGTGAATATGGGCGAATATTCACTAGTATACAAACCGAGGCGAAGCCGAGGTTTGTATAACTAGTGAATTTTCGCCCATATTCACGAGGCTGAAGGTAATATTAGACTTATACCTCTCCATATTCACCCTCTCGTCCCTAAAACCCAACAAACGAGTCCTGTTGGTCATACATGTACATGTAGTGATGTACGCAGAACTAACGTGAGTCGTTGTTGCTTCACTGAGCCTTCAGACCGACTGGCGTGTTCTTGCCTGAATAGGAGGGCGGCGTGTTCAGAATCTTGTTCAATCGATCGTGTACACGTACTGGTGCATGTGGCATGGGAGGTGACGACATTGGAGAACGCGCTCGTGCCAATCACCATGGAGAACACGCTCGTGCAGCTTTGTGGCGGGAGCCAATCATTAGAGAGGTTTCGTTTCACGCGAAGATTTGACCAATCAGAGAGAGATTTCGTTTCACGCGAAGATTTGACCAATCAGAGAGAGGTTTCGTTTCACGTGAAGATTTGACCAATCCGCGATCATCGCGCCAATTCGGGAGTCTGTTTATAACAGCGAGCCAAGCGGTTCAACCCTCACTTCTTTTCTTTTTAGGCAGCGCTTCGGAGCTGTTGTGTGCCCTAGGAAAATGCTACGCTAAAGTCCTTGAACAGGGCTGTTCTGAGTACAAACGAAATTCCTGGCTTGCCGCTTGATCCGCAATCATCGGGCCATTGACATGTTGAGCGTCCAAAACCTTGTTTGCTCGCTGGAACGCTCAGTCTGTGAAGATGCTCACTGTCAGCACCTGGTCACATGCGGATCCAGCGGCAATGGCAAGCAAGGAATTTCGTTTGTAGAAAAGTCCTGTCTATGGAAGTTAGCGTAGACATTTTCTAGCTCACTCGACAGCTCCGGTGCGCTGACTGAAGAGGAATCAAGCGCAGCACCAAGTACTGCTCTCTTTACAGTACAATGTAAGTATGGAATGTGGTGAATATAAGTGGTGAATATAAGTGGTGAATATGAGGTAAGAGGTGAATATAAGTGGTGAATATGAGGTAATTGGTGAATATAAGCGGTGAATATTGAGCAATATTCACCACTTATGTTGTGGGCCAATTGTATGTGGGTGAATATCAAAATCAATCAAAAAATCAATCAAAATCAATCAATCAATATGGAGTGAGGTATAATGCTGATTTTAATGCTTCAACAAGGGCTATAATGCTCTTGGTTTGGAACTAAAAATGGAAGAAAGGCTGCACATTGTCAAACTTCCAGGAAATTATGCATATCGTCGATCTGCCGCTGAAGCTGCTACAATATCTCTCACGAGCTCCACCACTTCTTAGCATTATAAGACATGATCGCGGCTCCATTGGCTGCTCTCCATTGCAACTTTGATGCTGGGCTGTGGCTGAATAGTGGGTGTATCAAATCTTTTCCCTTGCTTATCCATGTAGTGTGAGGTGAAACCATTATTGTGGGTGATGTTGTTGTTGTTGTTGTTGTTTTTTATTTGAATTCGCAATACCAAACGGGCAATAAGCCCAATTACATGGAAGCGAATAAAAGAATGCTAAGAATGAGGCATTGGGGTGGATGTTATTTCAAGTGGAAAATACTGATCCCGGGAGGTACTACAAATAGGTACAATGAAAATCTGAAAAGGCCATGGTACTGTCGTTTACCATGCTGGAAGCAGCTACATTGAGAAGGAAAAACAACAAGAAAGACGTTTTATCTCATGGTGATCATTTGGATGCTGGAAGCATATCATGGGAAGTGGTATTCCTTCCTGCAGACAAGCTGCCACTGATTCCACTCTGTGAAAAATGTCTTCATATGAAACAGCTCACGTGAGGCCAGTCTAGAGATGATCTCAGATCGAGATCCCTCCCATTTGCGGAAATCCTGAAAACACGTGGCCAGAAATTATTTTGCCGCTCTACATCCTCTGCTTGCGCTGTCTTCTTCTCCTGAGGTCGGTTGCGTGAAGACAAATGGCTGGCCACAAAACTCTTCTTTTCTGATAGCACTTGACTGCAGGCCTTGCATTACAATCGTATAGGTTTTTCAGAACCGCTCACAGATTGGTTTTATATGGATAATTTCAGTTCTTTTTCCGTTCCCTCCCCACCCCAACCCCGAAGGTAAACATGATGAGCACACGTAGCCATGAGACTGCAATAACACACTGATACATACCAGCCCTTCCCACCTCGCTACCCCGCACACAGATACACAAACACGCGGATGCACATGGCAGACGCACGTGGCCACGCACACATACGCACATGCGCACGACACAAACAGGAAATTCTTCATGTATATTGCAATGCAAGGTAGTGGTAGTAGTAGAAGTAGAATTTATTCTTTTGATAGGGAAGGCCCTAAAGACGTTGCCGTCTTGTTACAGGGAGCCCTACGAGCTCTTTACAGAGCGAAACAAAAACGGATAGATTCTCAACCTGACGACACGAGACAGGCAGAGAATTCCACCTATCAGCACCAAGGAAAGCAATAGAGAACATGCCATATCTAGTGGTAGCAGGTGGTGGCCACCGTACTTCAGGAAGTCAGTTGTGAAACAAAATTTTTAGTTCAACTACAATGTGTAGACAAGCTGACGGCCAAAGCAAAACATAGCAAACATGGCATTTGCCCAAGGATTGCAGTTTGCAGACCACGCCATGGAAGCAGCGAATGTATGTATGTATGTATGTATAACTCATAATCACAAGGTGATCGTAGAGGCATTAATCAGCAAGAGAATTGTGAATGATGTCTCTGAATCCAACTCTATCGTGTGCTGCATGAGAGAGAGCATGCAAGCAGCGAATACAGAATGTAATAATTATCATGCAAAGTGACAAGCAAAGAAGTGGCCACCATACACCAGAAACTTGCAGAAATTCACATATCCAACAGATGGAGAAGTGAACAGCAATCTGGTACAGCCCACACAAGACAAAGCTGACCTGATACTCGTCCCAGAATCGCAAGTGGCAGGTCGTTTTCGATGCATAACATGCAGGTGTACGTTTTTAAAAGGCGTTACAAAATCTGGACCGTGTCGCCAGCATACAATGTCATCACATGTATACCCCACAAGTTAGTTACACACATGCACAGTAGAAGCACAATGAAAGCAATGGAAATGTACGATGTGGTTGCTGTGGTTCCCACTTCAAATTAAGACTTCAATGCTAGCTTATCTCGCCGCTCTCCACCATGGTCAACATAGTGATACATTTCACCCCGCTGATGCATTATTTTCTTCCGATTATCATCTTCTTTCCTCCATTTTTTTTCTTCTCTTGCCATGGCTGGCTAACGCCCCCTCCTTTGCATTGGCTTCTGCCATTGGACGGTGACATAAATACCGTACTTCCGCACATATAAGCGCATGTGCTTATGTCCGGACATAAGCGCACCCCCCAATTATAAGCGCATGGGCTTATACGTGAACACTATTGGTGTAACACCCGGGAGCTGAATATACTGCTAAGCATTGTGATAACACTGTTGTTTAGGACACAGACAAACCGTTATTGCACATATAAGCGGATGGGCTTCTACCCGAACATGTTCACGCAGCAAAAAATATTTTTGTAGCAAATTTTCACTTATAAGCCCATGGGCTTATATGTGGGGAAGTACGGTAAATAAATGCGGTTGTCACGGGATGATATACCTGCAAGATACAAGTGATGCAGAAAGAAAGCAGAAGGTAGAGTGAGTACAATGGGCTCTCGACCTGATAGTGATAACATGTTGGAAGATAACAGGTCTATCGTCCCACTGTAGGTCTACCCTTCATCATTCCTCATTCACCATCGCGCGATACCCTGGCACACGCAAACAACATATCAAGGGGTGCCTTACCGTCATCTAGAGCGCACGTCTTTGCAGCAATATTTTTCGTCCTGCGCATTCAGTCCGCCGACACGACAGCGTTTACAGGTCCTTTCCAGTTGCAGAAGACATTCATGGGGCCAGTGCAGCAACAGGACCGTGGGCACACAGGGGGCCAGGGGCAGAGGAGAGACACTGTGAGTGGACAAGAAATATGCAGTGGCAAGTGGCAAGTGCCATGAATGTCAAGTTCTCATTTATAATTGTGCTATTACTTACAGTCCTGCCATTACTCGCTCGTCGTGATT
This sequence comes from Sycon ciliatum, assembly GCF_964019385.1. Taxonomy (NCBI): domain Eukaryota; kingdom Metazoa; phylum Porifera; class Calcarea; order Leucosolenida; family Sycettidae; genus Sycon; species Sycon ciliatum. Next base: position 26,387,547 of record NC_088653.1, on the reverse strand, counting down.
CCTCCTCGTGCGTCTTCGTCCTTTTCTGCAGTTCTCCTTCCCGAAACGGCGTCAGGTGCCGATTGAATGCGCAGGACGAAAAATATTGCTGCAATTATTATTATTATTAGACACAATCTCATAGCATGTGACAAGCATGGCTAATGCAGGGACAGAATCCCCTGAGACAAGGGCGTTGAGCCAGCCACGGCAATAGTAAGCTAGGAAAACAAAGCAAATATGAATTAAAGCAGAAAATGAATGGAAAATTACAAAGAAAAACGATTAACGGAAGTGAGCACTATCAAAATTCGTGCATCACCCAGGTATTCGAGAATGTTCTTCGATGATAATTATTGCGTCTAGTTCAGTTGTGATAGTAGATCTTTAAACTGACCAATAGAAGAACAAGTTTTCAGACCGTATGGTAATGATAACCAATGAGAGTAGCCGGAAAACAAAGGGGACTTTAGATACTGGGCTGACTTAACAAGAGGCAGGATGAGCGCGTTACGGGTTGAGCTTGTCGAAAACCAATTGTACTTCATCATGTGTGAAGGGGTTTTATGAAGAAATATTTTATGAACCGGTGTACAGAGATGGTGCTTATGACGAACGGAGAGAGGAGAAGTGTGTGCAAGTCGATAAAGGGCATCCGAAGGAAAACATCGATCCTTGTTGTAAAGAATTTTAAGTATAAATCTATGGTGGACTTCTAATTGGTTCAGAGTTGTGTCAGAAAGGCCACACCAAGCGGTATCGCAATAGTCGAATATAGGGAGAATATAGCACTGATAAAATAATAGTTTACACTGGATGGGCAAATGAGTGCAATGTGGTTGTAGTACCCCTAATGCTGAACTGGTTCGCTTGCATACACAGTTGACATGTGCAGCCCAAGAGAGTTTGCAGTCAAACATCACACCTACAAGTAGATGTTTGTGCTGATGCAAAGACGTCCGATCTTGGCCTTTGGAGGCATCGTGCGAACTCCTTCCTGTACCCCCGTCCCGAAAAGTGCCATTGAGAATGCATTGGGACGGGACAGCGTTTACGGGGCCGCTCCAGTTGCAGAAGACATTCATCAATGGCACTTTGCGGTACGGGGTACCGGAAGGAGTTCGCACCATGTCTCGAAAGGCCTAGAACGGACGTCTTTGCAGCAATATTTTTCGTCCTAGATCCTGTGCATCCATCCCGCCGACGCGACAGCGTTTACGGGGCCGCTCCACTTGGAGAAGACAGTCTAGTCATCGATCATCAATGGCACTGTGCGGTGCGGGCCCGGGGGGTACCGGAAGGAGTTCCCACGATGTCTCCAAAGGCCTAGAGTGGACGTCTTTGCAGCAATTCTTTTCGCCCTGCGCATTCAGTCCGCCGACGCGACAGCGTTTATGGGGCCGTTCCAGGTGCAGAAGGCAATCATCAATGGCACTTTGCGGTACGGAGTACGGAAAGGGGCTTCCTCGTTCGACTTCGAAGCTTCGTCGACTTCTGCAGTTCTTCTTCCCGTCAGGTCGACTTCTGCAGTGCTCAACTATTTCGCGTACAGGAAAGTCGTCGCGCTACGGCTTTCTTGTACGCGACATCGGCGTTTACCGAGTGGCAATGGCACAAAGCAGACCGCTGACGGGGTCACGTGTCAACAACGTGTTGACAACGTGTCGACCACGTGTATAGCGGTACACTCAGCGGTACACTAATTCTCGTGCCATTCCCGTGTCACAAAACTGAAACATCGAGCACCAGTATGGAAAGGCTTCAGACAGGATCACAGGAAGCCTTTCCAATGACTTATGTACCTGCATGTACATGTGCTAACAAAGTACCGTAGAATCCCGCGGATAAGCCCATGGGCTTATCTGTTTCACAAAGACATTTCGGTGGGCTTATACGAGAACATGGGCTTATACGCGGGCTGGGCTTATACACCGACACCAAGTAGTAGTAGTAGTAGTAGTAGTAGTAGTAGTAGTAGTAGTAGTAGTAGTAGTAGTAGTAGTAGTAGTAGTAGTAGTAGTAGTAGTAGTAGTAGTAGTAGTAGTAGTAGTAGTAGTAGTAGTAGTAGTAGTAGTAGTAGTAGTAGTAGTAGTAGAATTTATTATTTTGATAGGGAAGGCCCTACAGACGTTGCCGTCTTGTTACAGGGAACCCTAAGGTCTCTTTACAGAGCGAAACAAGTAACTTGTGCTATTGAAAAGTATCAAGGAAATGTGAAGTACATTGCTGAAAACCACTGTGCAAACAGTGATTGTGCTGAAATGTACGGAAAAACTAATAATGTGCATGACTACGTACATATGTACATGTACATGGTATGGCCAATAGTCCATAATTTATGGACTCCCGGTATGACCTACAAGGCCCATGGGCTTGTACGATGAAGCTGTGTGATGTTCGAACAAACCCTGGGCTTATGCGCGGGCATGGGCTTATACGCGGGTGGGCTTATCCGCGGGATTCTACCGTACTTACACTGCCACTGCCACTGGCACCATGCACCATGCACCATGTAGATCTACCATGCACAATGTACCATGTACCTTGCAGGTAGGCTACAAGTGCAGAGGGGAAGCAACTTTTACTTCTCTCTGCCGCTGATAGCTGACGACAACGACCCCCAAGTGAGGTGGGCATGTGAGGCATCTCGACTGGAGCAAGAACGACTCGCCAAGCGCATTTCGAGCCGACAATGTTGCCAATGCAATGGAAATGGCTCTTGCACTCGGTGCGATTGTGCTTCCAACGGTCATAAATGTACTAACTGCCACCCGAGTAGTATAGGGGGAGGGGTTCTGGCTCACCTTCCAGGTGAGCCTAAATCGACTTTCTCGATCGGCCCTTCGGGCTTCCCTCCCAAGTCTCCCCCCTCCCCCTATACTTATATTTAGAAAAGCGATCCTGTCAGCTTTTCTATTATTGTGTTCACATGGCAGAAAAAACGACACCGCTATGCTACGTAAGTTTCTACGTAAGGTGCTCGGTATTTCACTTAGGCTACGTAAGTCTCTACGTAAGGTGCTCGGTATTAGATCTACCAACGCGTGGTAGCCGTGTGCTGTGCACGTGCACGGCAGACATTGTGTTCAGTGCATGCAGTCCGCGGATCCGTGTTCGGATGTGCATGCGCGAGGAACTTCCTTCTTTGGAACTGCTTCTTGCATGCATGAGCTGTTTCGGATATTTCGTCTCATGGCCTGGCTTATTTCGTTTCGGCGCTGCTGAGACCTCCTTTCGCGGAATATTACTCAATGACAGGTGAGTTGACCAGTTGCCTTTGATTCATTTGCTTGTGTTGACTCTTTCATTCAGGAAAAGTGTGCTGATTTTGGGGCGGAATGCAATAAATAATGGAAAAGTTGACAGGATCTCTTTTCTAAATTTTGCTTTTCTGCTGCCGAGCTGCGAGGCCTCCTTTTACGGAATACTCGATGACAGGTGATCTCTAAGTTGACCGGTTTCCTTCAATTCATTTGCTTATGTTCACCTTTCATTTACGGAAACGTGTGCTGATTTTATTCGGATTTAGATCCATTTTTATCTCTTTGCCCTTGTCTGCAGTGTGCGAAGAACGCGAGTTCAACTTCTTGACGGTAAGGCTTATGTTAGATGTGTTGTCGAAATACTCATATTCATTGTACATTGGTACGTTACAAGTAAGGCACTGGTCAGTGGCATACTATCGTTGGCAGTTCCCAATCTGGAGGGAAAGGTTCAAGTACCAATTGACCGAGTTTGCAAAATAAATTCGCATATCAGGGGAAATCTCTATTGTGGAGAGGTTCAGTAACTTGTTTGTTTCATACGAAACAAGCCAATGGGTGCAGACTCGTCTCGTGAAAATCTCGTACTTGTATGATTGGATTTGTTTACTCAAGTCTGGGCTGTTTGATTTGTGAGTACCGCCGAGATTGCACTGCCTCAAATAAAGTTTCGTGCCGCCAAAGCAAGAATTACGATCTGCAATCTGTTTGTAGTACCTGTAAGAATGTGGAGTACATGTATCGTACTTTCTCTGTTGCTGTTTGAGTTGCCGTCATGTTGCTAAAGAAAGGTTCAGTAGAGAGGTTCTGCAAAACGAAAATTCGAACGAAGTTTCGCGACAGTCCTTGCGAAAGTGTGTGCGAATTTTTGCACGAACTTTGCGTTCTGCACATTTTCGTAGTTTGCGCGGGCCAAGTGCACTTACGCCATGACCCGACCTCACGAAATTTCCTACGACAGTTCATTTCGCGTTCCCTGCAAGTTTCGCGTCCAAAGGTGCGAAGTTTCGCACTTCATGATGTAGAGCGAAAGTTTGTACGCATTTTCGTTTTGCAGAATCTCCCTAGTGACTCAATTGTTTCATACGAGACGAGGCAATGAGTTGGTGTGGCTTAGAATCTTTCGCCGTAGAAGAAATCTATTCGTATGTCTATTGGAGATATAATTGTATTCTCCGGTTATAAAATAGGTTAAGCTCACAGAATAAATACCATCGGTCCCTTGGTGTTCGTCCTAAAGAGGTTCGACTGGATATCATTCATACTCACCAAAAGATGTGTAAGATTTTATTATTGTGGAGTGCCTTGTTTATCTCTCAGTACCTCCAACCATAGCCTTGTACCTTTTCTCCTCAGGAACAGTGTAGTTGTTGGAACGAGGTTTTGGACTCAGCAATGTATTCGTTTACATTTTAATACATGTTTATTGTTCCTCCTTTGCTGTGTTGTTTTAGACAATCGTGGACTAACAGTTTGAAGTCATTGAACTACTTCCAAAAGTTGTATCGACATCAACAGGATTACGATTTCAGTTTCAACATGATGCTGGATGACCTTATCACGATAACCCATGACTATAAACCATTATAAACACAGAATCAACAAAAAACATTTGCGACACGCACCTGCCGCATGGCTACATTTCTCAAATAAATCTGATTGAGGGTGGAGAAATCTGAAATATCTGAAAGGCAAGACAATTTTATGACAGAGTCATGAAATTCTGCAACAGCAACATGCACAGAATGACCTCCGTATAAAAAAAGTATAACCACCACTGCATGCTCACATGTTTACCCGCAGAAGAACATGCATTATGCTAGTGCCATTTTCTGCAAGAAAAGGCTTGCACATCAATGCGTATAATATGGTATTGATATGATGTGAAGGCCATCATTTACATATTGATATAGGGCATTCCATTGATTGGTGACAGAAAAAACAAAAGAAATTATAGCAATAAAAACTGCTTTATGGCAGTTTTCTAAAAAAAGTTATTGTGTTCTAGTCCATGGACCCCGTCTAAAAAGTAAGAAATTAACGAAATGTGATAGCTGAAAATTAAAATTTCACACAAAACCTCACAATAATCACACACAGAATGAAAAGCTACATGCAGAAGACCTCTTCCCCTCGCGATCCTCTTTCCTATGCATGCATGTTGCCAATTGTTGGTGCAGTACAAGTTTAGTGTTGAAAGCAGGGAGTAGTATTGTACTACTCCCTGGTTGAAAGCAGCATTTCAAGTGTTGTGATTATTGTGAGGTTTTGTGTGAAATTTTAATTTTCAGCTATCACATTTCGTTAATTTCTTACTTTTTAGACGGGGTCCATGGACTAGAACACAATAACTTTTTTTAGAAAACTGCCATAAAGCAGTTTTTATTGCTATAATACTAAAGGATAGACACCAAGTACTAATATTACAACTCCAAGTACTAATTTTACACCTCCAAGTACTAATTTTACAACTCCAAACACTGATCCCATGTTGGCTCAACCCAGTTCCAGAAAAGTGAGTCAACTTGCTGTCTCCGAGAAAATCGGAAGTGAGCCAACTTCAGCTTTTTCACTTTGCCGATCTTGGCTCACTTCGAGGACTGATGTGGGATCGGTTTCCAACTTCAGCTTTTTCACTTACCCCATCTTGGCTCACTTCGAGGACTGATGTGGGATCGGTTTCTGAGCCAACTTCAGCTTTTTCCCTTACCCCATCTTTGCTCACTTCGAGGACTGATGTGGGATCGGTTTCTGAGCCAACTTCGGGTGGTTCAGCTTTGGGTGAGGATTCCTAATTATTCTGTATTAGAGGAACGGTTGCCATTGGTATAACCAATGATTCTACACAAACTTTCCAAGATGACAAGCAAGAAACCTACTCCGTTTGACACAGCTACTGTTCTCAATGACTTCAATCATTATCGAATCATCATCAATGATGGGAATAAATGTGGTTCACTGACAATCTATGGTAAGGAACCATACATAAAATTCACTGATGAGACAAATATCATGAATGTTGTGAGGAAAGGACAAGAGGACTCTCTGAAATTTTCTACTGACAGTGACATTTGTAAATCCATCCGTTGTATCGAGAAGCAGATAGAATCCGAAGGAAATGTGGTTAGAAGCAGAATTAACACAGCAAAATGTGAGCACCCAATCCTGTTTCTCCAGATTTCTCCTGATTGGGCTATCTTTGATGAGGATAACAAACCATCAAAAACCAACAAGATCAAGCAAGGTGACACCGTCAATGGTATTGTTCACCTGAAATGGGTTTACAAAGACAAGACCGATGACACTCTCAGTCTCAAACTTGTTGCTGTTGCTATAAAGCATTTCCAGAAAGAAGAAGTGAAATTCTCAGCAAACAATTTGTAAAAATAGTCAAACAATCCACAAAAAGCAAAAAAGCAAAAAATATTTTTTTTAGAAGTGAAATCATGGATGCCTGGTTTGATGACGACTACTCCACAAACAAAGAAGAAGAAGTGATGGATACATGGATAGATGATGAACACTCTACCAGGAAAGATAAGATGATAGCGGACTACATTGACTATAGAAACCAGGAATGGTTTCCTACAGATATAGAATTGATGATTTTGGAAAATGAAGTAGCTCCAGAGGATCTTGAGGTGTATGAGATGACGAAAAATGATCTGTATGATACCACATCTTTCTTCGAAGAAATAGAAAAATCCAAAACCAGAACAGGAATCGAAACAAGGTTGGAGATAACCCTGAACAAGGTTGGTTTACCAAAATATCTTAGCAAAACCCCATTCAACAATCTTGTTGATGAAATTCAGCAGATCAAGGTAGTAGCAAATAAAGAGAAAAAAGTCAAAGTGAGTTATCCATTCCTACTTTCGAAACTCATTGATGATGAAGATGATGTGATCAAGATCAAACCATTCATTCCAAGGTGTAAAAAGTCACAACAAAGACTTGATGCCATATGGGAGAACTATAGAGAATCGAATGTGTAAGAAAAAGTAAAAAAAAGAAGTCTTTCTTTCTTTTTCCTTTTTTTCCTTTTTTTCTTTCTCATAATCACTGGACAAACTGCTTGTCCGGAGCATAACTCATGAATGAAATGCTGCTATCAAACCCCTCCTCAGCCAGATATCTTGGTATTTCATGGTGTCCGAACGCTAACGTGCTACATCCATCTTCTGTGATGTATCGTTTTGTGTCCAATGGTGATAAGGCTATCTTATTAACTGTTTCTCCGAAAATGACGTGTCTATGACTCCGGAGTGTTGTCATTTCTCGATGGAACACGGATTGATCCAAGAGACAATTTCGGAAATCATCATGTGTGATAGTTTTCTTGAGCACTGCTGTTTTCACCCCCTTTGCTCTTTTTCCGCTTTCCTCACCAGAGTAACTGTACATCTTGGAACGAAGTCCCACAAACTCAGTTATCAGTTTCCCACCGAGTTCATCTTTGAACTCGGATTGATCATAATTGCTTGTATCATACTTCTCAAGAAACTCACTCATGTCATGAAACAGATCATCAGTAAAGAAATGAAGAACCAAGCTGTCTGTATCGGTGTACAAGAGTCTGACATCAGAGTCATACAACTTTTTCAGGTGATTGTAGTAAAAGTCATACATGAGTGTCTTTGAGAGATCCAAAATCGACATCCCAACATATATGGGCTTGTTGGGGACGACCTTTGTCCTGTTACTTTGTACCCCGACCAGGTCATCGTTAAAGATCACATGGCGGTTGTACGTTGGTTTGGCCACAAGCTGTTTGATTTTTTCTCCTCACGACTTCTCAGCAGTTTTATGTTGACTCTCCTCCAAACGTTCTCCATAGTTTTCCCGAACACCGCATTGTTCATCAGTTTATAGAAGTCCTTAGAGAAATCACCCTTTGCCTTCTTCCGGAGGTCTGTATTCTTCTCGATGTAGTTTCTCATCCACGGTGTCTGAGTAAATTTCAGAGCACGATGAATTTTGACACAACGTAGTCCGAGCTGAGTGTAGAGTTTCAAGTTTCGGTAATGGAGAACGTACTTTGTCTTGTCCTTCAAGTTTGGTACAAGTTTGAGAGCATCTACTCCGGAAGAATTGAGTTTATCAACAAGCTCCTGCTGGTATGGAGATAGCATGTCTTCATTGACGGAAAGACGTTCCGGAGCAACTGGATAATCGTTGTGCTCCTCATGAAGTTCGTGTGGATAAACCAGATCACACTCGACGATATACCCCGATGAGGAATCATCTTGAGTGTTCAGTATCTTGTTCAGGAGTTTCTCTGATGGTTTCTCCCACCGAAAATCAGACACTGGGAGATGCTGTGACATTGCCCAACCATAGAGATTGTTGGCATCGAGATACTGGATGAATGACGATGGCTGATCAGCATCAAATTTCTCCTGATAGTGATTTTTAGCAGCAGCATATCGTTGTGAGACCATCGACACACCGCCTCTCATTCCTGATTCTACAAACAAGTGCTGATCATAGTCTGTTAGTAATTCCAAGGACACACTTGAGTACATCAACAGAGCATCCCAGGCAAATCCAGGCAGAGTGTAGTAATTTGCTGGATCCAGCTGATACGTTCTGACAGCTTCTACTCTGAAATTCTCAAAGATGTCAGCCAAGAGAAACACGTCGGTCTTGAGATACAAGTCGTGATAATCACCAAGAGTCTGACAGTCGAATTTCATCCACATTGTCTCAGCATGTTTGTAGTCATCGTCACTCACACCCTCATCAGACAGTGAAGAATAGAACTTACTCTGTGCTGGTAGCTGAGTCTCATCGAACCTGGAGAAGCTGTTCATGTACTCATAGGGGTATACTCCTTTCCTCATCAACAGCTGATGGTTTGACAACGTCTTGGTGAAAATGAATGAGTCATCTGGTGTCGTTTTCACCAGTCTATCGAGTGACGCATTGAGAAACTGGCAGCTGTCGATGAACCGGAACTGTCTCCATGTGAATGAGATGAATTTCTCCGTGTTGTTGGGAATGACTGATATCTCACCCACAGTTTTACTCTTACACACACCATCCTTATCCGTGTATGTGACGGTCTCAACATCTGTCTTTCCGATTGCTCCGATGAGATGATGACTGTCATAGCCTTTCAGGTTGTGAAAAACCACAGGGATGTGCTGCTTGTATGGATAAATTCTCAGTTTGATGTTACCGTCATTGTGTGCGGCACCTCGGAAATCACCAGTGATGTGGTCGTGATCACGGACTCTGTCATCACCAAGTTTCTTTTTACAAATCCAACAGTCTTCTGTCTCTCTGAACAATTTTCTTGATCCGTAGTGAGATCCATCGGTGCTGGATTTTTGAGTGCTGATTGGATTTTCTTCTCCTCATCTTTGAGTTTATCAAAGAATACATCCATGGCATCAGCACCTCGATAGAAACACTGACTTGTCATCATTCCGTCAGAACGCACCACGACGTAACCAAAACCACAAGGAACATGCTGTGAATCCCGGCTGGTTTGTTGGCTTTTCACTCCATCAATTTTCTTGATCAGTGCCTCGGTGTCAGCATAGATGACATAGGGACATTGTAGCATTTTGTGATGATTAATGAACTTCAGTGTTGGTTGATTTCCATCATCATCCGGTTCTGGTAGTAACATGTGTGCTGATAATCCAGTGACATTATCACAATACTCCTGATGATTGCTTAGGGATTTCTCTGTGTTGTGTGGTTGTAGACATCTTGTACAGAAGAATTTCCTGGCTTTATGCTTTGACTGATCGTAGCACAATCTGCTGAAATCTTTGATCCAACAGTAGTGATTCTGATCTTCTTTTTGGTATAGTAGAAGATTGATCACTTCCTGACCTCTTTTCTTTGTCAGTAGTAGTGGATAGATCACGTTATCTTCATACCCAAAGACATTGATAGCTAGGCTGTTTTGCTTCTCGACTTTAGAAATTTGACTCAGTGGTGTTGGAAAATCGATTCCGAACAGATCAAGTTTGTTGCTATAGTCTCTATACTGAGTTACCCTGTCACCATTTTTCTTTGCTGGATACAGAGCTGAGAGCAGTGCCCACATCAGACATTTATCATCCTTATTCTTGACATTGATGATTGCCTTCATTTTCTTGAGCTCGTTCGGTAAATCAATGTAGGATTTACCTTTCATTGGCTGATATGCTGCTACATCAACGTAAAATCCGACGATATGATTGATGTGCCAGTTTGATCCATTCTGTATCCACTTATCGATATTTCTATGAATTTGTGAGTGCGCCGTTTGAATGCTGTCATCAATCTCATGGGATGTTGTGACTGTCACTGGTCCACTCCTGAAGTATGGTGTGTCAGTGGTTGTTGTGTCATCTCCTTTCTCCATTTCTACTTGTAATGTCAGACTGACTTTCACACACTTGAGATTTTCCAGTTCTTTCTGTATCAATGTTCTCAGTGGGATGTTGATACTATCAAAGAATATATACAGATCTGGATGATTCTCTTTCGGTTCATAGATGAACGATTTCAGAATCCCTTTGGGTACTGACTTTGAGACTGTGAACGGTGGTGTGACAATCGGTTTCCTCTTATTCTTTCGATTCTTCCGAATCTGTTGCTTGAGAAGTTCCTGATTCTTTCTTTGGTCTAATTTTTATGAATCCACCGGAGTTGTTTCTCAGTCTTGAGTTTCTTCCCGTCATAGGTGATAGTGAGTTTGCTCAGGTCAAAATCCATCTTTACACTACACAAGGATTTTTTCGATCAGTGATGGCATTACTGTATGATCACTACCCTCTACAGTCCATTCATTGGAAACTGGCACCCTAACTTTTTGGTGTCTCTCTCACATAGTTGTAGATATCGTGAAAACAAGAGTACATCCTGCATTGTGTGACCCATGCAATTACTCCTTGCCACATTCGAGGCCAGAAAAGTCCAAGAACAGGGAAATAGAAATTCAGCCAGGTTTTATACAATTAGGACAGGTATGCCATGACAAAATGTATGGAGAAGCAGATCCAAAACCCAGATTTTTGAGATTTAAAGTGGGTTTTTGATCCTCAATTCGGCCCAAATCTGACTTTCAAAAGCCAGCGGGCCAGTTTCCGATGAATGGACTGTAATAAAGGATAGATCTGACCGTGGATTCGAGTCACAAGATCGTGGGTTGGAGTCTCGGTTTCGGTTTCGGGTTTTTTTCTTTTTTCTCTTCTCTTCTTTTTTCTCTTCTCTCTTTTTTTTCACAAGACACGCTCATCGGCATGTGTTCTCAGAAACAGGATTCAGACATGCGCATTGTGGCATGTGGTCTCAGTTTCTTGTTGTGAAACAGGATTCAGACATGCGCATTGTGGCATGTGGTCTCAGTTTCTTGTTGCGAAACAGGATTCAGACATGCGCATTGTGGCATGTGGTCTCAGTTTCCGGGATTCGAACCCGTGACTCTCGATTTCGTATCCTGTGTGTAGTAGATTTACCAACCAGGCTATCGGGGTCAAACACATATGTGGTTGTTTATGCCTATTAGTACTGACAAGAGTGCGGATTCGGAGTTGTTGACAGTTAGTAGATCTACCCCGTGATTTTTTTTCTACAAACAAATCTACTACTGTGATCCGTGATCACAAACAGTGCAGCTGAGTTGATCAAACGGGACCCAGTCCGAGTCGGAGCTTTTTCAGAGCTCACATATTTTTCAGTTTCCGAGTCGGAGCTTTTTCAGAGCTCGCATATTTTTCAGTTTCCGAGTCGGAGCTTTTTCAGAGCTCACATATTTTTCAGTTTCCGAGTCGGAGCTTTTTCAGAGCTCACATATTTTTCAGTTTCCGAGTCGGAGCTTTTTCAGAGCTCGCATATTTTTCAGTTTCCGAGTCGGAGCTTTTTCAGAGCTCACATATTTTTCAGTTTCCGAGTCGGAGCTTTTTCAGAGCTCGCATATTTTTCAGTTTCCGAGTCGGAGCTTTTTCAGAGCTCACATATTTTTCAGTTTCCGAGTCGGAGCTTTTTCAGAGCTCACATATTTTTCAGTTTCCGAGTCGGAGCTTTTTCAGAGCTCGCATATTTTTCAGTTTCCGAGTCGGAGCTTTTTCAGAGCTCACATATTTTTCAGTTTCCGAGTCGGAGCTTTTTCAGAGCTCACATATTTTTCAGTTTCCGAGTCGGAGCTTTTTCAGAGCTCGCATATTTTTCAGTTTCGGAGTCGGAGCTTTTTCACAACCAGCTGAGTTGATCAAACGGGACCCAGCTGTCGAATCTTGCCGAGTACCCTTTCCACCTCACAAGGGCTTGTTTCTTCTTGTTGTCCTTTCGGAGCACTTTCTCGATCCGGTAGATTTCTTGAGTAGTTTTCTGGAGCTCTTGTTCATAGAACGACCCGTCAACGGATTCACCATCGAGGTCCTTGACAGAGTACGTAGTGGGTCTGGTCGGGAGAATATCGGTGATCCGGAATACCTCCTCGGTCCAGTTCGGAGTGTATCCTTTCTCGAAATGTCGTTTCTGCTTCACCAGTCGGACGTGGTCATCTACCTGGAATTTAGTGGACCTGGATAGTGGAGATTTCTCACCCAGTGAGTCACGGATTCGATCGGCGTTCTTCTCCCGTGATGCCTCAGTTGGTGTCATCCGAACACCTCTGTGTTTTGTCGTGTTGTACTTCTCTACCAAATGTGGAAGGACATCGATGTACCTGCTGGTGGAGTTAGTACTGAAGTATTTCCACATCCTGGTTTTCAGAGTTCGGTTGAAACGCTCAACTACAACAGCCTTTCCTTCGTTGTGAGTGCTGTACATCGTGATCTGATTCTCATCAAGCCAGTGTTTGAACGTTCGATTATAGAACTCGGTGCCCTGATTAACCCACAGCTTACGTGGTTTCCTGCTGCTAGTTTTCACGATGGATCGAAATGCTGATTGGATGTCAACACCTTTCTTGGATTGGAGTGGGACAACCCAAGCATATCGGCTGAACAGATCAATGACAGTAAGCAGAAATTTGATTTCATCATTGAATTTACGAAAAGCTGTCATGTCCACGAGATCGGCAGACCAGATTTCATCAATCTCACTCACAGTCACTTGTCTCCTTGTGAAATTCACACGCTTTGGCTTGTGTAACTCATCAGCCAGATCGTCAGTCCATTTCGTATCTATCTTTTTTTTACTCCTAAACCTATCATCTTGAACAAACCGGACAGGAATCCACCTTCTCTGATTTCCGATTTCTTGATAAATTGTGAACATGATCGACCACATACTGAGCATTTACCCTTGACATATGGTTGACCAGTTGATGTGACTTCTCCTTGTATTCCCCTCATCTATTGCTTTTTCTTACACGATAGGCAATGAACATTCATCTTTATTCTTTATCTATCTATCTACTTTTTAATTTCTCATGGATACAAAGATGTGCCAACAATCCCATATTTTCACAGTGATCTTCCATGCTCTCATCAATCTTTTCAGCACAAACAAGTCTGAAACTCCCATAATCCATTTTGTCAAGCTCTGCTTTTGTCAATGATAAAAAAATCTGTGGATTATTGGTAAATATGTGGATGTTGATCGTGTCATGCTCCTGATCATCTTTCGTGAGTTCCAAACTCACCCCCAGAATATTTTCACGGAAATGTGGAATGTTGGAGAGAGAGTATCCAAACCCAACTTTCCCACAGCAGATTATGTGATACATTTTCATGTTTGTCTATCTATCTTTTTTTCTTTCCACACATATCACCAATTATTTTTATCTAAACTGTACACGTTTTATGGTAAGATCCAACAAGTTTGATAGAATTTGTGAAAGAATAAGAAGACTTCTCCTTGTAAGATTTACAAACTTGTGAGCCAACACACCGATCAGGTATATGTAGGGTCCACTTGTCTACCACTGAAAAATAGGATGTATCTTCATAGATCCACTTTCAGAGCATATCAAAAAGGTAATCATAATTTTGTGACATCATTCATTCTGCTTGATCTCGGACATGTAGAAATTGTTGAGATTGACTCTCTATCAATGTTTGATAAAGATGAGCTTAAGAGGAGAGAACGATACTGGATCGAAAAATTGGATACCGTGAATAAAAACAGACCCGGTAGATCCACATCAGAGTATTACCAAGATAATCACAAGAAAATCAGACAAAATGCCAATGAAAGAATTGTCTGTGAGAAATGTCAGAAGTCTTATCCAAAAAACAACAAATCCCATCATGAAAAATCGATATTCCACAAGCTCCGTGAATGATAAAATTGATGATGCTTATACAATGAATACCAAAAAGAAAAAGGAACTAGTGAAAGAAAAAAAGGTTTTTGTGTTTTCCTTTTTTTGATCTTTTTTATCTCTTTTTTTTCTTCTCCCTTTTTTTACAATACCAACTGCTCATTTTCTTGACTGGGGTGCTGAGTGAAATCCAACAAGACATCAAGAGCATTTCTGCCGTTGTTTCTTTCTTCTATGAAATGTATACAGTAGTATCCACACAGGACACTATCATTCATCTGTATCTTTGATGAGTTATAGCAACATTTTTTGTGGTGCTTCTTCATCCATCTGACTACCTCCTCTGGTGGTGATAAGCCAAAGCTGTCAAAATATTCATTACCAAACACACAAACCCAGTGAGTACCACCACCGTCCAAGAAATCTTGGAGATTGATTATCAAACAATCCTTTGATGATAGAGGTTGTGGAAGCTGATCTTTGCTAAAAGTTCCTCTGAAATGTGAAATAGATCTCAGCATTTTATCAATGTCAAAGTTGGTCAGTGGTCTCACGTTCCTGGTAGACGTAACCCTTTTCCTTTTTGGTCTTTTTTACCCCACTACCCCTCCGTGTTCCAGGAAGTTGTAATCCTTCACCGGTGTTTCCTAAACGTATCATTTTTCCCAGAGCTGGTGCTAATAATCCAGCTGCTAATGCTCCGAGAAACCCACCTTGCTTCTTGAGTTGAGTATTGGATAACTTGAGATCCATTCCTACTCCTTTTTGCTTGGATTTTTGGATTTTGACAACCTGTCGGTTTGTGAGTAAAAGCATGTCATTTCCGGATAACTGATTTTTTGTTAACCGAAGTGTGATCCCATCATGAGCACTACCAAGTTTCTTCTTTTGGTTCGGAGTTAGCATCAATCCATATTCCACATACTGACCGATTCCTCGACCAGCTGTGGCTCTGTATGTGCTTTCAGAAATAGCACCAGAAATACCAGCCAGTCCAAGTGTACCAAGGATGTTGGGAGCATGCTTGATCACAAGTGGAGATATCTTCCCAACCAATCTTCCGATCACAGAACCGATACTACCACCTTTCTTCTGTGTTAGTTCCTTTGTTAATAAAATCTCAATTTCCTTTTCCGACTCATTCATGGTTCCTATCTACTATAGTATATCTTTTTCTTACACCACAACACTCATTTTACCATTCATACCATTGAGTTGGAGATGACGTTCGGAGAGAATCAAACAGATGGTTTGGTAAGAAGCAGCTGTACGAGTGGGAAACTCAAACGGTTTTCCAAGTCTCCATCGAAGTTCGATATCAGCAGAGCTGTTCCTCAGCTTCTCCTTATGCTTACTCACATCTACATGAATGATGGTGTACAAAGACGCAAAATCCTCCACACTTACCTGACTTCCACTGTCTGTGTCAGCATATTTTTGGATGGCTTCTTGGAAAAGCATGTATGCTCTTGTATAATTCCGAGTAGCTGGACTGAAATTCATTTCCAAATCACGTTCTGGGAATCTATCGCTGTTGATGTACACAGACAAGCTTCTGAGGTCAGCATTGTCGGAAACCTGGTTGTTTTGTCTTTGATTCCCACTTCGATTTGCTGCTTGGATGGCAAAGAAGATATGAGCTGGGAGTTCCTCATTGCTGTGAGTAGTGACTCTCCAGGATGGGTTTGTCTCCGTTGATCCATACTGATTTCTATAAACCCGGACTTGCTCGAAGTACAGATCTCGGAGGGTGGACTTAACCAACTTACTTTCAATCTTACTATCTAGTTGGAGTGATGGTCTCACCTTTGGTATCCACAAAGAAAGATGCTTGATGTCAAACCTTCCTGGATCAACACCATTTGCTCTGTGAATGTAGTTGGCTGCTGATTCTCTAGTAAGATTGAGTGTATGCTTGACTCTCATGAATACTGTATCAACATCTTTACAAAACCCCAACAGTGATGATAAAGGAAGCAACATGGTTGTATCTTTATTTCCAGTCGTGATGAGTTGTCGAGCACTGAATCCGGTATTGTAAGCAGGATTCTTTAGATATGTCTGAAAATGCTGTCTGAAATTTGCTCCAGTAAGTGCTGTTGCGTTTGGGACATCACCTGCTGGCAACAATGCATCTGAATCCCTGAACTCATCAGGAGATGCTTGTCCAGTTCCTGTATCCTTGTACCAGAGCATGTTGGTGGCAGAACTTCTCCCATAATCATCACTAAACTGGACCATATTGAGAATGGTAGAAGCTTGTGGTACATGACTATCAACTCTCTCTACCATGTTGTTGTCAAGTTGATACTCAAGAGTCTTGAAGAGTGACCATCCGTTGTTGGTAAGAGTAATGATATCATTAGGATCATAATTGGAGCCATCTGCTGCTTTGACTAGACGTCCACGAACCTCAAGCAGTGCTTTGTGAGGAAGGAGGTACTCATCAAGATCCTTGGTTTCTATGATATGCTGATCTTTATTCATGTCATTGCTGTTCCTGGGAAGATATTCTATGTACTCATACTCAGTTGTCGATTCATCCTTTGGTGGGTCTGTGAAAAGATCAAAATGTGGACTTGTGTAAGAGGCCATGGTTTCTACCTATATATTTTTTCTTTTTCTATTTTTTTCTACATCCTCTTCATTCCTGAACCAGCAATGATGTTTGATAGGATGGCTCTCTGATTATCTTGGAGAAGCTCTTTACTCTTATCCAACAAAACTCGTTTGATGTCCTTGTTGTTTGATAATTGATTGATGGTATCTCTAACATGTGGATTGATAGCTTTGTCTTTACCAATAGTAGTAGCAAGCTGCTTTGCCTCTTTCTTTACTTTCATTTTTACTGCTTTTCTGTCACCCTTAGCAAGATCTTTTGCCAAATCAAAGACCATGTCTGGAGTGATCTGTTCTTTTGCTGCCTCCAAAGCTTTCTGAGCTGTCATTTTTCCTATGGATTTGACCTTTGGTGCTAAGATTTTGCTGGTGTTGTAAAGTACACCTTTGGCTTTGTTGTACAGATTTCCAAGAAGACTTCCGCCGATAACCTTTTGTCTGGTAAGCTGATTTCGTTTCAAGAACATGATGTCATCTATCTAGTCTTATTTTCTTTCCCGGAGATGAAGACTGAACGTGGTTCTTTCATTATTGAGGTTCAGTTCCTTTCCATCTTGATCAGTTATCCTCATTATTACATCCGATATTCTATCAGTTTTCGTCAATGGTAAAAACGTCTTCTCATTCGGTTGAATGTTGAGTTGGAATCCAGGAGGTTTATCCGGTGAAAAGGAGTAAATGACATCACCAGTTCTACCATTGAGATATGCCTCACTTACCAAGCTACAGTGAATGAGGATGTTGTGAGTGTCAGTGATATTCACAATGAAGTCAGATGTAGAAGTTGTATCAATCAGTTTCTTGGAAAATCCGAGCACAGGAGCAAGTGATGATGGGATGTCAAAGTCAACCTTGTATCCATGTTTGAGGTAAATTTCACTGTGTAGAGTGTTGAAGTTTGGCTCAATCGTTATCCCGTCCTCATTTTCGATTTTTCTCTGGATATATCGATTGATGTCAGTCAAGTTGTAAGCACCTCTTGGAATGACATGAGTTTTCCAGGCTTTCCCATCAAAAATCCGAATTTGGTTGTTTGTGGTGTTGATGTTGAACCAACTATACCAGATGGTAGAATTGATCAGAGCAATCTCATAGGTCTTCTTTTCATCAAGTAGTAATGGAGGGTTGAAAGATGCTTGAAAGTTTTGACTTGTCCCTGTGATTTGTGAACTGTGACTGTCAAAAAAATAGGATGGTTTCCATGGTTCTATCTATACATAAGATTTATATATCTTCTTGTATTCACTCTTTTAATTCACTTTCTCATTCAACAAACGGTCCAAGATCTCAACTAGTTCGTTAATGACTTTCTTTGATGTATTTTCTGCCTCTCGGGAAGCGCAAAGTAAACCCAGTCTTTCTACTAACTCACCAGGTGATTTGTAAAATCTGATTCCACTACCTTCCAAGGGAATATGGCTCGTGTCCATCTGGGAGTAATATTCTTCTTCTGAGATACTATAATCTGATTCTGGATCTTCAACTTCTCTGTCACTAAACCCCTCAAAATATGGTTCTGGAATTGGGTATTCTTGATCTGCTATCGGCACCTGTACCGGTTTCAATATTTATTTTTTTCCGCTATTGGAGCAGGGAAGGCCTCTTTTACGGGCAAAGCAAAGTACAATCATCACCATGTATCAGTACAGTGAGTAGTTAAACCAAACACGAATGAAAAATGTGAAATGGAATAAAAACAATATTTGAGCCCCAGCCAGCAGAAACCTGAACATGTGTATTTTTTTCAAAAATTATATTTTCGCTCGAAATTGATTCTACACTATTAATCATTCAAGTTATCAAGTTTGGTGACAATCTGATAAGCCAAAGCATGGAAAATAGAGTTTGAGGTCACACAGGTCAAGATTCGGTACAGTTGGCGCAGCATCCATGCCCAGTGACTCCATGCAAGTTGATCCTACAGTTTCTGATTGTGATGTGGAACAGGTACATGTAAGTAAATAGAATGCAAGTCAGGCTTGCCCTCTTGGTGCTGCAGGCATGAGTAGTTCAGAAGTGTTATGATATTCCGTATACACCACTACCTTCTTTACAACACCAGAGTGCAAAACGATGATTGGTGGCTGGCCTTCCAAATTGTGTTCAGGGACCTCTGTGCTGGCAGTTTGAGCGTTGTCCCAAAGCTTGCCATACCGATAGATGTACTGACCAATACCACTGATATCCACTTCCTTGCACACTTTCACTCATGCCATGATTTCAGCATAATTGTATTTCAATGATATGAGCGAATACTCGCGTTTTGTAGCACGTGAAGATGTTGCCCCAAAGCGTTCAGCCGGTTTGACTTTTTAGGAATCCCCTTTCTCAGCACAGGCAGCAGCCAGCTTGGCGTCGTCTGGCAAGGTAGAGTACTGATTATATTACGCTCTGTTTTGCGCCGTGAGAAGCCCTCAATCAGTGTCTGCAACATCATTGTTGTCGATGTAGAAATACGGATCGCTCAGCAGGTCGACATTCAGCTTCTCCTCGCAGTCGCTATTACTCCAGCACTGACTATCGTCGCCACCAGTATTCAGTGTCGATTTTATGAGGGCTCTTCGTTGCTACGAATATGAGACTCGCCACTGCTGGATAAACTCAGCGAGATCGCCACCAAAGAAATAATCCCGATCGCGAACTAACTTTCAGCGCCGCTTCGTACAGGGAGTCTCACACTGACAACTCTGGACCTAAGTCCTTGTCGCGACACCTGTTGCCATTGCTGTGTCTAAACTCAACCTCCGTTTGACGAGCTCTCACCTGGCGCTAAAATCAATGGACCGTATGCGTGTTAAAACAAAATGACGTCACGATTTATTGAAAGTGGTATAGTTGGTGGTACGAGTGTTCAAACCCATTTGAACTTCATACTGTTCGTCTTCTTTTTGACATGCTCTCTTTCCATCGTCCTTAGCTTTTGTTTGTTGAGAGCTGTTTTGGCTTTCTCCTATACCTCTGGGGGATGCCAAGTGATGGTTTTGAGAGGCTGGTGATGGCTGTGAGCGAGAGTTTGCCGATCGGCGTCGTCCTCGCTATAGCGATGAAAATACTAGTTACTGCGCACCTGGCAGATATCACATCACGTCGGAGCGTCCAGGAGCAAAGGAATCTTGGGTTTTCACTGGAATCTAGTTCCTCCAGCATCGTGTAGCCCACCGTCGGTGAATAGCGGTCCAGAAAGGTCGAACCTGGTCTTCTGCAGCATCTCTCAGTCCTGCGAGGCACACTGAATACGCCTGTCATGTATTCTACAAATAAAAATCACAAAGTAGTGGACTTTACAGTGATGAGTCTATCCTGTATGCTGCAAAAGACGCAGGAAATGTGACTGGTGTCTGTACACTGGACGCCAATATCATCCCAGTCTTCTCCCGCAGGATCTTTTTGACATTGACATACCGGTATGCAGTGGGTCGACATTGGCCTGGTTTGGCAGCTATCTGCCTGGGTGGATGTAGCAGGTTTGCATTGGCACGTCGTCCAGTCCGACATTTTCTTGTAACTGTGGAGTACCGGCAGGGTTTGAGAGGTTGCTCGTGCTGTGAACACATCTCTACTGCCTGTCTCGTCCTGGAAGTGCCGTCTCGCCGCTTCCTTGCTCTACAGTCACGCCGTTATTTCGCTTTGTTTCGTGGTGCAGCTCAAAACCTGCCCAAACAACTGTGAGCTCGCAACATGGTATGGACAAATTGCACCACTCAGCTGGTTAACTAAAACCGGGATAGTCGAGTAAGCGAGTTCACTCCCTGGGCCATGGCAAGATCTGTTCAGCGCAGGCTATTCCAACCTCCAAGTCCATAGTCACCGATCGATCCATGCGATGGTGGTTGACCTACAAAGAGCCAAGGTCTACGAGTACTAATATTGGATGCTGTCTACATGCAGTCAACAAAATCAAAGTACCTCAGTATGCCCCAGAATAGGGCATGTGCATCTATAACATGACACAACAGGGGTTCTGGCGGCACCTGTCAAACAAGCAGTAGCGACTAGTGCCAGCTACCTATTGGAGGCTAGCCGCTACAGTCTGTCACTGGAGATAATTAATTATTATGTTCACTGTTTAGACTGAGCACAATCAATGATGCCCAATCAATCTGCCCATTGTGTGTTCTGTTCCACCTAAGTATAACGTCCCATCGCATCAACCCTACTACATGCACATGTCGTCACTCTAGCACGACTTGTGTTATTATTGTTTATTTTGATTCGCACGATAAATAGAGCACAATAAACGTTAACTTGACCGAAGGTTAAAGGCGACTGCAGATAGAGGAACACATCGAGGTACAGGTACCGGCATCAATACAGTAACAGAGAGAAACAAACAAAAATGAGAGGTACGCAAAAAAAAACTAACGTAAGCCCAAGGGGAAGTGGTTGATGAGGGATGAATGAACTCTGCACGGTCATCTACACTGTTCGTGGAAATGCACACATACATACAATAATATACAACATAGCAATAGCATGCACAGAACCGAACAATTTCATGTTCACACATGCAAGCACAGACCTGAACATTAGTACCAAAAGCCGATACAGACAATATCCCCATACACACAGACGCACACACACACACACACACACACACACACACACACACACACACACACACACACACACACACACACACAATGTCCCATGTATGCGCCCGTGTCGAGAAAAGCACGCAAATCTAGAAATGCACTGGATGTTAATCCACAGATTTTCTCTTATAGCAACGATAGCGGATCTGATTCTGAATGAAACACACACACAATACAATCATTGAATGCCCATCCGCAGATGATGGCAGGTCCTGAAAGAACAGGCAGTGTTCCAGTGATGGGGAACAGAACTTCGAGTGGCGAGTGAGGTATACACACACACACACACGTGCGTGCGCGGGCACACACCAAAGTATGAAGAAATAGAATCGACATCGTAGTATTCATTGGTTGGGGAATGGAAAGGAAAATAAAACATTGCTGTAGGTTATTGTTGTAAGGACACTGGGAGCACAACAGAAAGGTAAGCAACTTGCTTTGAAGCAAAGAAAGTTATTATTCCACGGATCTCAGAAGAAAGGAACGTTCCAGAATGCTGCACTGGCAACAGGCGGCCTGCATGTGCGCGGCCCATGCAGTCGGTCCAGCTGCCGGCCTTGCAGTGCTGAAAAGAATGTGCAGTACAGCATGTCACATAGTATCATGGCGCAGCCTGGACAAATAGGCGCTGGGAAGTCCTAGTTATGTGCTCACCTACACCACGATGTACCAATCTTCTGAGCTACTTTGGCAACAACTCTGTCCACTTGAGACTCCCATGGGCTGAGGCAGTTGTTGAGGGCTGCATCAAGGTGGACGGCACTGACCGCTGATGGCAAGGCAATCCATGACACACAGTCACTAGGGCATCGTCAACATGGCGCTGAGGCTGGATCGATAAAATCAACCTTTAGGCTGCCGCGGGGTTGACAACGAGGCCGCTGTCTCGAAGCTAGTCAGTCAGCCTGGTCACCGCCATTGACGAACCAGTCGCCACCGCCAGCAGTGGCAGTAGGTTGTGACAAGTGTGGTGCAATATTGTCAGCAAATTCAGTACTCAGGATAAGATGAGTGACAAAGGGAACGTTGTGTTTGATAATATTCAAGTGAACAGGGATGATCACAAACCCTGCGCGTACTCCACCGTGAGTTACAAGAAAATTCCGGACTGGACGACGAGCAAACACCAACCTGCTACATCCAACCAGGCAGATACTATTACGATAGCTGCCAAACCAGGTCAATGCCGACCTACTGCATAATGTCAATGTCAAACAGATCCTGCAGGAGAAGACTGGGGTGTTGGCGTCCAGTCACTGAGTGTACAGACACCAGTCACATTTCCTGCGTCTTTTGCAGCATACAGGATAGACTTATCACTGTAAAGTCCACTACTTCGTGATTTTTATTTGTAGAATACATGACAGGCGTATTCAGTGTGCCTCGCAGGACTGCGAGATGCTGCAGAAGACCAGGTTCGACCTTTCTGGACCGCCATTCACCGACGGTGGGCTACACGATGCTGGAGGAACTAGATTCCAGTGAAAACCCAAGATTCCTTTGCTCCTGGACGCTCCGACGTGTTGTGATATCTGCCAGGTGCGCAGTAACTAGTATTTTCATCGCTATAGCGAGGACGACGCCGATCGGCAAACTCTCGCTCACAGCCATCACCAGCCTCTCAAAACCATCACTTGGCATCCCCCAGAGGTATAGGAGAAAGCCAAAACAGCTCTCAACCAACAAAAGCTAAGGACGATGGAAAGAGAGCATGTGAAAAAGAAGACGAACAGTATGAAGTTTTTGAACACTCGTACCACCAACTATACCACTTTCAATAAATCGTGACGCCATTTTGTTTTAACATGAATATCGCGGATTGACCAGACTCATTTGAAGACACTTGAAACTCCTTTGACAACGAAGACACCAACTCGATCGAAAAAGAATCTTCAAAAGCCAGCTCACTGCGCGTCCCAAACTTTGACGTCACATTTTGATGATTGATATCAAGTACACAAGTGCTGGTTTTCGCTGGCCGAGGCTCATTTGTAAAAAAAAAAAAAATTAAAATTAAAATTCAATGTCGAACACGAATAAAATAAATTAAAAATATGTAAAAAATAAACAATATCGAACACGGAATTAATTCCGGAACTATCTACTCAACCAATTCATAATGCAATACCCGGCTTGCCATCACGGTTCCTCTTCTGACATTGTTGGGCTTTGCCACCTTGAGCTCGGGCAGTGGTGAATGCCTGACGCAGGGAGTCTTGAAGTTGCAGGACAAAATGCGGGTTATAAATGTACTTTTACCTCACTCCATATACACTTACAGTCTTAGGCATGCTCTCCCTTAGTGGTGTATATATCTCCATATACACTGCTAAGGGGAATTAGCAAAGGAACCTCGTGTATATCGAGATATATACACCAGTTATAAAAACCTCGGCTTCGCCTCGGTTTTCATACTGGTGTATATATATATCTATATACACTCGGTTCCTTGTTATAATATGTGAAGGATATTGACCAAGACCAGGTCTATATTTCCCATATAGACCGAAGTCGAGGTCAATATCCTATTAATTTTATCACGATTCCTTTGCCATAACCCCAAAATTTGAACCTTTAGGAGCTATTTTAACCTTTTTAGTATAGCGTTTGTACTGTAGTGCACATAGGATGTTGCCTATTTTGGGTACAAGACTGTAAGAACAACAGGGTTCAGCATCTGCAGCACGGTGGTTGGGTGGTATAAGGGGTTGCTTGAGATTCATACTGTTGTGGGTTCGAATCCTGCTTGTTCTCTTCCTTTGTCTTCTTTCTTTCAACTTTTCGTTTTGAAGTGGAGAGAAAAATTCTAAGTCCCTCCAAAGTCGAAAGATTACAATGCCTAAGTGGTCGATACAAGCGGTCGATACAAGCGGTCGATATTATGGCAATATGGGTAATATAGGACCAGTCAAGGATCCCGAGAATTAGTGGAGGTCGATATAGAAGAGTGATAAGTATCTATTATTGCACGATTATGAGGGCAATAATAGAGTTATCACGACATAGCATACCTAAAACTGTTTTTGCTTTGCTATAGGAAGAAAGGAGGACTTGAGCCGACGAATGGACCAAGCATCAACATCGTATGGCCGCATGTATTCGCTCTGGATACGACGTCAACTTGTATCCGAGGAAACTAGGCTTCGTCTCTACAATGCCATCGTCCTACCAACACTGTTATACAACTGCGAAACCTGGGGACTGACAGAGGCTGCACTGGAGAAGCTGAACGCCTTCCATAGACGTCAACTACGGAACTTGTTCGAAATTATTTATCCCGCCATCATCTCCAACAAAGACCTATATTCCAGAGCACACACACAGCCACTTTCGCACACCGTTGCTGTCCGCCGTTTCCGGATGTTGGGTCATATTCTGAGGATGCCCTCAGATGCCCCGCCACAGCAGGCAATGGACAACTACTTCCGTCGAGATGTCACCAGTGTGCATGGACGCCCGAAATCGAACCTGGCCACGGAAGTCAAGGCAAGCACAGCTGCCAGAGACATGCCACTGAAGACCATGACTGATCTGAGTGGGCTCAGAATGCGCGCTTTGGACAAGCAATCATGGAGGGAACTCTCAGCCTGAGCTGGTTTTGCTCGCGGCTGCAATGCACGGGGTAGTGAACCCAGGACAGAAGCGGACCAGGCATCATGACTTTGCACATCTGTCGTTATGCTGCTTCATTACCCGACCTGTTTTATTATTATTATTATATAGGAAGAAAGGAATACTATTGTAATAGTATAATAGTATGTACATATGCCGTTTACATTGGACATTACTTCTGTGTAAACCAAAGTTTTCAGTTGTCTCTTGTAGTATGTTCCCCAAGTAACTGAGAATTTGACAGTTTGGGTTCGAATCCCAGCATTTGGCTTCAGATTTTTCTTCTTTCAGTTCTGATTTTTTTCTAAGTTGAGGAAAAAGTTCTACATCCTCCGGGCTAAGTGGTCAATAATAAGTGGTCAATATAAGCGGTCAATATTATGCTGATATTTGACAGCTAAGAGATCACAAGTTTCTGTGGGGGTCAATAATATTACAATAGTATTCCTTTCTTCCTATAGCAAAGCAAAAACAGTTTTAGGTATGCTATGTCGTGATACATCTATTATTGCCCTCATAATCGTGCAATAATAGATACATATACCGCATTGTACGGCATTGCAGAATCAAGGTCATTGTTTTAACCAGGGAGTAGTACAATACCGGGAGATGACACGGGCACACATCCAGGCGGGCGAGCTTTGCCTCAGGTCACTTTTCTGTGGAGCGCTGTGTCCCGGGAAACGTCACGAAATGTCGTACTTTGCGTACCTTTATCGTAGCATTTCGTAGCATTTTTCAAAAATTTTCATAGAACCACTTCAAGAGAGTGCCAGAATGCTGTCAAGATGACGATGTAGGGAAGGAATCCATCAGTCTTTGCTGAGTGATGAGGATGAATCCTACGAAGGATATCAAGTAGCAGCTGGCCTTCGCACGGGTACCTTCAGTGTGTCCAGTATTTACGTGGGCGGCTTGTAAGAGTGAATTTTTCTTCCTGATTTAATTTGTATTACTTTTAGTTATTCACGTCGTTTATAGGGGAATAGATAATGTTGACGCAAGTTTTAGTCACAAGGAACGACATGTTTCAGGTATGGCTGACCCGTATGGCTGACCCGTCTCAAGATAGTAAGGCTATTCCGAATCCAGATGCTATAGTCGTCTGAGTGAAGCACAAAATAAAATAAATTTTATACTGCTGAGACAGCTAGCTATTCGCAAATGTCACTATGACGCATGTCTGCGTCAAGCAAGGAGTAGCACAATGGTACAATGGTATTGTGCTACTCCCTGCTACAAAGCCTGAGATGTTACGCGTTAACAGGAACTGGTGTTGATGATAAGGCAGTGTGGAATTATGTACATTGTTACTGGTGCAAGTGTAAGTCATGTATGCAGATAATCAGACCAAGCGTAAAAGGATAAAGATAGCCTGCTTATGTACTACTAGTACGTGTGCTTATTATAGATACTTTGTGTGACTACTAGTTGTATGTGTCTGCATATTACTATACATAATAGTACGTAATTGCTTTTACTACAATTTGTACTTTGTGGGGAGCTGCGTGAAGATGAAATATGGCCACCAAGAGCGTACGCAATCAGAATCGTACAATATCATTACGTAGAGGATATAACCCGAGTCAGAGGGTTATACCGGCTGAATATAAATCCCGACTGCGATAGCAGGAGGGATGTATATGAGGGTACGGTATAACCCGACTAGGAGGGTCATATCCTACTTATGCCAGGTACCCCTACGCATTTCCAGAACAACGAACCTATTTGGAGATCTCGTACATCATGCAGTACACGAACATCTTCTGATGGTTATCAGTTGTCAATTGAAAGAATGGTCGAGCAACATCAGAAGGAGATTCCTCCGTGGATGTTTGGCATAAGATTTCCTTTCAGTTCCAGTGCATATTGTAGCATCTTCATGATCTTGTCTCGTGAGCGGTGCGGAAATCAACTGAATTGTTGGGGTGCTGGAGTTTGTCGTTGAATCAAACTACCGTCACTAGTTAGATTACAGCTTGGACTCTTTGGGAGTATTTTTTTATTTTTTTATTTCTTTATTTATTTTTTACTATTGTTCACAAACCCAACTCGTAAAATAAATAATTAAGTGTTACTATAATTATGGTACCGTGCTGATTTTAACATGCGGCATCTTATAATCAGTTTGGCTTACTACTTGCAAGTAGATGCATTTGCATACACTGTTTTGTATCACTGTATCACATTTCAATCCAATCTAGCATTTTCCAATCGGGTTGAAGTACACTCTGTATTATAAACTTAGTTACGAAGGAGACAGTCTGTTGTGATCTTCAACTCTTTGAAGTACAATGTACATTGCTGACCCATTTGGGATACTTCGTGGTTATTCGACGTTCTTTATCCTCAGATTCAGTATAATAGAATACTCTGTAGACGAATTTCAGGTCATTCTTCTTTTCCATTGTGTACTGCTCCTCGTCAGTGTGCCGTTCTGTGTGGAGTGTACACGTGCATGTGGTGTCTGTTGTGAATGGTCCGCGCGCTTGAGTACTGCCGCCGTACAAGTTCACTGCCTTTCAGACAGTGAACTTGTACGGCGGCAGTGCCCTAATGTAAGTACCGTGCACCGGGATTTATATTGGCCAGTATAAATCCCGCGCGGGATTTATACTGGCCAATATAACCATGGCTAGATGAGCGCTGATTGGCTGAAAACAGACCCTCCGTACCGTACCATGGTATAATCCATGATTATAACCAATGTTACTTTTATGGCACTGTGGAATCGTGTACAGCGTACAATGCCACAAGTCATCCCTGTGCCATTCATGTTATGCAAATAATCGCCAGGGAGTAGTACAAAAGGTGATCATGTCAAACACAAAAGGATAAAGACGAATAGTTTTATGTATGAGCATGTGCGCGCGCGTGTGTGGTGTACAAGTACAAGAGGGTGTGTGTATGTGTGTGGGTGTAATTGCAATTGGCGTTGGGCAGGCAGACTTCGCAGCCACACCCAAGTCGTCGCTCTTCCTCTTCTGTCCACGAGTTCTGGGAGTTAAAAAAGCAACAAAGCAACCAGCCCTGGCCTCATTCAGTGCTGAAAACAAGTGATCTTGAACATTATGTTCAAATCTATACAACTAAATAAGTTTCAAAATTTTCGGAATGAGTTTTCCAAAGTGTTACATTAGCTAACACGTTGAGATGAAGTATAATGGTAGACAAATAGGTATAGTTTCGAAATATCCCAACTTGGTGAGGTGTCCGAGTGGGTCCAAATGAGAAATTCAGGTTCGTGTTACACCATGTCAAGATGAGAAAATTCCATCACGTTACTTACCTAGGATAGCGTCCTCCATATTCGTCACTTCCATCCATTTTGGGGAGTCGAGACTTGGCAGCAGTGTGGACGATGTACCAGAGTAGCTCCCAAAAAGGCTCGAGCTGAAAAGATTAAGTGGCAATTTGTCACGACGGGATACGTCTGGTCTTCTCGTCACTATTTGAAGGTTTCTCAGCGCTGCCAAAAGAGCAAAAGTTTGAATTCTCGCGCGGTTTGTATTTTTTTGTGAGGCAAAGCTCGTAATCCCGGATGTGTGCCCGTGTCACCTCCCGGTATTGTACTACTCCCTGGTTTTAACTAGGTGCAGCATCGGTAGCACAGTGGCTGGGTGGCAAGGAAGAGTGACTGAGATCCACATGGTTGTGGGTTCAAATCCCGTCTTGTGTATTTCTGCTTTCTTCAAAATTTCTTTTTCTAAGTTGGAGAGAAAATTTCTAAGTCCAAGAAGTTCTAAGGAGTCAACTATAAGTAGTCAAATATATCGTGTATTTGACTAAGCCGTCAAATACGCGATATATTTGACCGTTTAGGTATCAGGGAAATTAGTGAGGTCAAATACTAAGAAGGCGATAAATTGTACTCTAGTCATAGCTGACATATATGTACTTACTTGTGTTTCTCTCTTCTTTTCTGCCCATGCCCCTCTTTTCAACCTGAAAGATGTTGGCGCAAATGTTACCAGTGATTCACCCGGGATGCCCAGGAGTAGGCCCCGGCGGATAATGCCGGCAGAATTTCGAGCAGAATCATGGGTTTCAAAATCGGAGCAGAATGCGGCAGAATGAGGCAATTGGCGGGCAGAACGGAGCACCAGACGAGCAGACGGAGCACCAGACCAGCAGAACGGAGCATGAGACGAGCAGAACCGAGCATTACAAATGTAGACGAGCTGAGAGCCGAGCACTAAACGAGCAGAGCGGTAGACGAGCAGAATCGAGCACTAGACGAGCAGAACGGAGCACTGTAGTTCTCAGTACGCAGAGCTTATGCACGTCGACGTGAAGTCATGCCACTCAGCTTCAGTATCCGCAACGGACCTTTTGCAGTTTTGGTGCCTATTTGGGAGTCCTTGGTAATCAGGACGGTCTCGTGTATGGCTCCCTGGACGTTCGAAGATTCGCCTCAGCTCAGACTCACTGCACTTGGACATTTTTGGTCGTTGTTCATGACCACGTGACGGGTATGCATAAGCTCTAGACTATAGAGGAGTTTTGCAACACCTTGTGAATCGTTACATGCCCTTTTAGCCCAAATTTGGGCTGGTGCCTTCAGAAATGGAAAGGCCGGATCGCGGGATAATCGATGTTCTACTGTAAAGGGATATTAATGTTTTACTTTTTGTTGTACTTTAGTTCATTACCATTGCCTGGATGTTGAATTGTGGGCTGGTAATTTAGTGTCTTGACCTGCGACCCTGATATGCTCTGTGTGCGGCAATGGCGGAATTCGGTGATGTACGTGACAGATCAGCCGACTTCGATTCCGCCGAAGAAGATCTTATAATTGTTGATATTCTTGACGACGAAGATGATACACCAGTGGACACGGAAGGCCAGTCTGGCGAAGAGTGGCACAGCCTGGACATAGCGGAGGAAGCTGAAATCTCCCGTGTAAGGTCTATGAAACGGACGTCCGCAAAAAAGGATGTGGTTGCCTCAGGGGCAAAGAGGACCCGGGTGTCGCTAGGCGGCAGCACAAAAAGTGAATGTTAGCCCACACCAGCGAGTGGAGGAATTCCCAGACGAGATGCTCGTCGTCTCATCCGGTAAATTATACTGCGAAGCCTGCAAGGGTACACTTGCCCTGAAGAAGAGCATTGTGAAGGATCATGTCGGAAGTGATAAACACGAGGCAGGAAAAGAAAGGCAACGGCAACAGGGTATTCGACAGCAGCGACTTGCCCAGAGTTGGGAGGCATACATAAAGCGCCACGACCTTGCAGGGACTGGGTTGATTGCTGCCGTGCCAGCTCAGCAAAGAATGCGGAGGATTGAAACGACAACGGCAATGATGAAGGCTGGCATCCCTCTTGCCAAAGTAGACATCCTCCGCCCACTGCTGGAGGAAGATTCGGACCGCTTGACCTACTCCACTCATCTCGCCTCATATGTACCATTCATACTGGAGAACAAGCAGGCCACGCTAAAGGATGAGCTGAAGGAGAAGCCTTACATACGCATTATATTTGATGGGAGCACGTACCAAGGCGAAATGTTGGTAATCCTTCTACGCTACGTAAACAAGAACAAGAAAAGAGGAACTTGTCTATTGTATTACATTGATCTATAATCACTGACATGGAGCAGAATTGAGCAGAATGTGGGTGTTTTGCGAGCAGAATGCGAGCATAATGAAAAGCAGAATGGGCCTAATTCTCGAGCATTATCCGCCGGGGCCTACCCAGGAGCGGCCCATTCCTCCTTCCCACCATTTGTATCACCATGGTTACATTTACCTAGGCAATTATGACACTGATCATGTGATCCATGGCAGTGCGGATAGTTGTTTTGGCTTCTCTGCTTTGAATTGAAATTCCTAGCATGATGTTCACGAACTTTTCGTTTCCATTTATTATCCACCCAGTATATTCAATCTGTGATCTGCAGAGGGTTAATATGCAAAAAAATACACTTGTAAGCATGAAGGCCCACCGCCAGCTTTTGATGTAATCACGGTCTCCCTCATTATGTTTGTGTAGGAAGATTTTGTGATTCAACCACGTAAGAGATTAGTTGAATAGCTGGTTTCCATCAAGTGTAATCCTAGTTCTATGTGTATGGTTGTGCTTGCATGTGGATATGAGTATGCATAAATGTGAGTGAGTGAAAATGTGTCTGTTTGTGTTTCTTTATCAATGTGCATGGGTGTATGTGGGTGTGGGTGGTTTTGCTCGTCTGTCTACGTCTCTCTATGTCTCATATACGTTCGACCCGGAGCTAAGCCCTGGAACAGTGGTAGACATGAACTAACTCACTGAACTTTTACATCCGGCTGTGCAGTGGTGGTCACTGGAGGAGAACCCAGCAATGGAATTACCGTTACGCATGCACACATGCCAAGGCTCACTCTCAGATGCACTCTGGCATATACAGACACATGCACAACCCCCAGTGTTCAGGTTTCCTCGCATGTTCCAAGGAGATAGCGTACTACTCAAACTCCGACTAAAACACGAGAATGATGAGGGGATGCATGAGGGAAAAAAGCCAAAGCTTCCTCCTCGAGGGCATGAGGCAACAAGAGTTATAACGTTGCTCCATAACTTATAACCTTCCAAGTTAAAAGGCTGCTAGTTTGCGCATTCACAACGTGATGCAGCTAAACATCGGTTCGGTGCATGTCAGTATCACATCAGTCGTTTTTGTTCGTATTGATGCTAACTCTGACTCGAGATTATCCGGCCTTTTATCGTTAGTCCAGAAAGTGGTGGACATCACACAACTGCATTGTGTGAAAAAAAGGAGGTTTGTCAACTGACAACCGCTCTATTTAGTTGCTTTTCACTTTTTAGATGAAAATGATTTTAGATGTTGCAAGATTATCGACGTTTCGCGGCAGTCACCCATCGTCAGAACAATGTACAAGGAGCGAGCCTGGCCTTTTAAAACGAAAGCAAGCGAGAGCATTTGTATAAAAAACGCACAATAGCCGTAAAATGCACTGAAAAAGTGGGTATGCAACAGCTCAGCAGATAAAGTGCAGGAAATGTGTGTACGAAGGTGTATACCACAATCATTGTGTGTACAATCCTGTATAAACACAACAAGATTTAGCAGTTTCACTGTGAGGGTGCTAGCGCCTTCAATGGCCATCCGAATGAGATATTGATCTCCGGACAACACTCTCAAATCTCAATGGACTCCCTAATTTTCCTTCTGTTCATTACTGGCTCCACGGCCAGTACTTGGGCCTCAATGAAAATCACATCCGGGGCATCACACATGCAAACCAGAGGAGCATATGAGAGGCAGGGGCTGAGCGGTCTTCCTCGGCTGCGCTTTATCTGCTGAGCTGTTGCATACCCACTTTTTCAGCGCTTTTCTCCTTGTCGGTTGCACATGCAAATTCAGACACTCAATCGCATACTGCTATTGTGTGTTTTTTTACATACGCTCTCGCTTGCTTTCGTTATAAAAGGCCAGGTTCGCTCCTTGTACATTGTTCTGGCGATGGGTGACTGGCCCGAAAAATCAATAATTTTCAAACATCATCCATAAAAGAATTGTCGTCTATTAACCCTAGAACAGCCAACGGTGTCATTTGACACCGCGCGAGTCAAACTTTTGGAATTACCGAAATATGGCTAATCAGAATAAGCTCAAATCTTGTTACTATTCCTAATTTTTCTTCCTCTTTCGTCTGCCATAAACCTTTGATTTGTAATTGATGAGGTACCATAATGGCGAGAACGTATACCTAGAACGGCCAACCATTTTGACACCTGCATAATAAAAAGCCATTATTGCAGCTAGATGGAAACAATATGAACACATTTCGAAGGTGTCGGCCATATCGAGTTGCTCCTATGCCAACCAGACAAAAGAAAGGTCCATGGGCAGGAAAATCGCTGAATACAGGACGAAATATATGATCACCATACAACCGTCGGGCGAGAATCGCGAATTTGGGGCGGGTAACCATTAGTGCACAGATTACACAAACACTCTTCAGCTAATGTCCTTGATACTGCTCATTCCCTTTTAGTTTCCTGTAAATTGCCCCAGAGGAGCCATCGTGGTCTGACGGCCAAGGAAATACCAGAACGGATGTAGCCTTTTACAATGCATGAATCTGATGACCATGAAAGCGGAATTGCCCATTTTATCTTCATTTGATGGGTGTTCAAGTGTGGTGACCATTGGCAGTGGTGGATCTGTTCTGTCATATGAGGGCGAATCGTACGGTCACAACACCTGAGTACCACCTGTGGATTCAGAATGTGTTGAGGTTTACGAGCCTCTAGAGAGCGGACGAGGATTGCGGGCTAGTCCAGACAAGGAATTGTCAGAAACAGTTGCAGGAGTGGTGGAGACCCCAAAATGGATAGTGTTGAGGAAGAGGAATCGCAACTCTGCAACCTGGAGATGGTACACCGCATTATCGCAAGGATGGTACTGTGTAGATAATCCTTTCTAACTACTTGACGAGCTAATAAGGCTCTTGAGCCAAACCTCTTCCTCCTCCGCTTCAGGCTAAACGGGTAGGCAGCCGCTGGGATGCCTCCTCTCTCTTTATTGGCCCCGGATGCTGCAGAAGGTGATTGCTAAGTCATAACTGATACCTTCATCATCAGTGCATTACTGGTCAAGAAACTGTTGGAGAATAAAGAGTTGCAGTATGAACCACTTTGGGAAATTGAAGTAAACTACCATCTAACTTCATTGCCAATAATCGCGGATTGCATTTTGTTTTTCAAGATTACATTGTAGGATGCAAAGATGGTGGACATAGAAGGTAGAAGTAGCAAGAATTATCAAACGTCCGCCTAGTGTAGACCACCTAGAGCCATATGTTTTACATGGTGAGAGTAGGAAGCCCCACATCGTCCAATTCTAGTAAAAGACGAGATATGTCCTTGGCCGTTTCGATGGAATGTGGTGGATCTACTCAACAAATATTATTCCAGAAGATGTCCCCTTGCAAGGCAGTTACATAAATGAGTAGATGTGACAAGAATCAACGCCTTCACAATATCCCAGACCTTTGCTAATTCATGCACATCCAGAAAACGCTCATTCCTGCACTGGTCACTAAGCTTGTAGATAGTTATGGCATCTGGTTGCTAAGTGCCAGCCAAGGAGAAGAGAAGGGTATACCTCTTTGAAAGAGTCTAAAATGCAATCGTTACTAGCCTAAACCATCGTTAGCAGCATATGTGTCAGCTTGGTGAAAAATGATGCTCATAGTCAGTCCATGTTTGTACTTGTTACTGTGTGACGGTCGAGTAATCCGATTATGCCAAAGCATATATTCCCGAAAAACAGTTCCTCATGTACCCAGTGACGTTGACACATTGCTTGTTATTGTAACTCTGTGATTATAAGAAATTCCTATGCAAGTACTTCAAGTAATTGAAGGTTTGCCAGTAATTGAGTTCATCCTTCGCAATTGCCGTTACGCGTACATTGTATTTTAGTTGCGTATAGCCAACTATATTGTCTGGGTGAATCCTAAATTGTTGTGTACATCATAAATGCCGATAGTGATAGCCAGCACTGAAAACAAAAACAATAATAACCTATATCATAGGTCTTGGACATGGAAATGTATGCAGGTGTCAAATGACACCGTTTGGCCGTTCTAGGAGTAGTGAAAGTGGTGGCCGTCCTAGGGTTAAAGAGTGAATACCAACTAAATAGAGCGGTTGTCAGTTGCCCAACCCCTTTTTTATTTATTTTTATTCGTTAGTGTTGGACAAACCGCTTACTGTAAAACAGGTACTTTTAGGTGCATTAAAATTAATGTAATAATTAAAATGAAAACAATGGAAGAAACACATGAGAACGAGTTATGCAGCAACTATCCACGACCCCCCCCCGTAATAATTAAAATAATGTTATGTAGAATTAGATGACCAGTGTTCCCTTCACACACAGTGCACATTATAGTGCCGTTAGGTGTAAGTTTAAGATAGCTGCCTGGTTTCTCTACCGGAATCACCGAAAATTACATGTTTTCCAGTAACTTGTAAACATATGGTCCCCGTTTTCAACCTTAAGAGAGCATGTCTGAGAAAACAAGAATATTTGTGCAAGTTGATATCTCCAATTTCGCCCAAAGTTTAGGTAAGATTCCTTTGGGGTGAAGATCGACTGTGCAAAGCCCGCGGAAAATATTCTGAAGGGAACCTTGAAATTGGCAAACACCTCAAAAATGGCCGAAAATCACATGATTCATGGGACTACAAACGAGCGACGCCACAACGTACAAGAATAAGCTACGAACAAATCTCCATCAAGCCAACATTGCCTGACCTTAGAAGATTTCTTCGGGCAGCACCGCTTAACCACGCCAGCATCCCAGAAGACGAGGGCCATCATCCCTTGATGCAACAAATGGTCATTTTGAAAATAGCCATATTACAAGCGCTGATAAAACAGTCAGCTACTTGTACGTTCTCAATAAGCAAACACTATACATGTATATCACCAGCAGATAGTAGAACACCTCTTCTAGCACTGAGGACATGTCCCCGGCGTCATCCCTTTCAGGGGTTTTTCTTGAAATAAACAATTTTGAATTTTTCCACTCG
This sequence comes from Sycon ciliatum, assembly GCF_964019385.1. Taxonomy (NCBI): domain Eukaryota; kingdom Metazoa; phylum Porifera; class Calcarea; order Leucosolenida; family Sycettidae; genus Sycon; species Sycon ciliatum. The sequence goes on along the minus strand of NC_088653.1, from coordinate 26,351,726 downwards.
ACCATTCTGAAATACGTCCAACTCATACCTGCGCAGGAAAGCTCGCCCCTCCGCGACGTCTAGTCAGCAATTTCTCCTCCAACACCACTCCCAACGCTGCAGAACAAAGCGTATTGTTGACTCTGACAAGGAAAATCAGCGGTGATCACTCCAAACGACAAGCTTCTCCTTGCGCCACCAACATTTTTCGGTGCAACAGTTGATGCAAAAGTGACTGAATTTTTGCGCTTAGTTTTTGGATTTGACTGCAAGACATGCTGAACTCACGTGCCTCGTGACGTAGAATAATGCACACGATCACGATCGTTCCTGAGGCGCTATTCGGAACGGACCATGATGGAGGAGGTAAGACGCATTGTATGTCGGACACTCCTGCATGCTCTGCTCAGAAAATGCAGAAACTATTGTTCTAGCACTAGCCCTATTGCAATGGAAAGAATTCATTGAGATATTCCCTCTTGCAGTGAGAACTGATATGCATTTTTTCGCACCAACCTCGCTCATCCCATACATGGTTCAACAGGAACCGTGGCTAGTTTGCATGCTGATCCTCGACGTAGATCTGCAACAGCAAGGAATGACCGTGGAGCATGCCATCAAGGTCGCTTGGAGTTGACCTGCGCGCGGCCTAGACTGGTTGCATGGGGTGTGGCAAATTGGCAATGGCCCAGACAGATCCTGCCGGCAATTCTTTCGGAAAAATATCGAAGAATTGAAAGAGCGGAAATTGCCGGCAAAATCGGAGCTAAATATCGAGATGTTGGGTAAAATCGATGCCTGATACCTAGCTTTCCTTGTTTCTTACCCGTCGTTCTACAACTAACTGGCTAACAGCTCTAGCACATCTTGGATGCGCACTCCAACAGCCTTCCAACTTGGAAGGTTCTACGTTATAGAAATAACATAAGGAGGGGAAGGTGAGCGCAACTAAGATAAGCACGACCTGAAAGTCTCAGCTGTGAAGGACGTTAGGGGATGTTTATGCATGTCGATGACGATACTGGCAGGACCATTGGACAATACGGTCAAACCACGATTCCAGAACGCAAAGCAACATTCCACACAACCTGTGTGGCTCAAAAGATGCGAAGATCAATAAATGGGGAAGCTATGCGAACAAGAATCATGAAAAACCGAGCGCCTCAGTAAAACAGCACTGTACTTCGACTATGACAATTTGGATGGACAATAAGCTGTGGTAATAAGCAGCAGTCTCACACGACGATCGTTTCGCCGTATAGATAAAGACGGCTCATCAGGTGTCCAGGAATGGACTCAGATGGAGAGTCATGGTTTAATTTTTTACAAAAGATAAAGACCAAGAAACTACAAGTTACGTTATACTGTCCACTAACACCACCAGTTACTAAACAATCAGCTCATGCGATAACATTGCACGACACTGACCGACGGCACTGACGTCCTACAACTAACTGGCTAACAGCTCTAGCACATCTTGGATGCACACTCCAACAGCCTTCCAACTTGGAAGGTTCTAAGTTATAGAAATAACATAAGGAGGGGAAGGTGAGCCCAACCAAGATAAGCACGAGCTGAAAGTCTTAGCTGTGAAGGACGTTGGCGGATGTTCATGCATGTCGATGACGATACTGGCAAGGATCGGATTACACTGCCCGTCGTCAAGTGAGGACAGGCAGGAACAGATTCCACTGCCCGTCGTCAATTGACGACAGGCAGGAACAGATTCCACTGCCCGTCGTCATTTGACGTCGGGCAGTAGCCACTGAACTGACTGTCTACTTCATGGTCTTTCATTGGTTACTTGCCGCATGTTTCTTAAAATACAAGGCACTGGATTGCGCGGAAATTCGAAAGAGCGACTACGTGGAAAACCGACAACATAAAAAAAAAGCTGATTATTAAAATTATCTAAAGCAGAAGAGCGGCTGGTTGCAACCACAACTGTCATAATGGCGCTCCAACATTTTGATCTGGAACTGGGAGACAAGAAGCCCCTTTGAACGATATTGGCGATGTGAATGAGCTCCTTCAAAAAATTGAGGAAGAGACTGAAACTTTTATCGCGGAGTCGCTCGCGAAGGAGATATTGGACGACCCGGATGAGCCTCAACCAAAGCGCGCAATGCTCAGCAACCTGCGGGACCCGCGCAATTTTCCGAGGTTTCCAATCAAGCCCTGGGAAAAATCCGTTGCAACAGAACAGTCAGAATGCCCGATTCCAAGTCGACAAAATGTCAATGGCCACCACGAGAAAAATTAGCATTATGGACTATACTACTACTGCACCAGAAAACAATTACTAAACACAATGCAGGTGTGTACATGTATGTCATGTATCTCTTTATTTGGCTTGGGTGCATGCATGCTCTTTGGCTTGGGTGCACACGGGAAACACGTCGTTCCAGTCACTCATAGTCAGTCACTACCGCTGTTCATACAGCCCTTGCCGCTATCGCGGCGCGGGCTGGATTCCGCGGTACTGCCCTCGTAATCGTGCAGGAACCTGTACCGTGAAGTCCGCTGCAAACGCCCACTTCGCTGCAAACGCCCACCCCAGTGGGTCCATACTATTTCCCTCTTAGTCCTGGGGCCCAAATCTAAATTTGCATGAGTGGAAAGACCATGTCCTAGGGATGTCGAAACGGCTTTTTGTCATGTCCAGAACTAGGGCATAAGCTGGGGAGAACCAATTTTAGGTTTCGTTAGGGAAGTCGTTATTTTACGTTATTTTACGACTCCTTGATTGAAATTGGCAGCATGTGATACGATATATTACTGAAAATTAGTGCAGTCGATGTGGTTTTGTTCTTGTGTTTGGATGACTTGTAGATCGTGGTTGTGCTTTGCCGAGCGTTCATTTCGTCTCACTTCCAGCTACCCTCTTCCCAAAGCAGTCGTCACCCTTCATCCATAATTCTTCCTAAAGCTGGCACCTTCTTTCGTAAATCAACCCTTTTTTCTTTGAGTGTTGCCTGGAATAAACTTCCTGAAGATATTCGTTCACTCTCTACAGCAGCGAAATTTAGTATTGCTGTTCGTCGGTATCATTCGCAATCTATGTTTTCTTTGAAAGGTATTCCTGACTTTCGTGTCTAGGCTAACCACATCTACGATAGTTTCAATACGGTTTGTGTATATGTCAGTTATAGTAGTCCGCAATGCTGCTTTTCTAATTCTCATTTATATGATTAGCATGCAATGTACTACCTGAAGTACTGAATTTACTTCTTCTGTACTCTATCTTCTAATGTATCTTCTACCTCTTCTCCCTTACGAACATACTTTCTCATTTTCCATACTTACTTAGGAGACTCCCTTCGATAGGCATCTATTTGCCTCTGGAGGATCCGTGAAATAAAAATCAATCAATCAATTTCCTACTGATGGTGACTAGAGATGGCACAGATTGATTTGTTGTAAAATTTGATCAAAATCACCCCCATACATGGATCTTTCGTATGGGAGGATTTCATTTATTGGGACACTATCTCGACAACATCAGCGGAAGAGAGCTAGCACGAGCCAAGCAAAGAACACCGGAAAACGGCAGAGTGATAGCGATCATAAGCTGATCCTAGCAAACGAGCGATATGGAAGATGTTGTAAATAATAGCGCAGTAGTGTATTTTGTCATTTGCTGCAGAGTTGAAAAGTACAATTCAAATTCAAATCAATTCAAAAACTTCAATAGTGCGGTCCACCAGCTTTAGCTTTCAGTCTCACTGTCCGATTCACAGTTGGACTTACAGTCCAATCCACTGTCGAAACTGCCTTCACCCTCATCATGGCATTGTGCGCATGCGCGCGCACACACACAAACACACACACGTACACATACCGCACAGCACATGGCATTGTCCTCGCGCGCGCACACACACACACACAAAACCCCACACGCACACACACCGCACAACACAAGGCATTGTGCGTGCGCGCGCGCGTGCACACACACACACACATACACAACCCCCCCACACACACACGCCGCACAACACATGGCATTGTCCGCGCGCACACGCGCCCACACATGCACAAACCCCACACGCACACACACCGCACAACACATGGCATTGTGCGTGCGCGTCCGCACACGCACACACAGCACAACACATAGCACGCTAAAGATCAGCAAGAACCTCCTGCGACTGTGGCTGAGATGGCGCTGTAGAAGACACCGCAGCTGCTGCTGGTTGCCTCGCGACCGAGGTTGTAGTCAAAGCCGTACTAGCCTACATGCATGGACACCTTGGTATGGATATCCGCAGCTGCCGCTGGTTGCCTCGCACCCGAGGTTGTAGTCAAAGCCGTACTAGCCTACGTGCATGGACACCTTGGTATGGATATCCGCAGCTGCCGCTGGTTGCCTCGCACCCGAGGTTGTAGTCAAAGCCGTACTAGCCTACATGCATGGACACCTTGGTATGGATACACTCATGTACATTGTATTTTGTTGTACTTATGGCCACTTGCAACTTGCAACTTGCAAGTACGAAAAAAGGCACAATTTCCCGAACTTTGAGGCTCCATAAGTACAACAAAGTGAATGTACATATATATCCCCGGGTGCTAAAGCATAATAATTATGAGGATTTTGTGAGTATAATGCGAGAATCCATGAAAGCATAGTTCCTTGATTTCGCGAGCATAATCCGCCGGAGCCAAGTCACTACACTTCAACATCTATCAAATGAAGATAAAGTGGGCAATTTCGCTTTCTTGGTCATCAGATTGATGCATGGTAATAGGCTACATCCATTCTAGTATTTCCATGGCCGTCATACCACGATAGCTCCTCTGGGGCAATTTTCAGGAAAATGAAAGGGAATGAGCATTATCAAGGACATTAGTTGAAGAGTGTTTGCATAATCTGTGCACTAATGTTTACCCGCCCCAAATTCGCGATTCTTGCCCGACGGTTGTATGTTGATCATATACTCCGTCCTGTATTCAGCATTTTTCCTGCCCATGCACCTTTCTTTTGTCTGGTTGGCATACGAGCAACTCAATATGGCCGACACCTTCAATATGTGTTCATATTGTTTCCATCTAGCTGAAATAATGGCTTTTCAATGCAGTTGTCAAAATATTAATGACACTGGTTGGCCGTTCTAGGTATACGTACTCGCCATTTTGGTACCTCATCAATTAGAAATCAAAGGTTTATGGCAGACGAAAGAGGAAGCGAAACTAGGAAAAGTCAAAAGATTTGAGCTTATTCTAAATAGCCATATTTCGGTAATTCCAAAAGTTTGACTCGCTCGGTGTTAATGACAGTAGTAAGTGCGGGGCGGGTTCTGGTGCACTTTTTGACCTTTGACCTTTGGGCCAAATAAGGCACACTGTGTCGGGCTCGTTTGGTCTGGCTCGGGGACTCCCCCAGGGTTTGACCTTTGGGTTAAATAAGGCACACTGTGTCGGGCGCGCTTGGTCTGGCCCCGGGACTCCCCCAGGGTTCGACCTTTGGCCCTGCCATGCCATAAATGTCATCATGTTCTTTTCCGTGGCGACCGTGCACTTGTGCAAGTTCGTTGTATTCGCACCAGGGAGTAGTAAAATACGTACTATTCCCTGATTTGCACATCGTAGATGTGCAGTGAATGACATATTGCGCATGCGCGCATACGCACGCGGAGCGTGCGACCTTCAGTGGCCCTGCGTGTGGAAAAGACGTATACACAAGGTGTACTAGTACACGTGTCATTGTAGGGTGATAGCCGACCTCATATACGCTGTACGGGGAGATTATTTCCTCAGTATGTTGTAGGCAGTGCTGGAGGTGACGTGACGATGGCGGAGCCAAGTGCAAAACGATCTAGGCAGCCCAGACAGCCCACCTCGAGTGCCGTGCGTGGGTTTTTGAAAAAGTTTTCTTTGCCAGGTTCAGGCACTGATCCTCTCGTCTTTTTCAGCAGCCATCATGACGAGCTCAGACAGGTTCTCCTCGAGGAGCTTCAGTCTCACCCTTTCAAGGTGGTTTTAGTTTTGAGGGTGGAGATGACACGAGAGTCGGCCACGGGTAGTACGTCTGCCGTCCCGTTTTTTAGAAGTAGACCGGCTCGGATCCTCAGCGAAGGGGATATTGATAGTGCAGTCAAGACGATGGTGGCGAGGATCACTGGTCTTATTGATAAGTGGGTGCAGAACGGATCCGACTGGACCGTTTCTCGAGTGAGACAGCTGGATGTGTCGACAGCAAAGTACACTCCTCTTCGAGGTGAGTTTCTGTTCATCCGGCAGTGTTTGTTCGAAGCCTGTCGAATTTCTTGTGGAAAGTTGTAGATGTTTTGTACTAGATGCACAGTTTTTCGTGATTGTCGAGAGGGTGTAGTTGTGATGTGGTGTTACTCTGAGCAAAGCCTTCGTTGTATTTTTGTGGTGTACTGTAGGTGGTGCAGCTGATATCCCACCGAAATTAGAAAAAAAGAAGGCCATCATTAACGTAAAGAACAACGATGACAGGTGTTTGATGTGGGCGTTGTTGTCAGCGCTGCACCCCGTCGAACAGAATGCTGAGCGGGCATCCAAGTACACCCAGTATGTTGATGAGCTGCGGTTCGATGGTGTGATGTTCCCTGCAACGCTCCGTGATGTACCCAAAGTGGAGTTACAGAATGGTCTTGCAATCAATGTGTTTGGCTACGAGGGGAATCTGTACCCACTCTATCTCAGCGAGCGACATGAGACTCCGATCAACCTCCTTCTACATGACAACCACTTCACATGGATAAAAAACTTCAGTCGTGCATGTGAGAATAAGAACAAGCGGGCAACACACTACTGCTTGCGATGCCTCTCCGCACACAAAACAGCAGACTCCCTGCAGCATCACAGCGAGAGATGTCAGGTGATGAAGCCCGTGCCAGTCGTCATGCCCACAGCAAAGGACAGCATCCTCAAATATACAAATTTGAAGCACAGGATGGTGGCTCCATATATCATTTACGCTGATACGGAGGCCATCATTGAGCCGATGGAGGAACAGCATGGCAGCAGCACTGTACGCACAGCACGTCACGTGCCATGCAGCATCAGGTATGTTTTGTTGTTGGTGTTGTTTTTGACTAATGTTTGCTGTACTCGGGCCTGCACAGTGCTTGCTGTTATTCCTTCTTGTCTTGTTCACAAATTAGGTGTTCGTGTTGTAGTATGTGCATTTTGTGTGATTCCATTTTTTCAAAATCACTTATTCTTACTTTCCCTCTTCTTTTATGCTCTTGTAGATATGCTGCCATCCGATCCAACGGTGAAGTCCGGGGCGAGTTTGACGACTGCAGTGAGAATGCCATTCACAACTTTTTCGACAGTCTCAAAGAGTTGGAAGGCAGTATCCAGGAGGATTTGGCTGATATCAAGCCAATCCGCATGACAGCAGAACTGGAGCTTGAGTTTCAGAACGCAGTCAACTGCTGGATATGTGACGAAGTACTTGGAGAAGATCGTGTTCGTGATCATGATCATCTCACTGGTAAGTATTATAATTTTTTTGTTTATTTTTGTTGTTTTGCAGTTGTGTGTAGATATGCACATGATGTGTATAGTGCATTTTCATGTCTTTGTAGCTGTTTGCATCTGTGTTTTATCACGGTGTATTGAATTGTATTGTCTGTGGTATCACCTTCACTGTAGATGTTTACTATGTTTGTGTATTCCCCTCTTTCTGAATATCTGCACAGGCGACTATCGTGGTGCTGCACACTACCAGTGTAATATTCAGCTGAGTATCTACCCAGATCGCCAGATCATTCCGGTTGTGTTTCACAACCGGAAAGGGTATGATGCCCACCACCTCATCGCCCACATTGGTATGACCGAGGTTGAAGAGGTGGAGTACGAGGATTCTAACCAGCGTAAGCGGATTAGGAAGGTTGGTGAGATCAGTGTCATCGCCAACAACATGGAGAAATATATTTCATTCAAGTGGCGTCAGTACCGCTTCATTGACTCCATGGCCTTCTTGAACTCCTCTCTTGACTCGTTGGTGAGCAACACCCCGGAAGATGCCTTCAAGCTTACTCGTACATTAGCCCATCATGACCTTCTCCGGCGTAAGGGTGTCTACCCCTACGAGTACATGGACTCCTTTGCTCGGTTTGATGAGACACAGCTGCCACCTAAATCAGCATTTGAGTCTAGTTTGACTGGAGAAGGTATCAGTGATGCCGACTATGCCCATGCTCAGAACGTATGGCAGGTAAGCAGCTTGTGCCTTCTGTATTGACCCTCGGAATTTCCCTGATGCCATGCTTTTTGCATTATTGTGCTCTACTTATGACTTTGTATGCTGTTGTGATGTGCCCTACACATTTTTTTTGTACTCATTGCTCTCTATCCGTGGATATGTGGATGCTTGTGTGTATGGATGTGTGCATGCGTGTGTGCGTTGCTGTTTTTTGTTTTGTTTGTTTTTTGTTTTGCAGACATTTGAGTGCAGTACAATGGAGGCCTATCATGACCTCTATTTGCAAACAGATGTCTATCTTCTAGCAGATGTCTTTGAGCATTTCCGCAAGACGGCATACAAGACGTATGGGTTGGATCCAGCTCATTACCTTACTCTCCCAGGTATGTTCATCAGTCTTTGTTGTTGTCCAATGTATTCTCTCCTTTAGATGGTGTTCTCTGTTAGTATTCTTGTGCTTTCTTGTCGGTGTATTTTTATACTTTTTGCACGGTGTATTGACTTTCGTGTTTGTGTTCTGGTGTGTTGCATGGTGTTATGTAGGATATGCATGGGATGCTCTACTACGGTTCACCCAGATTGAACTGCAGCTGCTCACGGATGTAGACATGCATCTGTTTGTCGAAGCCGGTCTACGTGGGGGCATCTCAATGGCGTCGCAGCGGTACGGCAAGGCCAACAACCCAACGATGGGTCAGTACAATCCTGCCGAGCCCACATCATACCTGCTATACCTTGATGCCAACAACCTGTATGGCTGGGCTATGTGCCAAAGTATGCCGACATCTGAGTTTGCCTGGTGTGACAAGAACCTGTCCGAGATACTGGCACACCCTGTAGATTCGAGCACTGGGTTCATTGTGGAGTGTGATCTTGAGGTACCCTCTTCGCTTCACCACTACTTCAATGATTATCCACTCGCACCGGAAGTGATGAGAACATTCTCAGATAAGCTATCACCATACCAACAAGCACTTGTGGAGGAGCTCAAAGTGTCAGCCGTAGATGGAGTCAAGTTGACACCCAGTCTCCTACCCAAGTCCAAGTATGTGTTACACTACCGTACACTGCAGCTGTATTCGCGTCTGGGCATGGTGGTGACCGCTGTTCACAAGGTGTTGGGATTTCAGCAGAGTGCCTGGATGGCTCCCTACATCAATCTGAACACTGCACTTCGCACGAGGGCTACAACCGACTTTGAGAAGAGCTTTTACAAGGTAAATGCAACCGTTGTGTGCAGTCCCGTATGTTGTTGTTGTTGTTTTGTCACAATGTCATATACATGTATGGTGCAAGTGTGACGTGGAGTATGCTAATTGAAAATATGCTGATGTGAAGGAATGGCATGATATGATTCTCATGTGTCATGTTTGCCTGTTTGTGTGCTGCAGCTGATGAACAACTCAGTCTTTGGCAAGACGATGGAGAACGTTCGTAATCGAACACGCATCGATCTCTTGCGAGAAGAAAGTGAGGAGCAGGTACTGAGGGCAGTGAGCAAGCCTACATATGTGCGGCATGACATTTTCCCGAACGGGCTTGTCGGAATAGAAAAGCAGTACACTGAGATCAAGCTCAACAAGCCGGTCTATGTGGGTATGTCGATACTAGACCTGTCAAAGGTACACATGTACTCCTTCTACTACGATGTGCTGAAGGAGCAGTATGGTAGCAGAATCCGGCTGTTGTACACCGACACCGACTCTGTTATTGTGCACATCACCACCGGTGATGTTTATGCAGAGATGGATCTGTCTCTGTATGACACCAGCAACTTTCCCACTGACCATCCTCAGTACACTTCTGCCAATAAGAAAGTGGTTGGCAAATTCAAAGATGAGCTTGGTGGGAAATCCATGGTGGAGTTTGTAGGTCTAAGATCGAAGATGTACTCCTACATCGGACAGGAATCGGCCAAACGGGCCAAGGGTGTGCGAAAGGCAGTCCTGGCAAATACCATCACCCACAAGGACTATGTAGATGCACTGCTCAGTCATCGTGTGTCTTCCAGGCCTATGACGGGTCTCCGATCACATTGCCACACAGTGTATGAGGAGGTAACCACCAAGGTGGCATTGTCTCCATTCGACTGCAAGCGGTACATACTGGATGATGGCATGGCCACACTTGCATATGGTCACAAGGACATTTAATGGACAGGACCCCACATTGAACATGTTTCATCATTTTCATACAAAAACTCCCCGCCGTTCTTCTGTCATTAATTCCTCCTATCTTGGCATGTCGGGCCGGCTCCAACAATATACATTTTTTGTTAAATATTTCAGGCTTGTGCCTCAATCATATTGCAGGATATAGTGCATCGTGCGGTATAATAATCTTCATTGTATCATCAAATATTACCCTACACACTTTGGGTTGCAGTGTGTGCACAGCATAGTCCATATATCATCAAATTGATCAAGTTCAGTATCTGCGGGCATATATTTCCCCAGCTTGAGAAAATGCTTATATACTTGCGTAAATTTATGCTCACAATGATTACATTAAAATGAGATTAACTCTGCCACACATTATATTACCAGACACTGTTGTTGTTGTTGTTGTTGTCGTCGTCGTCGTTGTTGTTGTTGTTGTTGTTGGTTGTTGTTGGCTGTTGTTGGCTGTTGTCGGTTGTTGTTGGTTGTTGTTGGTTGTTGTTGTTGGTTGTTGTTGTTGGTTGTTGTTGTTGGTTGTTGTTGTTGGTTGTTGTTGTTGGTTGTTGTTGTTGGTTGTTGTTGTTGGTTGTTGTTGGTTGTTGTCGGTTGTTGTTGGTTGTTGTTGGTTGTTGTTGGTGGTTGTTGGTGGTTGTTGTTGGTTGTTGTTGTTGGTTGTTGTTGTTTGTTGTTGGTTGTTGTTGGCTGTTGTCGGTTGTTGTCGGTTGTTGTTGGTTGTTGTTGGTTGTTGTTGGCTGTTGTTGTTGGTTGTTGGTTGTTGTTGTTGGTTGTTGTCGGTTGTTGTTGGTTGTTCTTGTTGGTTGTTGTTGGTTGTTGTTGTTTGTTGTTGGTTGTTCTTGGTTGTTGTTGTTTGTTGTTGTTTGTTGTTGTTTGTTGTTGATTGTTGTTGGTTGTTGTTGGCTGTTGTCGGTTGTTGTCGGTTGTTGTTGGTTGTTGTTGGTTGTTGTTGGCTGTTGTTGTTGGTTGTTGGTTGTTGTTGTTGGTTGTTGTCGGTTGTAGTTGGTTGTTGTTGTTGGTTGTTGTTGTTTGTTGTTGGTTGTTGTTGGTTGTTGTTGTTTGTTGTTGGTTGTTGTTGGTTGTTGTTGGCTGTTGTTGGTTGTTGTTGTTGGTTGTTGTTGGTTGTTGTTGTTTGTTGTCCCATGGGACAATGAAACTACAAAGGAAAGTGGCTACTGACGAGGCACCTGTGACCACGCCAATGCCTGAAACTGATGAAGCTGAGGAACGGAGGATCCTTGAGTTGGCCCTTAGCCGACTTGAGCGTGATTAACGCAGTGTTTACACTCTCCTCAGCAAATCCCATCAAATCGGAGCACATGTTGACGGGGGCTTAGAGTTGGCACTGCTCAGTAATGGCAAAATAATTTAAATGGCCGCCAAGACCTTGCTCAATAGGCGGAAGAGTCACCTGTATGCAATACGTTGTATATGTCGTGTGTGTGTATTGTATATGCATTGGGCTCGAGTAACTCAACAGCATTCGCTCAGTAACACTCAACACTCCCACCATCAAATGGGAATACACGTGTTGAAGCAAGCTTAGAATGAGCGTTACTTGGTAATAACAGAATGAACCCGATGACCTACATGTACGTAAACAGGTGGCTAAATCACTGGTAAACAAATGCATTCGGCATGAGATAAGCATTAACTCACTCATCAACTGTAATATGTTCCATGCGGTCGCCAGGTGTGTGTCTCTGCTAGGTAAATGGACGGGATAAGGTATTATGTTCAGTTCATGTTCGAGTCCGTTGTAGTTTTGACAGAGATCGAGATGTCACGCTGGCTGCTGAATTGGATGACGGCAACGCAACCCAATAGTGGTCAGGAAGTTGGTCCACGAGCTGCTGTTGTCCAACGGAAAGATGATACTAGTGATAGTGACGAAGATGAACGCAGAAGAAAGTGTTAAATTTGTTCTCAGGAAGAGGAAGAGAGTGACGATATCATCCTTGCTCCTACCTGTCATGTTGAATCCAGGATTTCTGGGTTTTGTAGGATCGTTGCCACGCAAGCGTCGGTTCTGGTCGGCTCATGCTGATGGCGACGATGACGGTGTTTGGGAAAAAGAGATCTTGGGGACATGGAGTAGACTTGGACAAGACTTCCAAGGTGTCCAAGATGAGAGGTTCATCGAAAAGTTTCGAGTGACCAAATGCACATTTCTGGCTGTGCACGATTTGGTCAAAGATACCATTGATTGTCAGACGACGCACTTGCGCAAGTGATCTCTGGGAAAAACGTCTTGCAATATTCCTCCAATGGATGGCTCATGCCGAGGAATTCCAGCAGTTGGCAAAAGAGTATCGCATTAGTACTTCTACAGTCCATAGCATCGTGCAAGCGTGTGTATCTACATTCCGGCAACTTGCCCCTAAGTTGCCATTGACGGCACTTTCATGATTTTCATGAAAGTGCCGTCAACGGCACCAGCACAGCCAGGTAGGTGGCACAGAGATTTAAAGCCGGAGACAACGTCAGCTACATTGAGCTGGTCATGAAAATCATGAAAGTGCCGTCAATGGCACCAGCACAGCCAGGTAGGTGGCACAGAGATTTAAAGCCGGAGACAACGTCAGCTACATTGAGCTGGTCTTGGGGAAAGACAATGAACTTAGGGGCAAGTTGCCGGAATGTAGATACACACGCTTGCACGATGCTATGGACTGTAGAAGTACTAATGCGATACTCTTTTGCCAACTGCTGGAATTCCTCGGCATGAGCCATCCATTGGAGGAATATTGCAAGACGTTTTTCCCAGAGATCACTTGCGCAAGTGCGTCGTCTGACAATCAATGGTATCTTTGACCAAATCGTGCACAGCCAGAAATGTGCATTTGGTCACTCGAAACTTTTCGATGAACCTCTCATCTTGGACACCTTGGAAGTCTTGTCCAAGTCTACTCCATGTCCCCAAGATCTCTTTTTCCCAAACACCATCATCGTCGCCATCAGCATGAGCCGACCAGAACCGACGCTTGCGTGGCAACGATCCTACAAAACCCAGAAATCCTGGATTCAACATGACAGGTAGGAGCAAGGATGATATCGTCACTCTCTTCCTCTTCCTGAGAACAAATTTAACACTTTCTTCTGCGTTCATCTTCGTCACTATCACTAGTATCATCTTTCCGTTGGACAACAGCAGCTCGTGGACCAACTTCCTGACCACTATTGGGTTGCGTTGCCGTCATCCAATTCAGCAGCCAGCGTGACATCTCGATCTCTGTCAAAACTACAACGGACTCGAACATGAACTGAACATAATACCTTATCCCGTCCATTTACCTAGCAGAGACACACACCTGGCGACCGCATGGAACATATTACAGTTGATGAGTGAGTTAATGCTTATCTCATGCCGAATGCATTTGTTTACCAGTGATTTAGCCACCTGTTTACGTACATGTAGGTCATCGGGTTCATTCTGTTATTACCAAGTAACGCTCATTCTAAGCTTGCTTCAACACGTGTATTCCCATTTGATGGTGGGAGTGTTGAGTGTTACTGAGCGAATGCTGTTGAGTTACTCGAGCCCAATGCATATACAATACACACACACGACATATACAACGTATTGCATACAGGTGACTCTTCCGCCTATTGAGCAAGGTCTTGGCGGCCATTTAAATTATTTTGCCATTACTGAGCAGTGCCAACTCTAAGCTCCCGTCAACATGTGCTCCGATTTGATGGGATTTGCTGAGGAGAGTGTAAACACTGCGTTAATCACGCTCAAGTCGGCTAAGGGCCAACTCAAGGATCCTCCGTTCCTCAGCTTCATCAGTTTCAGGCATTGGCGTGGTCACAGGTGCCTCGTCAGTAGCCACTTTCCTTTGTAGTTTCATTGTCCCATGGGACAACAAACAACAACAACCAACAACAACCAACAACAACAACCAACAACAGCCAACAACAACCAACAACAACCAACAACAAACAACAACAACCAACAACAACCAACAACAAACAACAACAACCAACAACAACAACCAACTACAACCGACAACAACCAACAACAACAACCAACAACCAACAACAACAGCCAACAACAACCAACAACAACCAACAACAACCGACAACAACCGACAACAGCCAACAACAACCAACAACAATCAACAACAAACAACAACAAACAACAACAAACAACAACAACCAAGAACAACCAACAACAAACAACAACAACCAACAACAACCAACAAGAACAACCAACAACAACCGACAACAACCAACAACAACAACCAACAACCAACAACAACAGCCAACAACAACCAACAACAACCAACAACAACCGACAACAACCGACAACAGCCAACAACAACCAACAACAAACAACAACAACCAACAACAACAACCAACAACAACCACCAACAACCACCAACAACAACCAACAACAACCAACAACAACCGACAACAACCAACAACAACCAACAACAACAACCAACAACAACAACCAACAACAACAACCAACAACAACAACCAACAACAACAACCAACAACAACAACCAACAACAACAACCAACAACAACCAACAACAACCGACAACAGCCAACAACAGCCAACAACAACCAACAACAACAACAACAACAACGACGACGACGACAACAACAACAACAACAGTGTCTGGTAATATAATGTGTGGCAGAGTTAATCTCATTTTAATGTAATCATTGTGAGCATAAATTTACGCAAGTATATAAGCATTTTCTCAAGCTGGGGAAATATATGCCCGCAGATACTGAACTTGATCAATTTGATGATATATGGACTATGCTGTGCACACACTGCAACCCAAAGTGTGTAGGGTAATATTTGATGATACAATGAAGATTATTATACCGCACGATGCACTATATCCTGCAATATGATTGAGGCACAAGCCTGAAATATTTAACAAAAAATGTATATTGTTGGAGCCGGCCCGACATGCCAAGATAGGAGGAATTAATGACAGAAGAACGGCGGGGAGTTTTTGTATGAAAATGATGAAACATGTTCAATGTGGGGTCCTGTCCATTAAATGTCCTTGTGACCATATGCAAGTGTGGCCATGCCATCATCCAGTATGTACCGCTTGCAGTCGAATGGAGACAATGCCACCTTGGTGGTTACCTCCTCATACACTGTGTGGCAATGTGATCGGAGACCCGTCATAGGCCTGGAAGACACACGATGACTGAGCAGTGCATCTACATAGTCCTTGTGGGTGATGGTATTTGCCAGGACTGCCTTTCGCACACCCTTGGCCCGTTTGGCCGATTCCTGTCCGATGTAGGAGTACATCTTCGATCTTAGACCTACAAACTCCACCATGGATTTCCCACCAAGCTCATCTTTGAATTTGCCAACCACTTTCTTATTGGCAGAAGTGTACTGAGGATGGTCAGTGGGAAAGTTGCTGGTGTCATACAGAGACAGATCCATCTCTGCATAAACATCACCGGTGGTGATGTGCACAATAACAGAGTCGGTGTCGGTGTACAACAGCCGGATTCTGCTACCATACTGCTCCTTCAGCACATCGTAGTAGAAGGAGTACATGTGTACCTTTGACAGGTCTAGTATCGACATACCCACATAGACCGGCTTGTTGAGCTTGATCTCAGTGTACTGCTTTTCTATTCCGACAAGCCCGTTCGGGAAAATGTCATGCCGCACATATGTAGGCTTGCTCACTGCCCTCAGTACCTGCTCCTCACTTTCTTCTCGCAAGAGATCGATGCGTGTTCGATTACGAACGTTCTCCATCGTCTTGCCAAAGACTGAGTTGTTCATCAGCTGCAGCACACAAACAGGCAAACATGACACATGAGAATCATATCATGCCATTCCTTCACATCAGCATATTTTCAATTAGCATACTCCACGTCACACTTGCACCATACATGTATATGACATTGTGACAAAACAACAACAACAACATACGGGACTGCACACAACGGTTGCATTTACCTTGTAAAAGCTCTTCTCAAAGTCGGTTGTAGCCCTCGTGCGAAGTGCAGTGTTCAGATTGATGTAGGGAGCCATCCAGGCACTCTGCTGAAATCCCAACACCTTGTGAACAGCGGTCACCACCATGCCCAGACGCGAATACAGCTGCAGTGTACGGTAGTGTAACACATACTTGGACTTGGGTAGGAGACTGGGTGTCAACTTGACTCCATCTACGGCTGACACTTTGAGCTCCTCCACAAGTGCTTGTTGGTATGGTGATAGCTTATCTGAGAATGTTCTCATCACTTCCGGTGCGAGTGGATAATCATTGAAGTAGTGGTGAAGCGAAGAGGGTACCTCAAGATCACACTCCACAATGAACCCAGTGCTCGAATCTACAGGGTGTGCCAGTATCTCGGACAGGTTCTTGTCACACCAGGCAAACTCAGATGTCGGCATACTTTGGCACATAGCCCAGCCATACAGGTTGTTGGCATCAAGGTATAGCAGGTATGATGTGGGCTCGGCAGGATTGTACTGACCCATCGTTGGGTTGTTGGCCTTGCCGTACCGCTGCGACGCCATTGAGATGCCCCCACGTAGACCGGCTTCGACAAACAGATGCATGTCTACATCCGTGAGCAGCTGCAGTTCAATCTGGGTGAACCGTAGTAGAGCATCCCATGCATATCCTACATAACACCATGCAACACACCAGAACACAAACACGAAAGTCAATACACCGTGCAAAAAGTATAAAAATACACCGACAAGAAAGCACAAGAATACTAACAGAGAACACCATCTAAAGGAGAGAATACATTGGACAACAACAAAGACTGATGAACATACCTGGGAGAGTAAGGTAATGAGCTGGATCCAACCCATACGTCTTGTATGCCGTCTTGCGGAAATGCTCAAAGACATCTGCTAGAAGATAGACATCTGTTTGCAAATAGAGGTCATGATAGGCCTCCATTGTACTGCACTCAAATGGCTGCAAAACAAAAAACAAACAAAACAAAAAACAGCAACGCACACACGCATGCACACATCCATACACACAAGCATCCACATATCCACGGATAGAGAGCAATGAGTACAAAAAAAATGTGTAGGGCACATCACAACAGCATACAAAGTCATAAGTAGAGCACAATAATGCAAAAAGCATGGCATCAGGGAAATTCCGAGGGTCAATACAGAAGGCACAAGCTGCTTACCTGCCATACGTTCTGAGCATGGGCATAGTCGGCATCACTGATACCTTCTCCAGTCAAACTAGACTCAAATGCTGATTTAGGTGGCAGCTGTGTCTCATCAAACCGAGCAAAGGAGTCCATGTACTCGTAGGGGTAGACACCCTTACGCCGGAGAAGGTCATGATGGGCTAATGTACGAGTAAGCTTGAAGGCATCTTCCGGGGTGTTGCTCACCAACGAGTCAAGAGAGGAGTTCAAGAAGGCCATGGAGTCAATGAAGCGGTACTGACGCCACTTGAATGAAATATATTTCTCCATGTTGTTGGCGATGACACTGATCTCACCAACCTTCCTAATCCGCTTACGCTGGTTAGAATCCTCGTACTCCACCTCTTCAACCTCGGTCATACCAATGTGGGCGATGAGGTGGTGGGCATCATACCCTTTCCGGTTGTGAAACACAACCGGAATGATCTGGCGATCTGGGTAGATACTCAGCTGAATATTACACTGGTAGTGTGCAGCACCACGATAGTCGCCTGTGCAGATATTCAGAAAGAGGGGAATACACAAACATAGTAAACATCTACAGTGAAGGTGATACCACAGACAATACAATTCAATACACCGTGATAAAACACAGATGCAAACAGCTACAAAGACATGAAAATGCACTATACACATCATGTGCATATCTACACACAACTGCAAAACAACAAAAATAAACAAAAAAATTATAATACTTACCAGTGAGATGATCATGATCACGAACACGATCTTCTCCAAGTACTTCGTCACATATCCAGCAGTTGACTGCGTTCTGAAACTCAAGCTCCAGTTCTGCTGTCATGCGGATTGGCTTGATATCAGCCAAATCCTCCTGGATACTGCCTTCCAACTCTTTGAGACTGTCGAAAAAGTTGTGAATGGCATTCTCACTGCAGTCGTCAAACTCGCCCCGGACTTCACCGTTGGATCGGATGGCAGCATATCTACAAGAGCATAAAAGAAGAGGGAAAGTAAGAATAAGTGATTTTGAAAAAATGGAATCACACAAAATGCACATACTACAACACGAACACCTAATTTGTGAACAAGACAAGAAGGAATAACAGCAAGCACTGTGCAGGCCCGAGTACAGCAAACATTAGTCAAAAACAACACCAACAACAAAACATACCTGATGCTGCATGGCACGTGACGTGCTGTGCGTACAGTGCTGCTGCCATGCTGTTCCTCCATCGGCTCAATGATGGCCTCCGTATCAGCGTAAATGATATATGGAGCCACCATCCTGTGCTTCAAATTTGTATATTTGAGGATGCTGTCCTTTGCTGTGGGCATGACGACTGGCACGGGCTTCATCACCTGACATCTCTCGCTGTGATGCTGCAGGGAGTCTGCTGTTTTGTGTGCGGAGAGGCATCGCAAGCAGTAGTGTGTTGCCCGCTTGTTCTTATTCTCACATGCACGACTGAAGTTTTTTATCCATGTGAAGTGGTTGTCATGTAGAAGGAGGTTGATCGGAGTCTCATGTCGCTCGCTGAGATAGAGTGGGTACAGATTCCCCTCGTAGCCAAACACATTGATTGCAAGACCATTCTGTAACTCCACTTTGGGTACATCACGGAGCGTTGCAGGGAACATCACACCATCGAACCGCAGCTCATCAACATACTGGGTGTACTTGGATGCCCGCTCAGCATTCTGTTCGACGGGGTGCAGCGCTGACAACAACGCCCACATCAAACACCTGTCATCGTTGTTCTTTACGTTAATGATGGCCTTCTTTTTTTCTAATTTCGGTGGGATATCAGCTGCACCACCTACAGTACACCACAAAAATACAACGAAGGCTTTGCTCAGAGTAACACCACATCACAACTACACCCTCTCGACAATCACGAAAAACTGTGCATCTAGTACAAAACATCTACAACTTTCCACAAGAAATTCGACAGGCTTCGAACAAACACTGCCGGATGAACAGAAACTCACCTCGAAGAGGAGTGTACTTTGCTGTCGACACATCCAGCTGTCTCACTCGAGAAACGGTCCAGTCGGATCCGTTCTGCACCCACTTATCAATAAGACCAGTGATCCTCGCCACCATCGTCTTGACTGCACTATCAATATCCCCTTCGCTGAGGATCCGAGCCGGTCTACTTCTAAAAAACGGGACGGCAGACGTACTACCCGTGGCCGACTCTCGTGTCATCTCCACCCTCAAAACTAAAACCACCTTGAAAGGGTGAGACTGAAGCTCCTCGAGGAGAACCTGTCTGAGCTCGTCATGATGGCTGCTGAAAAAGACGAGAGGATCAGTGCCTGAACCTGGCAAAGAAAACTTTTTCAAAAACCCACGCACGGCACTCGAGGTGGGCTGTCTGGGCTGCCTAGATCGTTTTGCACTTGGCTCCGCCATCGTCACGTCACCTCCAGCACTGCCTACAACATACTGAGGAAATAATCTCCCCGTACAGCGTATATGAGGTCGGCTATCACCCTACAATGACACGTGTACTAGTACACCTTGTGTATACGTCTTTTCCACACGCAGGGCCACTGAAGGTCGCACGCTCCGCGTGCGTATGCGCGCATGCGCAATATGTCATTCACTGCACATCTACGATGTGCAAATCAGGGAATAGTACGTATTTTACTACTCCCTGGTGCGAATACAACGAACTTGCACAAGTGCACGGTCGCCACGGAAAAGAACATGATGACATTTATGGCATGGCAGGGCCAAAGGTCGAACCCTGGGGGAGTCCCGGGGCCAGACCAAGCGCGCCCGACACAGTGTGCCTTATTTAACCCAAAGGTCAAACCCTGGGGGAGTCCCCGAGCCAGACCAAACGAGCCCGACACAGTGTGCCTTATTTGGCCCAAAGGTCAAAGGTCAAAAAGTGCACCAGAACCCGCCCCGCACTTACTACTAATGACACAGGTGGCTGTTCTAGGGTTAAAAGCCACACCGACTACGGCCAATTGTGACCACGTTTCTAGGACTCAGACGTGTTTGATCAGCGATTGCACAGTATCATTTGAAACAGGACTGCATCACCATGGACATTCAAGCTCAGACGTGACTTTGGCCGTAGTCTGAATCGCCTATATTATGCTCACGTTATCCTACTTCGGAATCGTGCATTCTCAAGTTTGAGGACTGAATTGGAATGCCGAGTGTTTGTACATTGTGCAATCAACAGTCGACTAGTCATGCAGATTACCGATAGTACTGACATGCTGGTACTGTGTGGGGATATCCTGCTCTACAAGGCGCCGTCAAGTGATCTCGTGCGTTTGAAGAGCGTGAAGTCAGTTTTCAAGTGTTGGCCATCAGGAAGAAGACAATAGCCCTTGTCCACATGTCACGCTGGGCGCAGGTTAGCGACTCCACTTTTTACTTGGCCCGCGATGACAATTGTCATATTCTTCTTGACCGAGTGAGGAGAGTGTGAACGTTCAATTGGAATTCACTCAATTAGGCCCGTGCGTTGCCATATCGACTCCATCTGGATTGGCTTCTCGCCCCGCGCCAAAGCCCCATTGCATAGACAGCCCGCACGTCATTGACGAACATTATTCGGCGACGTTGCACATGCTCTCAAGTACGCCACTCACCTGCGTGTCACTTCAAACTATTCAAGACGATTATCATTATTATGCCAAATGTTGCACAGTTGTTGAGGTCATCCTGAAGCAACACTGCTCTTCAGCCTGTTCAGATCACACTAAAGCCACACTGTATTCGGCCACTCGAATTCCTTGTACAGTCTACTCAAGCGAGCGTACATGTATGTACATGTACATTGGCATTCACCACCACCGCAGAAACGTTCAACGGCTCAATGCTGCTGCTTACCCCCAGGTTAGCGCATCTACATGTACATCTACATAATAGATGTACATGTAGATGTAAATCCGGTTCATCGTCGTCTGGAGATGACTCTACATGTACATGTACATGTACGATGTAGGTACAGCAGTTCCCCGGTGGTTTTAAACCTAAACTGACACATTTACCCGACCCGTATCCGGCACACACATACATGTAATCTGCTCGGGAATGGGTTAAAGCCAGGCCTCGGCGGATAATGGTAGCTTTGTGTCTAGCATATCTAGCACTTTCTGCAAACTAGTATTGCAAAATACATGTACATGTACATGTAGTGGATTTTCGTGAGAATTCACAATGCCCTTGCGACTACTACCGCGCCCTTGCCTGCTGAGTAATAGTAATTCCGGGCTTCTTGTATTTTTCTGTTTCGTAGAACATGACTTATGCTACAGCATACATGTACATGACTATACAAGGTACATGTTTGCTGTTATCAATCTGCAACATTAGTAATCTATACCGATAGTTCCATTTTTCCGAAGCAGAATTCAAGCAATATCAGTGACTTAATACCCTTCTTTGCGACCTTGAAAGGCGGGGTCGAGATATCTACATGTTTATCGGCATTCCCTCCTCTCTAGTCCTTCCTCCTTCTCCTTCTCCTCCCCTCTCTGTCCTTGTACTAGTATCTAGGTGTACATGTACAATTATAAATGCACATCCTTTTTTCTTTTTTTTCCGGAAACTTTCTCAATAATTTATTTATAATTATAGTATAGCCTCTTGTACGGGCAAGAACAAAGTAATACAGTTAGCGTGTGTTGACGAAGAAAATAAGCGGAAACGTACTATGCCGTGAAGCACGCATGAGGCACGATCAGGGCAAATGACAGCTGAAAAGGTCGAAATCTATTTGGTCTATCTACACTTGTACATTAACAGTGGTGTGTTTTCCCACTGCTTTGAACAAGTACTTGTTAGTATGTACATGTACAGTGTTGCTCAATGAAATCCAGTCGCGGCACTCAAGTGCGCAGTCCAGAACTGCGAACACTGGGGCTGGGAATGATGCAAGGCGCAAATTTTAGTGACGCGACTGGATTTCATTGAGCATGAGCTGCACTGTACATAACGCTAGACTGCAGACTTCGTACAGTAAAACCCGTGACTAATGACCACCCCTTCCGGCCAGAGAAAGAGGTCTTTAGTGGCAGGTGGTCCTTAGTTAGAGGTTTGCACCGCACAACCATACATGAAAGTGAGACAGACCGTGCCTGGCGAAGTGGTCTGTAGTACCAGGTGGTTCGCTAGTCACGGTGGTCTTTAGTTACAGGTTTTACTGTCCTAGCACAATACGTGTTGTATCACATCATGACACATGACGTACTTGATCCCAATGCTACACGACAAAGAGTCCAACTCAACAACTGTTATTGTGTACTGAGTCTTGACACGATCTTGTCAGCAGCATGCACCCAGTGCAGTCCACTTCTAGACTCCAGCCTCAGTCGAGGTAAACGTCCTGTCATCAGAAGCACCAGGTTCAGGTCGGATCAAGTCCTGTAACTCCTGTCAGTAATAGCCCCAGTTTGATGTAATTTAGCACAGCAACTGGGCTCAACCTGAGCCAGGGCCAGTGGGCAAACGTGACTGACTACCAGAGCTGTCATATGTGAACTAAATTAGCACATGGTCTTATGCTCCGAGTAGCTTAGACATTTGTGTATCAATCCTTGTTGAAACATTCATCTGGGGATGAGCTAATTGTCTCCAAAGTAAGGCCCGAAACACTTCGTGTGCCAGGGCAGTTTGCCCACCACATCAATGTACGGCCGTCTCCGCCGCGGACATGGCCCCTGTCCTCAACTGGCTTGGCGCTCTGAAGTGGCACCAGGGCGACTCATGCATGCCGCAACAGGTACGTGCCTTTGCAGTCAAGAAACCACACACACACACACACACACATACACACACACGCACACGTACAAGCGACCCGAACGTCTGCTGCGTAAGTACAAGTAAGGCAGTTGCATGCGCTACAGGTGCATACCAAACATATTATCATACAGCATTGAGTGACGAGTGCCAGTAGTGGTGGGTTAAAGAACAAGGGACAAGGCCAAATAACAACACGTTACTTCGAGTGTTATGAAAAATGATGAAGATAACGACGTTGATACCGCGTCGCCCCTGACAAGGTGAAGGCGTTGCGCGCCCTCGCGCGCGTGTGCGTACGATAGCGTGCCGGGATCGATGGAAGCTGACCCGTGGCGGGGCAAATATTCCGGGTCGCAGAAGAAGTCACAGAAATGACGCGGTCGCCTTCGAAAATCCACCCTCCCCGTGTCCGCGTTGTGATTAGTGATGTGCTCTTGTTCCGTTTC
>NC_088653.1:26315521-26323021 GCF_964019385.1 Sycon ciliatum | reverse complement strand
TCATGTGGCGCTGTTGTCCATGGGCAACATCAGAGCTGATCTGAGCGCAACAATGGCCAGTTGGACAATGTACAATGTACATGGCTCGTGTGTCCGGATAAGGCTACCGGCGACTTCCCGTTGTCCTTTGGTGGGACCCTCGAAAGTCACAGCATGCTCCCTTGGGCATGTCGACACGATCGTGTTGATGCTAATCGACTGACCTTGGGGAAAGTGGACACACTTGAAGATTGCATACCTTTGGTCTACACTTGCATGGAGATTGGGATAGTGAAGATTGTCAAAGGCAAAGCAAAATGAAGCTGAGTCAAACGATGTCCCTGCCTGGAACCGATGCTTAGTTACGTCAGAACGTGATAATTATGATTATGTATTGGATGTAATCATATTAAAATGTTGGATTCCCCTGACGTCATGACTACTAAACCATTCTACTGTATTTACTGAAGCTGGGGCAACGGAGTTGCTTCTTGTTTTTACATGTACAAATATACGTCATTGTACATGTACAAATATACGTCATTGTACATGTACAAATATACGTCATTGTACATGTACATGTAGGTCTGTTGTCAATGGCACATCAGATGTTTCACACAGTACAAGACGACCTTTCTGCCATACTCGATTCAGACTACGGCCAATTGCGACCACTTTTTAAGACTCAGACGTATTTGACCAGGGATTGTGTATAAAATTTTGAAACACGACTGCATCACCATGGATATTCAACTTTCAAGTCCACGCGTGATTTTGGCCGTAGTCTGAATTGCCTATTAGACCTTAGGCATTGGCGGATAATGCTCGAAAAGGTGGCACATTCTGCTCGAAAAGCAGTGAAATTGGCAGAACCATACAAACCTTATAATATTATATCTTTATCCACATACCAAACATGCATGAAACGTACCAGAAAAAGTTCCGAATTCTGCCAATTTTTCTGCCGGTATTATCCGCAAAGGCCTACTATTAGTGTACCGGGTAATCAGTGACTTGCGGAATGTGAACTTTGAACAGCTGGGAGGGCCATGGTAAAAATTATCTTTGATTCTCAAGTACGCACGCACCGATTTTTGGCGGCGCACCGACGATTTTTTTATTTCTATGCATGCATATGCGAGCATGAAAACGGTCAATGCGAAAGGCATGAATCCGGGAGTAGTAAAATATCGGTATCTTTCTACTCCCTGGCCTGAATAATAAAATAATTATAAATTAATTATGAACCTGTGACGTACACATGTGCGACCCTATCTTTGGAAATAAAAAAATTGTGGGAATTAAAATAAAAAATCCCTCGCTCGGACCGATTTTCACAGGCTCATGACCTGAGAATCAACTTTATTTTTTTACCATGGCCTAGTACTAAAAATTAACCCCCCCCCCCCCGGGCGTGTTGAGCCCTGGCCCCTGGATTCCATTCTCGACCCATGCCATGGACCATGGTGCATGTACATGTACATTGTACCAGATGACAGGTGAGTGGCTGACAATGACATTGACTCTAGTGGATGTCTGGGCTAGCACTTAGCAGTGGAGTTAATTTTCCTGAAAATTAATGACCTATTCACTTAGACCAAGTAACTTGTAACAGTCAACTTGGCTTATAATGACACTCTGCGGGGCATCAGAAAAGTGTCCTTATTCGCGAAGTGTCGTTATACCCGAAGTCTCATTATTATGTGTCACAGTTGGATGGGACTTTGCTCTGGGCATGAAAATTACGTCGTTATTCGCGAATTGTCGTTATATCCGCAGTCGTTATTAGCGAAGTTGACTGTACACAACTAATACTTGTGTGGCTCAAAAGATGCGAAGATCAATAAAAGGGGAAGCTAGGCAAACAAGAATCATGCAAAACCGAACGCCTCAGTAAAACAGCACTGTACTTCGACTATGACAATAATTATTTTACACAATAAGCAGCCAACACTTTGTTTGTGTTGCCTGATATAGGTCCACCTCACTTGTTTTTCTCCTCAACCCTGATGATGGTTCCTGACCGAAATTTTGATTGAGATATTGTAATTTTAAGCGAAGAGACCACTTGATTTGAAGAATGGTGTGTGTATGGTTGTTCATGTAAGTCTGAGACCGCCAACTATTTATAGCATGAAAAGACGGCGTTTATCAAACAGGAATACACCTATAATACATGTAACATGACATTAAAGCGTATACAGTAACTCGCACATAGCGCATACAGCGTATACCATGCAGTAAACATCAGCGGTACGGCGGAGTCGAGATACACAATGAACGCGGCTACAATGTCATGAGCGGGAAGGCCTTTCACACCTGAGAACTTGTGATTTGTAAGAGTTATATCTGTATGCAGAATATGGCTACCATCATCATCATCAAACAGCACAAGAACACGATTCTTAGACCCAAGCAACTAGCCAACTGAGGTGACGATGTAACTTTGACTTGTAACTGTCGGAAGAAGCAAGTACATGTACAAGTATGCCCACTGAACGATGGACCATGCCTAGCGGAGAGCATCGTGTATAAGGCAAGAGTCGCCACAGATATAGAGAAAAAGGAATTCATTGAACTGATAAGGGGGGTGGGGGGGGGGGTATGTACTTTCTGTACTCTCTGTGTTGTGGTAACCCAGGCGAAACTTCCCGATGACTTGCTGTACCAGTGTTCCGGGTGAGCAGATTGAATGTGATAATTATTTGCTTGCGTCAAAACCGTATACTGACACACGCATTGTAAGCGTCGCGTCGAGTAGATCTACCAGGTGTCAGCATGTACAGTAATGACAGGGGCGCGTCGGAACATCACTTTCCTTCTCAAGTAGCCAAGGTGACCTGTTGTTTGCAGAGAAGATTGAAGACCTGGACTGACAACAGTATGTACATGTAACCCCAGACCGCGTTACCCCGGCTTTACAACTTACTCAAACTCGTGCAATGATAATGCGTGTTGTAGTAAATCAGGCGAACCATCCCAATGACTTGCTGCACCCGGCAGTGCCCCCGGGCGAGCAGATTGGACGTGATAATTCAATTACTAAATTGCGTCAACACGGTCTATACAATAACACATTATAAGTGTCGCGTTGAGTACCAGGTGACAACAGGTACAGTAATGACAGGGCGCGCGTCGGAACAGCACTCTCCTTCTCAAGTAGCCAAGGTGACCTGTTGTTTGATCTACGTGTACAGTGTACAGTGTACAGTGTACACGTAGGACATGTAGTACAATGTCATGATGTATGTGTACACGTAGTACATGATGTGTGTGTGGCCCTTGTATTTGCTGCCTGAAGTGATTACTACAACGTTACCAACAAAGAGGTACTTAGTAGTTGGCCAGTCGCACGTTTCTCCTTTATCCCACAACATTGCAATGTTTTTTCTTTAATTAATAAATCGACGCGGAGACAACAAATTTATAATATCTATAAAGAGAACAAATTCTGCTGTCATCGCCACACTACAACAAAGTCATGAATTAGTTGCGTTAAGATTGTTTTCGTAGCTGCACAGCATGATTGTTTGTCTCACTACACAGTTCTAGCGTTCCAATTAGTTCCTCACCCCTGTTGCACTTAGCTCTCACTTTACGTCTATTGTCTCACCTTTCCTCATTCTATTTTAGCACTTTGTTTTGTTCTCGTAACACATTATTGAATGTATATAAATTATTGATTTAGCATGGTTATTCTTCAGTCACGGCTTTCCACTGATGATTGTGACAAGAAAATTGATTTAGGTAAACCTTCATGACTTTTGTTGTAGTGTGGCGATGACAGCAGAATTTGTTCTCTTTATAGCTATTACTTTAATTAATTATTGATTTATTTTTTACCAGGCGTGGGCCATCCCCTGATCATAAGTGCCAAACATTACAGGGGAAGTTAAGGCAAAAATTAAAATTTCACATAATTATAGTGAAAAAAATACTGCTAGATGTACATGTAAGTAAGATTGTCCCACTACGTTGTAGAGCCATTTTACTCATTGTGCCGAATTTCACGAGTCAGTGAGACAAGCAAGCAGTAAATACTACCTTGTACCTGAAGTACAATGACTGTACATCCCTACGGTAACACCAGTACAGGCGAGCGATCCACACAAGATCTAGGCATGCAACAAAAAGAAGAGCGGGAGAGTTTTTTCGCGAATGCAAAATCAATGTACAATCATGTAGCTACGTAGACTCTTCTACATGATGTAGCAACAGAGACCAAAAGGGGTTTCTTCAACTTTCTTCCGTGACTCCGAGTTTCGTGTTCAGACAAATCAGACAGGGATAGTTATCCATGGGGCGTTGTAGACGTTGAGTGAAGGCAGCGCAGTAACCATACTAATACTACTTAGTAGTGGCTCTCCTGCGGCGCAAACATGAACGCGGGTTTGGAAATCACCTTCATTTGAGGAGATCTACCGACTACGTCACCTCTTGAAGCGGTTTG
Organism: Sycon ciliatum; assembly: GCF_964019385.1. Lineage (NCBI taxonomy): Eukaryota > Metazoa > Porifera > Calcarea > Leucosolenida > Sycettidae > Sycon > Sycon ciliatum. Next base: position 26,318,592 of record NC_088653.1, on the reverse strand, counting down.
CTTGTCGACATTGGTACATGGTGACACGTATAGCGGAGTGCAGTAACTGTTGAAAAATTGTTAATGTAGGTCCAGTCCTAGTTTTATCATTTTCAGGTGGTTAGAACAGGTTTCCAGAAGTTCAGAACGATGGAAATATCCGACGGTTACTTTGCACGAGTCCTTGCAGCCTGGATAACACTGTCGACTCGGCCCAGCGACACAGCACCGCAAATGCAATCGGGAAGAAAAGGATGCGTGTGTATCGATTCGAGTGTATCGCTTTCTTGTGCCTTCAACGCCCGTCGTGTGAGCGAAATTATCACGAGCGAGGCGAACGGATGCTCACAGCACGCATGTAACCAATACTTATGCACACTGTGTGCCTGGTACTCGGCGGAAACTTCGTGATGACGCAGGATTTCCGGGTGAGTGAAGTGTGCCGCTTATGATGAAATAATTCAAACTGCATAGGGTCTCCTGAGCAACGATCAATACTCTCCCTGGAAAATGCGGTCCGGGCCATGATTGGTTGCGGATGGCATGACTGGCAAAGCAATCATGCATATCACGTCGGTGTGTGGTAGCCTCAGGCTGCGTTTGCATGACAAGTTGGCAGGAGTCTTACGTATGGTGGAAAGATGCAGGTGTTTACATGAAAGGAGTTGACCCAGGGAGGCCACTTTTAGTTTATGCCCGGACAAAAGTTCATTTCTGGAGTCCTGCAAGGTCAATTGACTATGCTCTGAAGTATGGTGAAGAAGGGGCATGGGGCCAGGCGCAAGTTTGTCAGTTGACTTCCACTATCTGAATGCAGAGTTCAGAATGTGCATGCGAGGAATACACAAGGAGTCGTCGTACCATCTAGGGAATCACCACGGGGGGGGGGGGGGCGGATAGGGCTACGTGTATTAGTTTCTTTCGGCCGGTTTAGGCTTGGCCAGTTTGCGTACACCAGTGTATATTACTGCCAGTCGCTGGCCGGATGTGAGGCCAACTGGTCGCGGGCCAAATCAGATGCCAGACGGTCAATGGCTGGGTTTGGGGTTAGCAGGCCAATGGCCGGGTTTGGGGTTAGCAGGTCAATGGCCGGGTTTGGGGCTAGGAGGTCAATGGCCGGGTTTGGGTTTAGCAGGTCAATGGCCGGGTTTGGGGTTAGCAGGTCAATGGCCGGGTTTGGGGTTAGCAGGTCAATGATCGGGTTTGGGGTAAGCAGGTCAATGGCCGAGTTTGGGGTTAGCAGGTCAATGGCCGGGTTTGGGGTTAGCAGGTCAATGGCCGGGTTTGTGGTTAACAGGTCAATGGCCGGGTTTGGGGTTAGCAGGTCAATGGCCGGGTTTGTGGTTAACAGGTCAGTGGCCGGGTTTGGGGTTAGCAGGTCAATGGCCGGGTTTGGGGTTAGCAGGTCTCGTCTGACTGTGATGATTGTATGGCACTGGCAATGCACTGACCACCTTGAACTTGCAAGCATCCGGTATCACACACACACACACATATCGTATTAGTTACATTGCATACATACATTTTACATGTACATGTATGGTCCGATGATGTCATCTCGCTTGCAATGCTACTTCTAGTACTAGGATTGCCTGCAATGCCAGGGGATACTGCTAGGGTCATAACCAATACTGTCTTAGTGAGCTGTATTGAATAGCTAGTATATTGAATCTGTGGGCAGCATAAGCACATGGCATTGCAGATACCTTGACTGTACTGTATCAGGAATCGTGCAAGTAACTCAGTCGGAAGTACCAGGGGCGTTGGACACGGTACGGCCACAACGGTATGGACCGTAATACTATTTTCCCCAGTTGACCCATGAAGAAATAGATACACTGATTTGGGCAAACAAATTCCAAAAAATTTCGGCTCGGCCACCCCTCCCCCACGAGTAAATTGTTTGCCAGGTGGCTGACCATACCACACTAAAATACCTTCCGACGCCCCTGAGTATTGAATAGTGTGCACAGAGTCTGTGAGTGGTATTGGCACGCGGCATTGTTCATCCTACTGTCTCAATGATACAATGTCATCACAGCTGTCATATATACACCTCCACGAAACAACAACCATGCTTACCTGGACTGTTATCTGACCCTGTCTACAGTTGTAGGAATATATGAGTGTGTAAATTGGGTAGAATAGCACCGCAACTTGAAGCGTGGCACCTGTAGTGAGTCGAACACTTCTCCAGTTTGTCTTCAAGAGCATTTTAGAACATGCGGTCTATGTCACATTGGGTGTGCGTCCAATAATGTTCAGTCTATGTGAAAGTGAGTACATGAGACGGACTAGCAGGGTTTTTTTAATGTCTTTCTTTGCCCACACTGGAATGTCTAGCGTTAGTGTTTAGTAGAAAAGAAAAAGGACCAAGGAACTACAAGTTACGCAATAATGTGAACTAACACCACCAGTTACTAAACAATCAGCTCATGCGATGACATTGCACGACACTGACCGACGGTACTGACATTCTAAAACTAACTAGCTAACAGCTCTGGTCCTTTTTTCTTTTCTACAAGTATAATCCTTAGCTCTCCATCCGAATCCATTCTTGTTAGTTTTTTTGTTTGTTTTTTAAACTTTGACCAGTATGACTACTACAATATTCCCTTCGTCTTGGTCCGGGGTTAAACATGGGGAAGTTGCCGTACAGGGGTGGGGGTGGGTGGGGAGTGATGACCACACCTTTCGGCATCCGGGAACACAGCTCGCTTGACTCTGTCTCTACTGAGTGAAGAGGACCCACACCTTGATCCAGTGTTTTACTAACTGGCACGACAATGAGCCTCTTTAAGCTGTAGTCCAGCCTGTAGTCCAGCCTGTAGATAAGAATGACATTCATGTAATCCCTGCTTTTGGCCATGCAGCCACTCATTAGGCTCCAATGCTAATCATGATTATCAGTAGCCACAGCAGTAGCAGCGGGAACAGTTGTGGTTAGGTTTATTAAGCACCTACCTGTCACCTTGCAATTTCCTGATGCAATTCAACTCAGTCGACACTTGCTCATCTCAAGCTAAGTTAAATATAGAATTACTCAGTATATGTACATGTATTAACCTTTCCCAAAAGATCAGCCGATTATC
>NC_088653.1:26233021-26310521 GCF_964019385.1 Sycon ciliatum | reverse complement strand
CACTGACCTCCACTGGTCAAATATTTGCCATATTTGACCATTATCATAATTATTTCACCAGTGCCATATTTGACCAGCGCCATATTCACCACTTTTTTTACAATTCGCAACCACACACGCAATGAAACACCATGATAAAATATGTAATATGATTTTTATTGTGACCTCGTAGATGGGAAATATACATGTAGGCCTCGTAAAAGACCTCCGCGGATCTTGGTCTTTAATCAGCCTGTATTTCCCCTATTGACCACCTGCGCTGTCATTTCCGAGCAATAGAATGTTCGGATGGTTCTGCATGCATTCGAATATTCTTTCTGGTGTCGGTATTCTAGAATATTCTGAATATGAGAATATTCCTTTATAATCACTGCATCATTAATGTTGTATGATGCACTGCGCATTGCACGCGTACATGCGTACTGGCAAACTCTGCCACTTGCACTTCGGCACTTCACCTAGGCCATGCTAGAAACTGTTGTACGGGGAAGTGAACACATGTGTATGAAAGGTATGAGACTGTCTTTGCCGCGTGATCCTCTATGATTGGTGCCACAGACCTCACTAAAGATGGAGCGGAAAGGCAAGACACTTGGCAGAAGATAAACACAGTGGAAAAACATTTGGCACAGCTGGGATTTCAGTACAAGAAACCGCCATTGGTTGAAGGAACTCATCGCCTGCATGACAAAGATGTCTGCCAGCATTACGCAGAGCTATCTTCTTACTACAAGGAACAAATGACGCACTTCAACAAGGTATGCTTCTCTTTCCATGGGCAACACAACTTGCGCACACACGCGCTCTATATCTGTTAGTGTGTGTCTGCGTCTGTGTCGCTTCAACTCTCTCACTGTCTCTCTCCGCCGGTCGGCGTGTGCGTCTGTCTGTCTTTCTTTCTATCTCTCTCCCTCTCCCTCTAACTCTCCCTCTCCCTCTCCCTCTCCCTCTCCCTCTCCCTTTCTCTCTCTCTCTCTCTCTCTCTCTCTCTCTCTCTCTCTCTCTCTATCTCTCTCTCTCTCTCCTACAGTGTGGAAAAGTGCCAGTCCATCAAATGGCACATTCTTCGATCGAGTGGGGACGCGCGCATGAGGGCGCTGTACACTCTGCGTCGGAGTAAGGATGCGAAGCTGACAAAGCGATATGCGGCGACAATAGAGCTGGAGTGTGCAGAGGCATCGGTAGGTTCAGGGACTCTCCGTCCACCGTCATCTTCAAGTCATCGTGCAGGGTTGGGTGCTCGTGCTCCGAAACAGCATTCAAAACCCCCGAGGAAGGATCTCCTTCAAACATTTGAGGAGATCAACGGGCAGGAGCAGATTTTGAGGCTGAAGACTCTTCAGGTGCAAGGCAAGTGGTTGGAGTGGACATCGGTGATGTGGCAGGACCTCTTGTGGAAATCCCTTTTGTACGGTGGTACTGGTAAGGATTTGAAATTTCTTCTCGCATCAACCCTCGACGTGCTACCTTCTCCGACGAACCTACGCCGTTGCGGAAACACCGTAGTGGATCCGTACTGTAGTTTGTGTGAGCTCTCAGAGGCCAGGAAATCAGCTCTGAGCTCCGCACCCTTTTCTCCTTCCCCTGCCGGAACGGTGGTCTAGGAATATTAGATCCCACCTCTCTGTCGGCCCAGTACCAATCCTCGCGTGCCATCACTGCTCCTATGGTTGCCAACATCCTCACCCAGAGTTTCAACCTGGGCGACTCTTTGGCAGAGGTCGCCAGCCTGAAGGCCTCTAACCGCAAGGATGTGAACGCAGCTGCCACGGAAGCCCTTCGCCAATTCACCGCCCGAGCCTCCTCTGCCCTCCAGCACTCCATCAACCTTGGCAGTGAGGCGGGTTCGTCCAGCTGGCTCACGTGTCGCCCCCTCAGTCGGCATGGGTTCAGCTTGTCAAAATGTGAATTTCGCGATGGTCTGGCTTTGCGGTATGGCTGGCACCCTGCACGGCTCCCTTCTACTTGTGTCTGTGGTGCCACCTTCTCTGTTGAGCATGGTCTCTCTTGCCCCACTGGTGGTTTCCCGACGCTTCGCCACAATGAGGTACGGGACATCATCGCTGGCCAGCTGAAGAAGGTGGCACACAGCGTAGAAGTAGAGCCTCATCTCCAACCCCTCACCGGCGAGCTTTTCCGCTACCGGACGGCGTCCACCAAGGATCCAGCCCGTCTGGATGTGGCGGCGAGTGGCGTGTGGGGAGGACGGTTTGAACGCGTTTATCTTGATGTACGGGTGTTTAACCCTTTCGCTCCTTCAAACCGTTCCTCTTCTCTCGCTGCTCGCTACCAGAGCCATGAGCGAGAGACGCGTCGCAGGTATGGTCAGAGGGTGCAAGAAGTTGAGCGAGCCTCCTTCGTACCTGTCGTATTCTCAGCCACAGGTGGAGCCGGTCGAGCTGCTTCCGCTCTTCTCAAGCGAATTGCTGCTCTGTCTGCAGAGAAATCCGGAGAGCCATACGCAATGGTGATGGCGTTGCTGCGTTGTCGTCTTGGTTTTGGTCTCCTGCGTGCCAAAAAGGGCAAAGAATGCATACCGGTATATGGCGGTGCGTGCGTGCAGGACCACAACTACAAAATTTTAAAAATGTGCAAATGTCGAGGTGACATCAAAAACCGCCGATTTTCATGAATCAACACACCGGAATTTGAGAAATTGAACATACTTCAGGCCAGGTTGTACACAAATACGCTTCACGTCTACGATCATGTTGCCGCCAAGTCGTGGCACCCCCCTCCGGAGGTCGCGGTCACGATTTGAAACGTGGCCGCGACGTTTTGGTCAAGTTCATGCCGTTGCCATGCAACTTGGCCGCATGGACGCTGGTTTTGGTCGCAGTGTTAGCGCGCCCTTTGCAAGGCGGGAGAGAAGCCAGTTCGCGTTCAGCCCAGACGAAAGTTGGTTACGACTTATCTCCTGTCAGCGGCCTGAGACTGGAAACTTCTTGTCGACTCAGTTAGTGCAAAGATTTCTTTCCCTAGCTGTGTTGCACTTACCACCTTAAGACCAGATAATTATAGTTCTGTACTCTACGAGTCGTAGGATTGTGTTCTGGATGGAGTTGACAGTTTGTACTGAGGACAGATTCAGTGTCAGTAACTCGCGGAAGGACAAGCGGTATGCGGATCTGGCCGATCAATGCCGAGCAAACGGGTGGCAGGTCGTTTCTTTTACGGTTGAGGTAGGTGCGCGTGGTTTCATCCCGGACTCTCTCTCTCTCTCTCTCTCTATCTCTATCTCTCTCTCTCTCTCTCTCTCTCTCTCTCTCTCTCTCACTCTCTCTCTCTCTCTCTCTCTCTCTCTCTCACTCACTCACTCCTTTCTTCCCGGTTGCCGTGCTTGTGACTTTTTTTCCCCTGCTGCCGTGCTCATATTAGTTATCTAACTACAGCTGTATCTTCTTCTTGGTTCTGTTTGTCCGCTTATGATTATATTTTCTTTTCTCTTATTATCAGTGGGACCATTGTCATTAGGTTTAGGCCTGTTTTGGAACTCCACTTTAAATAAAGCCAAACAACAACAACTCTCTTCGGAGGGCTCTGAAAGCGCTTGGGTTTTCTAATCGAAGAATAAAATTTATTTGTAATTTGTGCAGTAAGACGTCTCTGCGAAGCAGCTACATCATCTGGTTGCGACGTCAACAAAAACACTGGTCGGAAGATCCACTTTTCTGGGGTACGAGGTGATTATGCATTTCTAAGCATTTTTTCGTTTCTAAGCAAATGCGTAAAATCAGCAAACCGTCTCGTACATATCCAATGCATGCGGTACAATATTCCAAATATAGCTCGGTCTTCATCTTCCTTTCCCAGCATGTGTTTTGGTCAAGAAGACTAGGTTTGTCTTTATTTTAGAGCAGTTTGTTGCTCTTCGCGATCGCTTCAGTAGCAGAAATAATGTAAAATCGCCCTTTTATGGATCCCGTTTGTGAGGAGCCTGCCGAACCAGGCCCAGAAAGTTCACGTAATAGCAGTAGTAGCGACAGCACTGGATCTGCTAATGGAGAAGAAAGCCATAAAACGACTTCTGATAAAGATATGGCATCAAATATTGAGCCGGATGAACCCAGCACAGATTCAGCTAGCAAGCGAGCAACGCTCGCTGTCAGAGCATTCTATTCTCCTGTAACGAGCTGTGCATTTCGTTCGAAGGCCGCTGCGGCAAATGCATTTGACGTGAGTCGGCAGATGTTCCGACATATAGAGAAGGAACTCGAGGTGTCTGGCGTGTTGTCAAACATCAAGAGTGGGCACCTTCCTCCTCCACCTCTGCCAGATGTTCACGACAATGGTTCAGTGACCACACCATCTGCATCTGGTGGCATAGAGTTTGACATGGCAACAGTGGAGGCTGCCATCAAAGCCAAATGCACACGTCCTGGTGACAATGTCAAGTATGGGACACATGGATTGGTGGGCATGTATCGTGAGGGCGTGAAATGGGCCGTGGAGTCAATGCACACAATCTGCGGAAGGATGGGCGCAGAGCATCTGAGCTGTTAGCCTTGATGAACATCAAAGTGTCTGACACGACACTTCACCTGAAGTTGAGAGAATATGTGGCTTCGCTGGAACCTGATGTTACCGTCGTGAATGTCCAGACACCATGCAGAACTGGCCAGAGAGCGAAGTTGCCAATGCGATATGAAGTCCAACTTGTGGAGTTCGTACAGAAATTACGTGCTCTGAACCTAAAGGCAGGCAAGTCGCTGATAGTTGGTGCAGCTAACCACCTCATCAAAGGAACTGAGCTAGCTGACTTGTTCAAGGACAAGCAAGTAACCTATGCTTGGTATTACTCGTTCAGGAACCGCTATGGCATTAAGATGAAAAACCAGGTCCGGCTGGAAATGGACCGCAAGAGGTGGACAACAAGTGATCACTTCTGCTCCTGGTATGACGTCGTGACGGATGGTATGATTCAGTGTGGCATTGCTGTGAAGAACGACAGCTTCAAGGACAGTGAGCCATATGATATCATGTTCTATGTCACCGATCCAGATATGGTTTTCGAGTGGGACCAGACGGGCTTTACTTTGGACCAGACAGACGACGGAAAGGGGCCCACAGAGAAGACCATGACCGTGGACAGTGATGATGATGGCACGTGCGTAGTGAACAAGTCCAGTGTCCGATGGACCCTCACAGGTGGCTCATTCATGAATGGTGATGCCTTGCCTGGATGTGCCACACCACCATCCAAGAGTATGCAGCTCAGCCTAATGAAGGATCCCCCAAGATCCAACTTGATCGATCCCGAAACTGGTGACCGTCGACCATGCCAGTTCTACCCGCATCCCTCCGGTGGGTTTTCGTACCAACTTGCGCCACTCTGGTTGAAAGAGGTCGTAGGGCCATGTCTCCCGAAGAAGGAAGGCAAAAAGGCATATGGGCTATGCGACGGCTATGGGGCCCATACAACAATGCCAATGGTGACGGCGGCGGAAGAAGTTGGCACGACCATTCAGTTGCGTGTGCCACACACCAGCCATGTATCACAAGTTGCTGATGTAGCGAATTTCCCTGTGTTCAAGAGGAAGGCTAAACAGATGAAGTTGGATCTGCTCGTACAGAAAGTGCTGAAAGGAGAACCACCAAGGTTGCTGGCAGCAGATATGGTTAAGGTCATCAAGCAGCCATGGGAGGATGCATTCCATCCAGACATCAGCCGCAAAGGATGGAAGGAGATTGGCTTTGATCACGCAACAAAAGGCTGCAACCGGAAGCTATACTGGGATCTGAAGAAGAGTGAGGAGTCTGCGCAGGAGAAGCTTGATCGGTCAAATGCCTCAGAAGTCGTTCTGGACACCAGCTGTCTACAATTTCAGCAGAATGCTCGCATTGAGTCACATTCCGACCCCTCCGACTCTTCGGATTCAGGGAATTCCGACTCTGATGCCAATGTTGACAGTCTACGTTTGGGTGTAGAGGACTTCAGGTAAGAATGGGGTTAGTTACTGTAGTTGCAGAGTGTATCCAATGAAGTAATGCATGTTGTACGCTACGATCACAACAGTAATCCTATCCTCTTCAAGTTAGAAATTGATTGTCCCAGCCAATGTACATGTATGGTGTGATGTGCTCTATTCTTTCCAACATTTAGCTGTTATGTTGTGTTGGTTTCAGGCTTGGTCCACTGACGTACGGTGCAGGACGCGCAAAACTGGAGGAGAGGCAGAAGAGGAAGGAGGAGCAGGAGACATTGCGCAAGGAACGTGAAGCGACCAAGAAAGCCAAAGAGCAGCAGAAGTGCGAAGATCGTCAGCTGGCTGCCAAGGATGCAGCAAAGCTGTTGTGGAGCCACCATCACCAGGGCCTAGCACACGCACTTGGTAAACTTCAGAAGAAGCACCTTTCTGCCCTTTTGATTCTCACCAAGTGCCCGGTTAAAGGCAATGAAACGCATGGTGTGTTGGCCTCACACCTTGAGAACAAGCTCAAGAGCGATGACCTGGAGAAGCAAGACAAGAATATACGAGAGCTTGTCAACCTCTTCTACGAAATCCCAGTGTCATGTTCCCCAGCGTCAGCGTCAACAACCACGACCATCAGCAGTCTCCCGTCCCCGGCGGCCACCATGTCGCCATCAGCATCCCCTGGTACATCCTTCTGGCCTAGGAGTGTTTCAACTCCACTACCCAGGGCAACGGTGGCTGTTTCACCTCGACCAGCCTTCCTGATGCAGCCTAGACTCCCACGGCCCAGCAATTACAGCGGACCCAGGCTACCAACTGGATATGCTGCTCGGCCGACACCAAGAGGAAACCCACCATCATCCAGTGGATCCAGTTGAGCTGATGACCATGTGTGGCGCAGGTTTGGACACGTTCTCCTGGCGGCCCTTCGGACAATTTCTTCTTCTTTCTTATTTATTCCGGTTCATTGTTCTGTTCATAGTCGACACGCTACTATGATCTTCAAGTAATCATGCTTCTATGGTGTTGCCAGACCCGGGCCATGCTCTATTTCAATTGTAATGCACATGTTGTGGTTCTTTAAAACTTTTTGGTTTCAGTGGATGCTGGGAAGCCACTTCTTTAGGGCTCTAATTGCTTGCGGAAGACTTTGTTTTTTTGGCATTAGTACTTGTCACTGTTCTAGCGTGTACATGTATGTGTGTAGAATGGAAGAATGCGATGAAATAACACTAAACATAGTCATTTTACACAATGCTTAGAATCTAAAACGTTCATATTCATAGCATCAAATCAACCCAAATGTAATCCATTCCTTGGGGCGTTATGATAGTCATATCCAGTTGAAACTTGGTGAAGATAGATAGAAAGAGATCATCTTCTGAGTGAGGCCAAAAAATGTATACACATGCACACTGACACCCCGATATTGTACGATTTTACAATCATGCTTAAAAATGCATAATCACCTCGTACTGTATGTGGGGCTCCGTTTATTGAGGTGCGTTGAAATTTATTCTCTTTATCTTATTATTTCTTTTCAATAATTTCCCCATATGAGTTCCTATCAGTTGCTGTGAACACCTTGAGTGGAGAGCGTTTGCTCGAGCGTTGAACCGGGTTCTTAATCCACCATACCCAGTTCGCAAGGCTGGGCGGGGTTGTGAGCAGGCTTTCATTTCCACTTTTCTTATTATTTCTGTTTTCATCTCATTACAAAAATTCTGCGCATTTTTTTCTCCATCTGCGCATAAAATCTAGACTGACAACCTGCTTGTTAAATCATGCACCTGCTTGCAGGCGTAAAAACCCTGTTGTAGAGGTCTCAGTCCTCATTTGTTAGACTTACCTGTCTTTATAAACGTTACTTACTCTCTCTCTCTCTCTCTCTCGCTCTCTCTACCTCCCTCCCTCCCTCCCTCCCTCCCTCCCTCCCTCTCTCTCTCTCTCTCTCTCTCTCTCTCTCTCTCGCTCTTTCTCTCTCCCTCCCCCCCTCCCTCCCCCTCCCTCCCTCCCTCGGTCTCTCTCTCTCTCTCTCTCTCTCTCTCTCTCTCTCTCTGTTTCTCTCTTTCTCTTTCTCTCTCACTCTCTCTTTCTCTCTCTCTCTTTCTCTCTCTCTCTCTCTCTCTCTCTCTCTCTCTCTCTCTTTCTCTCTCTCGCTATCTCTCTCTCTCTCTCTCTCTTGCTCTCGCGCTTTCTCTTTCTCTCTCTCTCTCTCTCTCTCTCTCTTTCTCTCCCTCTCTCCTTCTTCTTCTCTTCTTCTCCCTCCCCCCCCCCATCTTCCGATAATTATTAGCCCCCGTTTTCTTTCGACGCGTTTGCTGTGCAGTGAAGCCGAGACCCTTGGTCGGTGGAGCACATCAGACCCGTCACCACGTCCACGATTCATGCCTGCGATGCTGCCATGCTGCACCGCTGCTTTGCATGTCATGATTGGAAGCTGTGGCCTTAGTAAAGAAAAACATCGGCAGTAATAATAGAGCGAGGATGAGGAGGCTTCCTGAAATGATTGGTCAACTGCCCTCAGCCAATCAGAGTCCCGCAAGTGGTTTCTTCTGGGCTTGCTGATGGTTGAACTCTTGTTGTTTCTGCTTGAGGAAGGAAACGAAAAATTCTGCCCGAGAAGGAAGAAAAGGTAAAATTCGTAAATCCCTAAATTTCTGTTGATCTAACCTGATCTTTTGTCCTCATGCCGAAAGTCTGAGCAGATAAAAATTTGAACTCGGATGGTGAGCCAATTTGACTATGGTAAAAAAAGAAGAAGGACAAAATGTTACGAGTTATGACTAACGATCTTATACAGTCAGCGAGTGGTGTCAGGTTGCTGAATGTCTCAGGACTCCTTGTCAGTTTTGTGCCATTTTGTCGCACTCGCTGACTGTATCTGATCTGGTTACATTGGTGGACAGTTAGTCATAACTCGTAACATTTTGTCCTTCTTCTTTTTCACCAGAGATAAAATAATTCTGAAATTCCAGTTTGAAATTAGCTGCGAAATTCTGATTTTTAAAAGGTACAACACACCAGATGGCCACCTGTGTGGTATCCGGGACAATCATCTCATATTCAGAGTACCTCAGTAAAACATATAGACTTTCATCAGCCCTTGAGGTTCGGTACACAAATGCTTCAATGTATACTTTTCTTCTGGTGACGTTGCGGGTTTTTCCCTCAGGAATTTGATGCAATGGCAGCCAGTGTGACGTCACAGCTGTACAGCCGAGGTGTGTACGCATCGCCGTCGGAGTCGCAAGTCAACACGACGGCGTACCAGCTGGTCAGCACAATGTACCCGGCGCAGCTACACATGCAGACGGAGACGCACCGACTGGCCGTGCAACTGGCAAGCAGGTGCCCACGCTGCAGGTATGTCCATGGTATTATGCAAGCCTTGCTTGATAGTCTAACTTGTACAGGTCAGAACTCCCTATAACAACCTCACTGTGCCATAAGCCTCGCTATACCAACCTCTCTGTGACATGAATCTCGTAATAACGACCTCTCCATGGCCTAAACCTCGCTATAACAGCCTCAATCCATGTTACTGAAGGACTAACTTCGATCATTGGTTTTGTAGAGCCCCAGTCTCTAGGAGCTGTCTACATCTGCTTTGTTTCAATGTCCAGCATAAGCGAACGTGTGGATCAAGCATAACTGCTTGGTTCACGCTGCCGCGGGAATGTGTATAATAATAATAATAACAGCCTCAATATGACATAAGCCTCACTATAACGAACGAAATGCAACTGTCCCTGCCGCAACTGCATCATCTCCATACAAAATTTACTCGCTGTAACATAATCCGCTCTTGCGTAATTTTCGCTACAAACACTGTGCGCTTGGGTCCTGTGTGTGCGGACACCTCAGGATAACGTTTAAAAAAAGTCGAACAGTCGAGTGTCTTTTCGGCCCGCATGACTTTCTTTTCTTGAAATTTCTGCTCACGGACTGCTGCATACATTTTCTTGCATTCAACCCGCGTCTTCCTGCGTTCTCCCAACACACCCAACACTACAGGCCTGTATAATGTTCATGTACACATACCGGTACATGCAATGTACTACCCGAAGTACTGAATTTACTTCTTTTGTACTCTATATTCTAATGTATCTTCTACCTCTTCTCCCCTACCAACATACTTTCTCATTTTCCGGACTTACTTAGGAGACTCCCTTCGATAGGCATCTATTTGCCTCTGGAGGATCCGTGAAATAAAAATCAATCAATCAAAAAAGTACATAATCAGTCACAACAAATATAAAAAATATAAATATTTCACGTTTCGCGTCAGACTCGGCTAGAGGCCGAGTTTTCCGCATCCGTAGGAACCCCACCACCCTTCCAGAATCGAGACGCAGATGCAGCTCCTAAACCGGTCGTACATAATCAGTCATAAGAGACCTTTCGCATTTGCTACGAATCAAATGCGAAACGAAAATTTGATTCGGTTCGTAATCGTTTTGTTGAAAACAGACTTCAGTTTTCGCAAGTCGTCATGCAAATGTGCTTGGCAACTAAAAATACGGCCAGTAGCTTGGCGTACGGGTGTTTACGCACACGTGCATGGATCATGGAATCAAGGGAAAAATGTGTACCTGGCAAAACATGCGTAGCTGCCCAAATAAATGTGTACCTGACGGATTCGGAGCGCGCCACGAATGAAGAGGCTTCCATTCGTGAAAACGAGCTCTCCGCAGGGACTCTGACGAATCCTCGAACCCAGGTGACGAATCAGCATTCGTTTCGTATCCGTACGCGTGGTGCGAAAGGTCCCTATAAACTTATCATCACTGATGTAACTGAATAACTGCATACCCTTGCTCCTGCAATCAACACATGCAGTGGACACACTCGAACATACGTACTTCTTCGAGTTGATCAGAGTGGATCATTGGTGACACAATAGTTTTAAATAGCGTAATTTTGACATACGCGTTGCATATTGGTGTACCCAACTCACTATAACATAAACCTTGCTACTTCCCGAAGTACAACATAAATATTGCCATAGTGATGTCTGACTTGTAGGACGATGACAACATGATGATGTCACAAGGCGGACACACTGTACGGAAGTCAGGAACACTGTTTTCCATGCAGTGTGTCCTCTGCCTGTGACCATGCTGTCAGCACCATACAAGTATGTACATGTTGTTACCGAATCTCAGCCATTCCGTTCCCCGGGACGCAGGACACAAAGGACAAGACTTGTTTGTTATGTATGATTTATTTGACATTACGGAAATGGAGACAACACTCAAAGGGACGAACAAGAAGACTGACAAAAGGACTCTCGACTACAAAATCGCACATGCTCATATCACACATGAACGCGACTAGACGAGACAGTTTGGAGAATGCCATCACACAGGAAAACAACACAATCATTTCACAACACCTGCCCCCTTGATGACATTCCACAAAATAATAAACCTACACCACGTTCCACATGCACAACAGCAAAACAGAAAAATCAAAACCAACCAAAAGCTTACATTGTAGCACAACAAAACTGGGCCACGACACAGGGCCAAACCAAGACACAAGAGCCGACGCTCTCAACCAAGCCGCATCACAGGGCCAAACCAAAAACACAAGAGCCAACGCTCTAAACTCAGGCACACAAGGCCAACCGAAACACGAGAGCCAAAGCAGCAACAAATAACAACGTGCGCGCAGCAGCGCAAAATAAATCTACAACGCAAATTAATGCAGAACAACAGAACGACGAGAAGAGCAACATACCGACAACCAAACTCAACAACACAGCAACGAACTGAACAGCGAGAGAAACACGATCAGGCAACACAGCGAGCAAGACAACAACAAGACGAACAACAAAGGACGACACACAGTCGGTGATGCCAGACTCATCCACTGGCCTCTGGCGAGCCACGGCCACACGCTCCATGCGGTACCTGCCGTCCCAGGCTCCAGTCCCCAGCTTCTGCCGGTCCAACCACCTGCTCTGCCTCCTCTTTCACTGTCTTGCGCTCCCACCAGCTCCTCTCCTGACATCCTCCATTCCCAGGCATACTTTATAGTTTTACTTTGTTGTTGACGACGACGACGAACAGTCTCATGACAAACTTACTCATCCTCTGCGTCCCGGGTTTCGGCACCACGTTGTAACGGAATCACAGCCATTCCGTTCCCCGGGACGCAGGGCACAAAGGACAAGACTAGTTTGGTTTACATAATTATTATTGACAAGACGGAAAAAGGAGACAACACTCAAAGGGACGAACAAGAAGACTGACAAAAGGACTCTCGACTACAAAATCGCGCATGCTCATATTACACATGCACGCGACTAGACGAAACAGTTTGGGGAATGCCATCACACAGGAAAACAACACAATCATTTCACAACAATGTCGTTGGTTGACAGCAGCATGTAACAAGGTGGAGGGAGGACACCGTGTTCGGAAACACTGACCTTTCTACAACCATCCACGGTTGGTAGAGCCCCAGAGGGTTGCGACCATCAGAACCGTATGGGTGTTGGACCCGGTTCTGACCCTCTCCATTATAGTGGAGTTGTCTTAGACTTCTCATACCGCCAGTCTTGTATTCTAAGACTGCTCCCCTAGGATAGAGAGGGTCAGGACCGGGTCTAACACCCATACCAAGAGTACATAAACCAGAGTGTGCAACTCTGGAAAGTTCCTGTGGGAGCGTAATTCGTGCAGTACGAAATTTCTAACGGCTTGGTAAGCCACAGACACGGTGAAAGGTTGCGTAACCAGTCACGGTGGTGCAGGTCACTGAGTTTGTCCTGATTTCGGTTTTTTGATACGGATAGCCTGGTGAACTTACTTGTCAGCTGATGTACGCAGCATACGCAGTCACACAAAACACCGAAATCCTAAAACAGGACGCCTAAAATCATGCAAATTTGGGTGATTTCCGGTCTGTAAAACACGAAAATTCGAGCTGTACGCAAGTCGCGGCTTGGCTGACCTCATCAGGGTGACGTAGTGCACGAACGGTCCTGTGTCAGATCTGATATGCACACAGTTGCACACTCTGGTTCATGTACTCTTGCCCATACGGGGCTCTACCAACCGTGGATGGTTGTAGTGAGGTCACTGTTTCCGAACACGGTGGTCTCCGCCTTGTGACATGCTGTCAACCATTAAAGTGTGTGCATGTCCCGAACACTACTACAATTGTAGTACAGCGCTGCTCAATGAAAATGCAATCGTAGGAATCAAGTTTGCACTCTGAACCATTTTTTTTAGTACATGTATGAGCAGATACGCCATGGACACGTTTACACGCTCGGGCTAAACTCTACACTATACAATGTACACAGCGGGCTATAGCTGAGTGTACAAACTGTGATAACTCCGTCAAATTATCTCAGATATCCAATGTTGAGATGCCGCTGGAAAGATCTTGAGCTCAGCTTTCCAGGGATACATAATATAGAGTTATTTGCGATACGACCCGGTATGACCGAGTTGCGGCAAATTAAATGTGGATGGCTGGGTGGACGGCTGGGTGGATGGCTGGAGGGAGAGAGGAAGGAAGGGAGGGAGGGAGTGAGGGAGAGAGAGAGAGAGAGAGAGAGAGAGAGAGAGAGAGAGAGAAGCTGAGAGCCGCTTTCATTATAGGCTATACATAAAATTATTACGTTACAATACGCGTCACGTTTCGGAATTCCATGTACTGGCAGACGTGGTTTTCATGCAGGTACATTCACACAGGCATGCACAGGTACATTCACACAGGCATGCACAGGTTCATTCACACAGGCATACACACGCGGTTCGTACGGCTGAGCGTACAGCTTTTTTGGACACAAACCGCCGGGAACGACCGAATGAATCTCGGTACAGGGGTGTGGATACGTCGTCTACGTTTTGGTATCAGGCACTCGATTTTGGGGAGAGCTGCTCGTCAGACTCGTTTGCTAGCGAGGTCAAGATCTGGTCATGGAGCTAGCTGGGGACCTAGATCTGAAGTGAAGGGACACTGACTGCACTGGATCGTCTCGATTTGATCGACTAACTTGAAGGACAAAAGCTGATAGATAATTATTATGTATGCACATGGCGCATATATCGTGGCACTAATCTAAGTAAAAAAATTAAAAATAGAAAATCAACCCGACCGACCGACCCTGGTACGGATGAGTGAAGTGACACAAAGCAACGAATTAATTCTAGGTGGCCTTACACTGTATTGCGAACGAATATCATCGGTCCCTTGGTATTCGTCCTGAAGAAGTTTGACTGTGTGCTCACTTCGGTGAATCTATACTGCACACAACTAGCCATCATACAGGCGCAAGAAAGAACCCCCCCCCCCCCCCGGAAGATGGAAGTTGAGAGGGCCCGACCCTGGGACCCTGCATGCACTTATGTTGCTGGCCACCCGAAACGAATCCAATGTTAATTTAAGCTTGGTCAGGCGTGCGTTCTTGTGCCGTGATTGCGCAACATTTCAACGCATGGCTCTAAGCGAGCGTGTGTGCTTTGTTATTGTGTACCGCAGGGAGCTCATGGAGCAGGCGACACGACGCTACAACAGGCAGCCTCAGAGAAAGTTCTCCATTTAGACACGAAGCAAACTCGCAGTGCCGGCATGTGGGAGCATCTGGAGAGATGTGTGGGGTCGGTACGAACTGCCTAACGCTACTCAACGAAACACAACGCCAACTCAATGTGCACCGCTACCTTGTGAGAACGTTGCTTGCCAATAGTTCCCTTGAACCATGTGACTGACCGCAGGATGGCGCGTGGAGACACAGCCGGCGGGACTTTCCCCTGCACCTGAAAGCAGAGATGAAGGGCAAGTGGACAAGGCAACACTGATGACACAATGTTGTATGAGCCCTTTAGACCCGTACACATTCCCGTATGTACACACTTCCTTACACATATACATACACATCTGCACATCCCTGCGCACTCCCCGATGACCTTTGCCCTGCTGACCCTTGGCCTCCCTTACTGCATGCACCGCACCCCTTTTCCCGCTCACCCTGCCTCACTTACTGCATGCACCCCTTTTCCCGCTCACCCTATTTTCACTTACTGCATGCACCTCCTTTTTGCTCCATAGCTTTCGTTAAACTCTGAAGGCTGCGCTTGCGCAGTGTGGTTCTCCTAGTAGTTCTCCTCACAGTTGTTCTTCTGGTAGTCCTCCGAGTTGTCTTCTCCTTGTAACTGCCCTAGTCCTCTACTTTAGTCCTCTTTGTGCTCAGTCAATATACCGTATTTCCTCGATTAATGGACCATGCTCGAATAATAGACCATGCTCAAATAGTAGACCATCCTAGAGGCCTCACGGAAAAATAGTAGACCATGCCCGAATAAGAGACCCGGTCTCTTATTTGAGTTCATCGCTTTGCGCATGCGCACTAAGAAAGCACGTGGTGGATCAAAAAGGGACGCTATTTTAGGTTTGCGCAACTACAATTTTTGTAGTGGCTGGTGCTTGTTTTCCTGCATTTTACTTTCGTCAGTGGAGGTTCTTCGAATAGTGTCGTGCCTCTCAAGATGGGCAAGAAAAGGGCGCATTCCCTTGATCTGAAGCACCGTGTAGTCGAGCATTCGAGGAAAAGCAGCATCCCAGAGGCAGCGACAAAGTTCCATGTCACGCGGAAAATGGTTCGCTCCTGGAAGCTTGACGAGGAGAAAATTGCAGCAACTGCAGCGAAGCCGCAAGTTTGCGCGAAAAAGCGCTGCAGACTTCCTGGCGGGGGAAGGAAACTATTGTCTGACGAGGTTGACAGTCAGCTGCACGCTTGGTACTTGGCGGAGCTACAGACACGGAACGCCATATCTCGTCGCATTATGATCCTGAAGGCCAAGGAATTCCGAAATGCACTCATCTCTGACAATCCGGAGCTGGCTGAGCTGAAGCTCTCCAAAGGCTGGCTGGATCGCTTTCCCCAACGCCATCACTTGACAATGCGAAGGACAACAACTGTTTGTCAAAAGCCACCGGAGCAGTATGTGGACAAAATCTGTGATTTTTTTTTATTTTATTTTTATTTTTTTACAAAGACCACTTAATGCCAAACATGAGATGCAGCTAGGGGAAGCACGCACAACCTGAATCGTGGCAGTGGTGGTGAGGTTTAGGGAGCTCCGCCGACCTAGGGTCTCGACATCATAGCCACCTAGACGCACCAAGAGTGGGTGGGGAGGGAGAGCGAGAGAGAGAGAGAGAGAGAGAGAGAGAGAGAGAGAGAGAGAGAGAGAGAGAGAGAGAGAGCGGGAGAGAGAGAGAGAGAGAGAGAGAGAGAGAGAGAGAGAGAAAGAGAGAGAGAGAGAGAGAGATAGAGAGAGTGGGAGAGAGAGGTTGCGAAATTGTTAAAGTAAAATATAAGGAACATTGAAAATATGAGATGATTGGTGAGGTGACTGCAGCCTCAGCTATTTGGCCAGCAAAGTCATAATTGTTACAGTAGGCCAGCTATTACATGAACAAGGGAGCTACTGTGCCGCAACATAGAGCGAGGGAGAGTATATAAGCTAGCGAAAAAACTTCAATAAAGACACTGTCTCAGATGCGGTGTGTGCACTACAGCTGAGGTGGGTGTGGGAGGTCTGCTAGAGGCTCTCCGTCGCCCAGCTCCAGTGGTGCAGCTGGAGGTGACGGTGGACACGGCACTTAAAGGCTTGCAGGCCCTCCAGGTGTGGGGGTCTCAGCAGTATGCTTTGGGGCAGAGCATTCCATGTCTGCACAGCGCTGGCAGGAAATGCGCGAAGACAGCTGTTTCGGGTGCGTGCTGGCAGGTTAGTCGATAGCTGGTGTGGGTGTGTAGGCTGAGCAGACACGCGGGTGGGCTGTATGTCCCGAGGTCGACGTTGGGCACCAGGGGGGAGGATCTTCTTTAGCGGGCTGTCCGCATCTAGGCAGAATAGCTTGTACAAGTATGCAAGCGAGGCCACTGTTCGCCGCAGAGATAGACTAGGGAGCCAGGAGCCCGATCCGATGATGTGGATGGCTCGTCGCTGGATCTGGTCTAGCTTGGCCAAGTGTGAGGGTGGCGCACCAAGCCAGACCAGGGGACAGTACTCCAGCACAGGTCGGACGAACCCATTGTAGGCTCGGAGTCGGCCAGGGGGCTCTAGGATAGCAGGGGCCTTCCGCAGGAAGCCTAGGCGTTGCTGTGCTCTGGAGCGGATCGTGCGGATGTGCTGCGCATATGTCAGCTGGGAGTCAAAGGTGACGCCCAGGAGCTTCAGGTGGCCTGCCTCGCTGACTGGCGTAGCGTCGAAAGTGGTTCCCGGGAGCTGCCAAGGCTGGCGATGATGTGCGATTGTCATGGCTTGGGTCTTGGAGGGCTCAAACTTGATCTTCCACTCCACGCCCCAGCGAGACAGTGCATCCACACCCTGTTGCATGATAGCAGAGCTGCCAGATATGGACACTCTTGAGGTGATGAAGTTGAAGAGCGTAGTGTCATCGGCATATGCTGCGAGGTCCATTCCAGGAGGGAGATGGTCCTCGGCGTCATTTGTGTACAGGATGAACAGTGTCGGTCCCAGGATGCTGCCCTGGGGGACGCCAGCTCTCACCGGGTAGGGCTGAGATAGCTCCCCACCAACAGCTGCGGTTAGGTTCCGGTTGCTCAAGTAGTCGCGGAGCCAGCCAAGCAGGTGACCAGCTACGCCATAGCACTCTGCCTTGTGGAGCACTCCGGTGTGCGAGACACGGTCAAACGCACCAGCCACATCCACTGCGATCACCCTTACTGCACCACCGCTTGCGGCCACCCTGCCCCACTGCGAATTCAATAGGGTGAGGATATCCTGGGTGCCAAGTCTGCTGCGGAACCCATACTGGCTCTGGGAGAGGATATTGTTTGACTCAAGGAATTTCCTGAGGGCACGGTTGACGATAGCCTCCATCACCTTGGACAAGATGGGGAGGAGTGAGATAGGTCTGTAGTTGCTCACATCAGATTTCGATTTCTTCTTGTGGACGGGTACAACCATGGCAGTCTTCCATAGGGTAGGCTGGCATCCTGCCCGAAAGGACTTGGCGAACAGTTTCGACACAGGGACTGAAAGTTCCTTGCTGCACTCCTGCAAGACTCGGCCAGGCAGGCCATCTGGTCCTGTGGCTTTTGCAGCGGAGACCTTCCTGAGCTCGCGCTCGACCGCACAAGGTCGGAAGTGCACTGTGTGGAGCTGCGCATCTGAGCGGCGACGAACTGGTGGGAGCGCGTCTGCCTGCAAGTCATCCGTACCCAAACTGCACTTTGACGAGAAGAACTTTCCAAAAGCCTCAGCTTTCGCTGCGCTCTGCCTGACTTCGACACTGTTGGCCTGGGTCAAGGTCGGGATCTCCGAGGAACGGCTGCTATGGTCACCAGCACGTTTGATCGTAGTCCACCACTCTCGGCTGGAGAGACCTCCAGCGCTGATCTTGCGCCTTACTGTCGCAATGTGGGCCATCTTTACTCGATGCAGAGTGGCGACTGCGGCAGTTACTGCCTCCTTGAAGATTGAAAGAAGTGCAGCATCATCTGGGGACGCCCGATGGCGCCTCCACGCCTGTTGTTTTCTGTCAACACATGCTTGGCATTCAGGAGACCACCAGATTGGGTTGCTGGCTCGCTGCTTCAATACTTTGGATGGTATGAATCGTTTCATTGCCTCTGTGACTTTCCTGGTGAGTTTGTCACATGAGGTGTCAACGTCATCAGTAGCAAGGAAGGACCAGTCTGAGTCGCGCAGGAAGGCGCGTAGGCGGGGCCAGTCGGCTTGCTGGTACCGCCATACTGTGCGCTTGGTCGGACGGTCTGGGGTTGGTGCCACATCAAAATGTGCAACTATCACTGCATGATCGGATTTGCCAAGGGGTGGATGCAGAGGCGTGACGATTCTGCCTGGTAAATCTGACATTACGAGGTCCAAGGTGTTGCGACCACGGGTTGGCTCATGGACGAGCTGCTCAAGACCATACATGTGGCACATGTCCTCTGCATATTCGCCTGCACGTGTCGTTCGACTGCTGTGGAGCCAGTCTTGGTTGTGCACATTAAAGTCACCAGCTAGAATCACAGGCGAATTTCGGCGCGCTGTCGACTCGAGGCCCACAGATATGGCGTCAAAGATGGTGATGTCCGTGTCTGAGCACGTTCCAGGGCGGTAAGCTGCACATATGACCACAGACTGGCCGTTGCACAGCTTGACGCTTAGCCAGATGAGCTCCTGATCAAGCACGTCGATTGTTTCCAGCTCCCGCATAGCGAGGGAAGTCTTAACCCAGACTGCCACACCACCGCCATGGCGAGTCCTGTCACGCCGCAAGGGTGAGTAATAGCCAGGGACCGTCAGCTCTGCTTGCGTAGTACTTTCTGGGGTGAGCTTGGTTTCTGTGATGATGGCGATATCAGGTTGGACTTGGTCTAGGGTGTGCTGGAACTCACCAAGTTTGGATTGCAGTCCGAAGGCATTTGTGAGCAGGAGCGTTAGGCTGGGGGGCATCATTTGGATTGCTGCTCAGTGCGTTCCTTAAATCGCCATGGCCTCGCGTACAGGGGCCTTGGCCAGAAATTCTCAGTTGTGACTAGGGTGAGGTCCTTAGCGTCCACAGTTAGGTGGGCAGACACTCTTCCTGCCTCCGTGGTGTGGAGGCTGCAAGTGTGCACCGTTGCCGTACCCCCTGCTGCAACTGCACGCTGCTGGGTGAAGCTTTTCAGTCCCTCCTCAGTGCAGCTTGAGCTTAAATTGCCTACATACAAAACTGCCCTCCTGGACCTGGGAGGCTCTCCTGACACCAGTTGCCAGCTGTCGTCGTCTAAGACCTCCAGGACTGGCTTGGAGCGATGTTTAGCTCTCCTGCTGTAGGGGCCCTCAATGCCAGTGATCTCAGAATTACTGTCTTCCTCACTGGACGCCTCAGGCTCAGGGTCACTGCCAGTGTCACCCACGCTACGGGGATCACCCGTACTAGCAGTGCACGCGGCAGCCTGGCCTGTGCGGGTACTTCGGGTACGATTTATTGACGATTTCGTAGATCTACGCTTCGTACGCTGGCTCTGCTGAGAAGCTTGAACATTTGGGAGAACACTTGCCTTGGCAATGGCGGCTTCCTTGAGGGAGACAACTTCCTGAGTCAGGCCTGACACTTGCCGCGACAGGTCATTGATTCTTTTGTTGAGGCGATCCTCGCGATCGGCCGACTCGGACGCTAAGTTCGCCAGGGTCTTGATAACCTAAATCACAGACGACTCAATACCCGGGAGGGAGCACAGCAGTTTCGTCTCGACCTCTGAGAGCCCCTTGAGGGCGGCCTTTGTAGCTGGGGGCATGGCCGCCAGAGGTGGGTCAGCCCTACTACACGATACTAACTAACTAATACTGCTAGTGGTCCTCTTGGCCACGCCGACGGGCTGCCAGAGACTGAAAAACTGCGGAGCTCAAAAATTTGCTTCCATTTCATTCTCTACGTTCGACAGATGATGAAGGAATCAACTTACAAGACGCAGTTCGTGTATGGTGCCTACCAGACATCTGTGTGGCTCGACCCCCCTTCCTCCACGACCATTGCACCAGTTGGAGCGAGAGACGTGCGTGTCAGAGGTACTGGTCATGAAAAACTGCGCATAACGGTCATGCTGACTGGCAGAGCCAACGGAAACAAGTGTCTACCATTTGTCCTGCTCCCAAGAAAACGCGTCGTGCAAGACGTTGCCAGTAAGTTCTCAGGAAAACTGGTGTTGAAGTGGGTGGGGAAGTGCTGGATGGACGACAGCCTAACTGAGTCTTACCTTCGTGACGTGATTGGACCGCAACTCTTCGACCGCAAGTTGCTGGTATGGGACGCATTCAGGTGTCACACCAGTGCCAAAACGAAGGCAACTCTCAAGTCGATGCGTGTGGCTACGGCAGTGATCCCAGGTGGATGTACAAAGTTCATCCAACCAGCGGACGTCTCATGGAGCCGCCCATTCAAGCTGTCAATCCAGAACCAGCATGACGAGTGGCTGAGCAAGGGAGACCTCCCGACAACTGCTGGTGGAAACACCCGTCCTCCTGCCCTTGACGTCTACCTGCAGTGGATCGTGAATGCCTGGTCATCCATTTCCTCGGAGGTGATCGTACGTTCCTTTCATGCCTGTGGCCTGTGCTTGAACCCAGATGGAACTGAGGATGACAAGATCCATGCCTTCAAGCCCGATGGTCCATGCCCTGGGGGTCGTACTACTCTGGAAGAGAAAAAGCGCCTTGGAGAAATTCCAACAGAGGCTGATGACACCTTGGCTCCAATGGATCAAGCAGCAATCGAACTCGACGGAAGCACTACAGAAGACATTGCAACATCGGACGACTGTGACAGCGACAGCTGTGATGATGACGACAGTGGTGATGGTGCTTGAGACACTGACAGCAACAAAGAATTGATTATCGGCAATCGGCTTTCAAATGTATTGCCGTGAGTCGCAAATCTCCCTTGCATTCCCCTATTTCTGCTAACCTTCGATAGCCCACTCAGTTTCCATCTGTTCCATTATGCTCTTACAGCTTGATCCACTTCTTACATAACTGAACATACCGATAATTCGTTCTGCTGGTGAACTTCTATAGTATGACGTGTTAAAAATCCACCATTTCCAGCGATGTGCCGATGATAATATAGTGGACCGTGCTCAAATAATGGACCATGCCCAAATAAGAGACCGGGGGTCCAACCCTCTCCAAAAAATAAAAGACCGGGTCTATTAATCGAGGAAATACGGTAACTGTTATAACAACCCACAATTCCGTGCTGCCGTATAAAGAGTGTGATAAAGTAGTAGTAAAGTAGAGTACAGTAGTTCCAGTAAGATAACCATATATAGACGGCGTACATTAGAGAACAACAAGACTCCAAGAGAGCATGCTAGGCACCGGCGGATAATGCTAGCATAATAGAGAGGTTTTGCATTCCGAATTTCGGAATATTTTTCGACTGTGCTTTTCCGAAAAAAGTGCGTTCCGAAAAACGGCATTTTCAGTGTTTTGCATTCCGAAAATCTGATTCGACTTCGTTTCCAAGGGTTGCCATGCAAAACAAAATGCCTCAGAATACATGCTCTGCACCTCAGAATACATGTTCTGCACCTCAGAATACATGCTTGCATCTTGTATTTATACACCTGCAACCCAACGCAACTCGTAAAACGCCAAGTTTTGACTAATTTCTGGGCCAGTAACCTGATAACATCTGGCAACAGTTTACGACATGAATTTACATGTTGTAAGACTTGCTGGTGGAACATTCTTTTTCAAAAAGTGAAATTTTGAACGGAACCAGTGCACCTCAAAAACGATTCTCTGGCTAGATGTACTAATTAAGCATTATGTTGTAAAGTTTCATTACACTTACTGGCTAAGCAGGCAAACGGAAGCTCCTCCGAATTTGGTTTCACCATTCTGCTTTGTAGCTGGTTGTCTTTTACTTGAAAGGCATAATGAGTCTGAAAAGTAATGAGGTTGGATTGCCGAGACCAGAAGTATGGGTCGTTGGAGACATGGACTCCAGGTTTAAGTTTGTGGAGCAAAATAGACAGAGTTTCTACTTCAAAGCCATTGTCAAAGTCCAAGAGTCGTGCATCATAACCGTACTTGTCTATGCAGTGTTTTGTAGCGTTGTAATGAGTCATCTTGCGCAACCTGCGGCTCAAAGGGTTAACCGGCACAACGACATATACATTATTCCTGTGGTACTGGGATGAAGCTGTAAGTATTCAAATGCACAACGAGATAGAAGTTAAACACGTGCAAGCAAACACATGCTGTCAGATCACTCTGCCAAGCATTTCAATCCAAATTCTAATTGTGAAATTGGTGCTGGGACCAGATTTCTTATACCAACTAGTTTATGTGGACCGCATGCAAGAGTCCATAACTTCCAACAGTTTACAACTCTTGATCTCTGCCACTGTAGATTTACTCTGCACGGAATTCCTACATTACGCCATGTTCATGTGTTGTGTGATCATGCATCATCTAATACCTGATGTCAAATCTGACATTTGGGCCTTGGATGAATTTACAACGTCCTCTGTAGACATATACATTGTGACCTTTTTCAATGATGGTTTTCCAAAGGCTGCCATCGACAACCCACCTTCATGTCGAGGTATGTTTGGTTGATCCCGAACAAGTTCTCCATGGAAGCCATGCATGTGAGGTTGTTGCCGACAGGAACTCACGAGTCAAGGAAAATTGTTTGCACGTATTCTGACACCGTGACAAAGTGGTGCTCGCGCCTGGAAGGTGGAGTCACGCAGCACTCACTGCCCTGAAGCTGGCCAGGCTCTCTGTCCTTACGGCGTGGCGGCGCACGGCATCATACAAGTACGCAGAATGAGAACATGAATAGTTTGGAGTTGACAGGAGGGCATGCACATCGAAACCACGCCTTGTCAACGACCCGTTCTTGCTCAGTTTTAACGACCACACTCAGCCAAAGAACAAAACAACAACGAAGCACAACGACACACCAACGCTGATGTGGCATCGCAAATCCCGTACCGTTCACGCAGGCACTGGGTTGCAACAGAAAAAAGACGCGCTGCAAGCGTGCCAAGCAGCGAGTGAGTACAGAACGCGTACTAATGCCAGTCATGGCAACGGAAGATAAAATAATGGAGATCGACCCGCGCATGGTTCGATCGAGAGCAGAGTACAAAAAAGGCACACATTCAAACTGTGAAGAAGCAGAAGAGGAAAAACGAAAATGAACACTTGTGTCGTGAAGTGCTTCTGTCCAAGGGTGCTCGCACCCGACGGGGTGACAGCGCCCCTAGTTAGACAAATACAAGGCAAACGAAATAGAAATTAGCTGAGTCACAGCGCGGGACTCCGAAACGAAAAACCGGTGAGTATGTAAATATTAATTGTTCGTACCTGCTGTACAACGTAACAATTGCTCAAATTCATAACGTAATTTCAAACTAGCACTCGTAGAATTGTAGTGCGAATGTGCCACTCGATTATAGTAACAACGACAAAGAGATACTCTTCTAAACAATGAACCTGCTCCGCTCGATGAAACCTTTCAGTCGTCGTGAAACCAGGGCAATGTCCTGACCGGAATGTTGACGAACTGGCCTTCTTCGCTTAACTTCCGTCAGACATCTACTTTTTCGCAAAGTGGAATCTTGTGAACCTCCTCGAATCCGTTGTAGAATTCCCACTGCATTGCGTTGGTTTGCGAGCTACTTCACGGACCGTCGACAGAGAGTAGTTCTGGCGAGTGGGCAGTGCTCGGGCCTAACTGCATGCGAGTGTGGAGCCACTCAGGCTAGTGTACTGGGTCCTTTGCTGTTTTCACTATTTACCATGGACATCCATAGCGTCACCAGCCCAGCACACTCCCAGCTGTTTGCGGATGACATCCTTCTCGACACCGCAAGCAGATCCGTAGCAACCCTAAATCAAGTCTTATCAGTTGCTGTGTCAAACTTGGCTGACTATCTACACGGGAAAGGCCTGGTTTTAAACCCTGACAAGACGCAGGTTTTAGCCATCGAGGCATCACGCCGTAGTACCCTGGAACTCAACGTTAACTGCAACGGGACGCCTCTTACCCAGACCACCACTGCTCGCTTTCTGGGCTTACAGATCGATTCCTGTCTTCGGTGGGAAGCGCAGGTCTCCAGCATAGTACGTAAAACTTCCCAGAAGCTAGCCACCCTGAGAACCATCCGCCCGTCCCTATCTGAACGCCAGTCGCTCCTCTTCTATAGGGCTTGAAAGTGCTACGTCACAGCGTAGCAACAATTTCAAAAATTCAAAAACTGGATCCACTTGGATCCAGTTTTTGTATGGATCCAAGCACATTTCAAGCGGTCTTACCCACAGCATGGTGATGTAGCCAGTGAAACTGACTGATTTGGCTACTGGGGGTGGGGTTACAACTGGTGGCGAAATAAAAGTCACACCTGCATGCGACATGAGTGGGTTGCTATGCATCCACATACTTAGGCAATAGCAAAGTCACACCTTAGTGGATCCAAAAATAGAAATCTGCTGTCAACTTACTACTCCCTGGCCGTTTTGGCGTCATCACTTTCAAGCCCTATTCTGCCCTTATACTTCCTGACATGCTTTATGGATCAAACGCGTTCTTCTCTGCCCTCACGGCTCAGCAGCGGCACCAGCTCACTGTCCTCGACAAGCGATGTGTTCGCTGCGTAGCCAATCTGCCCTTCCTGTCCCATACCACTCTATATACACTCGCCTTTCCCTGACCCCTGTAATTGAACGTGCCAAATGCAAACTCCGTTTCCTTATGCACCGTGTCCACACCAGCAGCATCAGCCCTCTTCTGAAAGGTAGAGTAGCCCTCCAACTTCCCAGTAACACCCGTGGCAATGACAATTGCAAATACGTTGTTCCGCTAACTCGGCGAACATCTGGGGACAGCCGACCATTGGTTTCCGCCGTGAAGCTTTGGAACACCCTGCCACAGGAACTCACGTCCACTCGTCGTCCAACCCCGTTTAAAAGATTGCCGAAAGTGTTTTTCTACTGTCAATATGGCCGAATAGCACCTCCCTCTGGCCTAGGTCCTCATCTTCCTATTTCTCTCTGATTGTTCGTTCGAACTTGACTTGTAATTACCGGTACAAATACTTCCTATTGACTGTTTTCTCATTTTCTTAAGTGCAGCTTTATCGAGCCACACTTTTTTTATTCTATCGCAATCATCAAAAAATCATCAAAATTTCAAGAAGGAGCTTCGAGCAACATTTGATTTTCTACAGCGCTGTCGCTAGTTACGGGTAAAAATCGTCTTTGGGACAAGACAAGGCGGTCGCTGGTCGCGTTCAGCAGGTAGTCGCTAGTCACAGTGCATTTTGAATGTGAGACCGTCCGTGCCTGGCGAAGTGGTCGGTAGTACCAGGCTGGTCGCTAGTCACGGTGGTCTTAAGTTACAGGTTTTACTGTAGATGCATAAATGATCCTAGACTGAATTATTGCTATGTACCATAGGTGGCGTGCAGTGATTGACAGTGCTCGTCCCATCACTTTGTGCATAAATTTTCGGAAATTGGGCGTTTGTTACCCAATCGCTTATTACTTTTAAATATTTACTACGACATGCATAGCTCATTATCCACATGTTCGTTGCGTCTCTGTGTTTTTCACTGTTTTTATTTGACATTATCTTTCTTTACGGAGTTGTTGTTCCTGTTCATTTTGCTACTCTTTCTTTTTCCCTCCCCTTACTTTATCGCCGTGGTTGGCAATCACCCACTCTCTTAACATTGGCCGGTGTTTCCACCGAGTCTTGAGATGTTGTAATAAATAAATTATATAGCCTGATGTCCGTGTGTGTGAACCCGTTTTCTCGGATGACAATCTGAAGCTGAACGTGGCAAAAACTCAATATTTCACTGTGACCAAGGAAGATGATTCCTGGAAATCGGTGAAGCTGCTGGGGAGTATGCTAGGCACAGCAGAAGACATAGCAGCCAGAGTGTCTGCTGCAAATCGGGCATTTGCAAGCATTCCATGGAAACGCCACAACCTGAATTCCAGGCTGTGTATGTTTTCCTGCCTGATATTGCCTGTCTTGCTGTATAATTGTGCGCTTTGGACCTTATCGCAAACATTAACCGACGTCGTCAATGTATGGCACCGGAAAAAACTACGTACCATCATTGGTATCACGTACCCACAACGAATCTCGAACACAGCGCTGTATGCCAGAACCGAGCAGACCCCACTATCCCAAGTCTGCAGGCAACGGAGACTGCTGTGGTTCGGCCATGTAGTGAGGGAAGGCGAAGAATCGTCCTCGTTCCAAGCCCTCCTAATGTCAATCAACACAACAGACATACGACGACCCCGAGGACGACCACGTCTGAGATGGATCGACGTTGTCAAGAAAGACTTACAATGCATTAATCTGTCGCTTCTGGATGCTGTGCAATCTGCTTCTGATAGAGCTGCTTGGCTCGAAATTGTTAACAGATGCGTTGACCTCATGCAATGAGTGAAATGCGAACTGTCATTATTATTATTATTATTATTATTATTATTATAGCCTGATGATCGGGGTGATACGTGAAACTCAGAGTTGTGACAAAGCTTCCAATCTCTCTTGTGTATCCAATCGCTTTGAAACTTATAATTACGAGAAAAATGGCAGCAGCTGTAAGATCAATGTTCCGAAGAAACTTCTCAAATAGCTCAAACCAAATTTGAATTATTCCCAAAATATTCTAGAGGTCTATACTTTTGAAACACACTATGGCACCATGGATAGCTTCAGTACTCATACCTATACTATTCATCAGTTACCCATCATCACAACTGGGCACAAACGTTATCACTTTTCGACATACTAAATAACGGAATTCGTCATCCAGAACATGAGCCAAATGTGAATTTGCAACTGAATAGAGCGGTTGTCAGTAGAGAACAACTGAATAGAGCGGTTGTAAGTAGAGAACAACTGAATAGAGCGGTTTTAAGTAGAGAACAACTGAATAGAGCAGTTGTAAGTAGAGAGCAACTGAATAGAGCGGTTGTAAGTAGAGAACAACTGAATAGAGCGGTTGTCAGTAGAGAACAAATGAATAGAGCGGTTGTCAGTAGAGAACAACTGAATAGAGCGGTTGTCAGGAGAGAACAACTGAATAGAGCGGTTGTCAGTAGAGAACAACTGAATAGAGCAGTTGTCAGTAGAGAACAACTGAATAGAGCGGTTGTCAGTAGAGAACAACTGAATAGAGCGGTTGTCAGTAGAGAACAACTGAATAGAGCGGTTGTCAGTAGAGAACAACTGAATAGAGCGGTTGTCAGTAGAGAACAACTGAATAGAGCAGTTGTAAGTAGAGAACAACTGAATAGAGCGGTTGTCAGTAGAGAACAACTGAATAGAGCGGTTGTCAGTAGAGATCAACTGAATAGAGCGGTTGTCAGTAGAGAACAACTGAATAGAGCGGTTGTCAGTAGAGAACAACTGAATAGAGCGGTTGTCAGTAGAGAACAACTGAATAGAGCGGTTGTAAGTAGAGAACAACTGAATAGAGCGGTTGTCAGTAGAGATCAACTGAATAGAGCGGTTGTCAGTAGAGAACAACTGAATAGAGCGGTTGTCAGTAGAGAACAACTGAATAGAGCGGTTGTCAGTAGAGAACAACTGAATAGAGCGGTTGTAAGTAGAGAACAACTGAATAGAGCGGTTGTCAGTAGAGAACAACTGAATAGAGCGGTTGTCAGTAGAGAACAACTGAATAGAGCGGTTGTCAGTAGAGAACAACTGAATAGAGCGGTTGTCAGTAGAGAACAACTGAATAGAGCGGTTGTCAGTAGAGAACAACTGAATAGAGCGGTTGTCAGTAGAGAACAACTGAATAGAGCAGTTGTAAGTAGAGAACAACTGAATAGAGCGGTTGTCAGTAGAGAACAACTGAATAGAACGGTTGTCAGTAGAGAACAACTGAATAGAGCGGTTGTAAGTAGAGAACAACTGAATAGAGCAGTTGTCAGTAGAGAACAACTGAATAGAGCGGTTGTAAGTAGAGAACAACTGAATAGAGCGGTTGTAAGTAGAGAACAACTGAATAGAGCAGTTGTAAGTAGAGAACAACTGAATAGAGCAGTTGTAAGTAGAGAACAACTGAATAGAGCAGTTGACAGTAGAGAACAACTGAATAGAGCAGTTGTAAGTAGAGATCAACTGAATAGAGCAGTTGTAAGTAGAGAACAACTGAATAGAGCAGTTGTAAGTAGAGAACAACTGAATAGAGCGGTTGTCAGTAGAGAACAACTGAATAGAGCAGTTGTAAGTAGAGAACAACTGAATAGAGTGGTTGTAAGTAGAGAACAACTGAATAGAGGGGTTGTCAGTAGAGAACAACTGAATAGAGCAGTTGTAAGTAGAGAACAACTGAATAGAGCGGTTGTCAGTAGAGAACAACTGAATAGAGCAGTTGTAAGTAGAGAACAACTGAATAGAGCGGTTGTAAGTAGAGAACAACTGAACAGAGCAGTTGTAAGTAGAGAACAACTGAATAGAGCAGTTGTAAGTAGAGAACAACTAAATAGAGCAGTTGTAAGTAGAGAACAACTAAATAGAGCAGTTGTAAGTAGAGAACAACTGAATAGAGCAGTTGTAAGTAGAGAACAACTGAATAGAGCAGTTGCAAGTAGAGAACAACTGAATAGAGCAGTTGTAAGTAGAGAACAACTGAATAGAGCGGTTGTCAGTAGAGAACAACTGAATAGAGCAGTTGAAGTAGAGAACAACTGAATAGAGCGGTTGTCAGTAGAGAGCTCCCCCCCCCCCTCCCACCCCGCTTTCAGTTTCAGTGCAATTTCGTGATGTCCACCACTTTCTGAGTCTATTCATAAGTTTGATGGAATTATTCTTTGACTAGAAAAACGAATCTCTTTCAACGCTCTGATAAGGGAATCTAGTATGAAGCCATGTAAACCTACATTCATTCCCCTGGCTTTGATTGTCCAGATCGGCTTAGCACCTGTGTTTTTGTGTCACGGAGTTGTGACTCAGCACAAACAGCCAACTCCATTCAGCATACAATTCTACGACTCGTAGAGTACAGAACTAGAATATGGTTCTGTACTCTACGAGTCATAGGGCAGATATCTGATCTGAGGGTAGCAAGGTGCACCACAGCTGGGTACAAGGACACACTTCACGCTCCTCAACATCATCTTTAAAGTCTTTGGCTACTCTTCATGTACTTTCAAGCCTTATCCTCCTTATGCTGTTTCTATCATCCAGGTGACGTTGCTTGACAACATTATAGGGCCCGGCGGATTCTGCCGGCAGAAAAATTCGCAGAATTCGCTATTTTTTCTGCTAAGTTTTATGCGTGTATGGTACTGTAAAACGGGTAACTATTGCGACGTAAAAATGTTTGCGAATTTTGCGAGAGGCCGCGAATATCAAACTTTGAACAACGCAAACTCCCGCCATATAAAGATCAGTGCACGGACTGACTCGACTGTGTAGAACGACTGTAGAATGACTCGCAAACGCTAAACAGCGCAAATCAGTCTCAATTTGTAAAACGTAGAAAGAAAAAGGATAGTATGGATACGAGTTAAGAGTAACTCTCCATCACTGTAACATGATACTATATACAGTCAGAAAGTGCAATAACTAGGCACAAAACTGACAGAGTACTGAGACATTCGACGTCCTGACACCTAGCTTCAACACATCTCCCTAGCGCTAACTGACAGCCTTCCAAATTGGAAGGTTCAAGGTTATGGAAAGACCAAATTCTTTGTTCCGTTGGGACTGTAGCTTTTGCTCGTTTTCGTTGCGCTTGCCTTCCCCTCTTTGGTCTTTTCATAACCTTGAACCTTCCAAGTTCAAAGGCTTTAGGTTAGCGCTACGGAGATGTGTTAAAGCTAGGTGTCAGGACGTTGAATGTCTCAGTACTCTGTCAGTTTTGTGCCTAGTTATTGCACTTTCTGACTGTATAATTATAGTATCATGTTAAAGTGATATCCATATGTCCTTTTCCTTTCTACAATTATTTCTGGCTCAACATCCGAGTTTCAAATTTGTAAAATGCAAACATTTATTGTCGCAAACATTACCCGTTTTGCAGTATGTGAATAAAGAAATGGAGCAGAATTCGAGGAATTGCCCGCCATAAGGTTTGTATGGTTCCGTCAATTTCACTGCTTTTCGAGCAGAATCCGCCGGTCCCCACCTGATTATGCCAAACAGTATGCCGGCATAATCCGCTTTACCCCTTAGTTTGGGCCTGGTCTGATTTTGGAATTGTTTTCACTGCTTTCAGGTTCGGCCTCATTTTCGCTGTGCTGCGTTGATGAGTCCACATGCACAAAGAACGAAACAGCATACTGTCCGCAGATTGAGGATATGCATAAAATTATGTAAGCGAGCTCATCTCGTAGTGTAGACATACTTCAAAGTACAAACAAATTCTCGCTTGCAAACTACACTGGGGTCACATGATGAGATACGCAGTGTTTTCACACACCTGGTACCTGGTACCTGGTAAACACTGCCATTACGGTCACGTGTCCCCTTGCGGGGCCGACAATATGGAACGACGAGCAACGGCAGTCCGCTGAGAGAGAGGTACTAGGTCAGGGACTCAGGGACCATGTTCGAGAGAGCCATCCCTGGCAGCGATCTGGCTTATCATGGGAAACGATTCCTCTCACGGCTGCCGCTTGAAGTGGTCCGTCACTCTCCACAACTGTCAACAGAGCGAACATTCCATGAGCCAATGCTCAGAGTCGTTCCAAGTCGTCGTCTTTTCACACACACACACACACACACACACACACACACACACACACACACACACACACACAAAATCTCTCTCTCTCATGCACCCACATGTACACCCCCACTCTTCCACACTCACACCAAACCACATAATGCGCCATTATCCACACTGGTATCTGCCATGGAACACAAACTACCCAGCCCTTTGGCGAGACACAACTCCCACTGAAACCTACATAATTCTTGCGTCGGCTCTACATGTATCTCCCATGTTGGTTATAGCAATATACCTCAGCCATGAGACTTGCACTAGGGTCCGGCGGATAATGCCGGCATTATATTCGGCATTATACGACTATCCGAGAATCAGAGAATTAGAAAGGAACAAAACGAGCATTATGTGAGGTTTGAGCGGTATAACGAGTTTCATAGTGGATAATATCGGGAAATCCCAGGCTTTTGGCAACAATCGGCTACAAGCATGATTATGAGATGTTGTTCGAAGATTGGGTTTTGCCATGAAACTCTGAGTAACAACGAAACAGCCCTATTTTACTCCTTTTGTGTACCTGTTGCGTACTACGCTCCGCCCAGTCCGGGCGTTTGAGCACTATGCATTGTACCGGCGGATGATTTTGTGCTTGTGTCGAAACGTATCACCTTTAGCACTAACGCTTCATAACTATTGCTACATAAAAACGTTCTGATCGTAGCGATGTGGTCAGGTAAATGTATACAAGCCATTTGTGAACCATACCCAACCGAGGCCGAGGCAGTTCAAGCACAAATCCGGAGAAAATATTTACGAGGTTTCTTTTACTTTTAGAAAAATGGAGAGTTTAGTTGTGCCAGAGGCTCTGGCGATAGCATCTCTAGCGATACTGAAGTAGACAATGATGCATTGCTAAATTTGGACCAGGATGAAGGAGCGGCTATAAACAGAAAGAGCTCGTTCCAAAAGAACTGCCTTTGCCGAGTCCAGCTCAGGAGGCTTGAAAAGAACTAGAATTTCTCATGGACTCAGTGCCAAGTCGATTGCTCAGCAGCGCCTGTCCTATTTTACTGATGAAGCATGTACAGTTAGTTGTGGACGGTTGTAATGCCAGGCCTACAGTCATCATTGACTACCTGAAGAAGGCCATTGGCCGAAACGTTATAATGGAATGGTTCGGAAATTTGCAGAGTATTGTGGAATGGGTGAGTTCACCCAATTGTATCTACTATGAAACTGCAGGAAGCCTCCAAACTTCTTCTATAGTCAAATGCTATCAAAAAGGAAGAGTATTGTGGCAAGCCATACGTCTACACGCCATCTCAAGGAGAAGATGAGAGTGCAAGCAAAGGATGTAGAGTGGCAAAATTACTTCTGACCACGTGTTTTCAGGATTTCCGCAAATGGAAGGGCTCTCCATCTGAGACCGGATCTCAGGAGCTGGCCTCACGTCTGGTGTTTCAGATGAAGACATTATTCACAGAGTGGACGCAGTGACAGCTTGTCTGCAGGCAGGGATACTATTTGCCAAGGTAAACTTCATCCCAACAATGAATGACTACCTGAAATAATGGTTTCATCTCTCACTAAATGGATAATTAGGGGAAAGATTTGATACGCCCACTATTCTGCCACACCTCTGCATCAAGGGTGGAATGGAGAGCAATCAATGGAGAAGCGATCATGCCTTATAGTCCCAAAAAGTGGTGGAGCTCGTGAGAGATAAGGTGGCAACTTCAGATGCAGATCGACGATATGCATAATGTTCTGGAAGTTTGACAATGTGCAGACTTTCTTCCATTTTTGTCCCAAACCAAGAGCATTATATCCCTTGCTGAAGCATTATACAGGTCCTCCCTCATTATAACGAGTCCGAAATCCCTGGCGAAACGGCTTCTTTACAACTATTTACAGGTCCGGTTACAACATAATCCGTAAGTACATAAAATTCGTTATAACGACCCTTTTCCCAGGTCCCTGGAGTGCCAAACCTTCAGTATAAGAATGATAATACTGACCATCCAGGACCAAGGCCAAAACACGTCGGATAAAGCAGAAAGACGAAACGTATTGACCTATGTATTCGTGAATATGGACGATCCTTTGCATTCAAGAAAGAGTTATTTTGGAGATTTTCAATTATCCAGTGTAGCTAGCGAATAGCATTATTATGCTTTATAGTCTGATGAGAATTTTTGAAACACGAAACTCCGAGTCACGAGAAGGATTTTTGGTCTCTGTTGTTCTGCCCTGTGTGGTAAGCTCTGCCCTGTGTGGTAAGCTCTGCCGCTTGTTGAGGTATTGAGCACTGTTTGCAGCAAAGACTACAGACACTTTGTAAATATGTAAGTTGGTCACAATGTGGAATGTTGGCACGTGATCAAAAAGTCTACGTGAAAGGGACTTGGTTAGACAGTAGTCCATCCAGTATTCAACAACAGCCGCTCAGCTAGTCGTAGTGTTAACCAGTGTTAACCAGTGTTAGCCAGTGTTAACCAGTGTTAACCAGTGTTAGCCAGTGTTAACCAGTGTTTAACCAGTGTTAACCAGTGTTAACCAGTGTTAACCAGTGCTAACCATTGTTTAACTGGAACGTGTTTCCCATTTGCACCCAAGCCAAGGAGATCACCCACAATCTGTGAGTTTACATCTGTGAGTTTACATGAACAATAACAGCAAGTCACACACGTGGCAAAATACCTTGCTGTGCTGATTGAGGACCAGCAATTTGGGCACCTCACATCGAGTTTCTAGCGAAAAAATTGGCGGTGACCACTGGATAGCCCTTTCCCAATGATGCTCGCTACCTTTTTCGCAACTTTTTGTTGTTTTGGAAGAAATCGCAACTTTCGCAACTTTATTCATTTTCACAAACTACTTCGCAACTTTTCCGCAACTGTTTGCAGAGAAGCACCTTGGAGGAGACCATTGAAGTGTTCGTGATGCTCCGCTTCAACAGGAAGCGCTGAAACATTGCATTAATCATCATGACAAGTGTACTTCTCATGTGGCAGCACTGAGCATGCCGCAATGTCATGAATGCTGTGCAAAGGTTCAACAAAAAGCCTCAACGTTTATTTGTATTTGTATTTATATCATTATCTCATGGCACATCATGATGACGGCCAGTAAAACTCAGACAAGGGTGAAAGCCAACCACAGCAGTAAAACAGATAAAAGAATACAAATAAAAGGCAAAGAAGGCAAAGGAGGAGACAAACCAGCAGAATGTCATGCAAATACATGAAATCTATAATTGAGCAGAGATTTTAGCAAAAAAATTATCCATCAACGTGCTGGTCTTGGCCTGCGTTGGTAATGTTACCCAAAATACGTAGCCAGCAAAGATTGGGGATCTAGTGAATAGGGTGGAGGCAGCGCATGGGAGACTGAATGAGTTCCGGGTATTCCGAGTTTCGGAGAACCAATTATAAGCCTGCATCCGCAAGGGTATTTTATTTAGTAATATGTTATGTATGAGAACACAGAGGTGGTACGTATGTCGAGTGGAAAGGGAACTGATCTTGGCAATTTCGTAAAGGCTAGCGGAGGGAAAGCGACGATCTTTGCTAAATAAGATTTTAAGGAGCATGCGGTTATGGGTTTCTAGCTTGCTCAATACAGCAGTAGTTATGCCAGACCAAGCAGTATCACAGTAGTCAAGTAAGGACAATATATAGCAACAATAAAACAAGCGTTTGCAAGAAAGAGGAAGATGTCTACAGTGGGCTTGAAGAGCCCCAAGGATGGAGCTTGTGCGCTTGCAGACATACTGCACATGGGGTGACCACGACAATTTAAAGTCAATAACAACGCCAACATGCTTATGCTCTTCAACAGTACGAATAACAACACTTGAAGGAAAACAAAGTGGCAGGGAAGGGGGAGAAGGGGAAATGTACATAGCTGCCGTTTTATCAACGTTTGGCTGCAACTTCCAATCATGCATCCAGGTTATAACCTTACCAATGCTATCTTGCATGGTTTCATGCAGTCGTATAGGGCAAGCATTGGAGCAAAGCAGAGCTGTGTCATCAGCGAAAAGGCTGACACCAGGGGCAGTATCGGGGAGTTCATTAATATACAGGAGAAATAGGAGTGGCCCAAGGATTGAACCCTGGGGGACTACAGAAGTAACGGGTAAAGGCTCCGACAACACAGTTTTTTTCTACAAAATCCACATATCTCCAGACACTGGGGTGAATGATGGAGTGTGGTGAGAGGCGTACAAGCTAATGTCGGTTAGAGAGATAATGATGAGAGCCAGCCGATAGCCTTGCCATCAATGCGATACACTGTTCGCAGCTCAGCTAAGAGACCCCTGTGCCAAACAGTGTCGAAGGCCTTTGCAAGATCGAAGAAAACTAAACCAACATGGTTATGGGCGTTCCGAGCGGTGTGGATGTCTCTCACAAGGCGAGTAACCTGGTACCTGGTGGAGTCACCCCGACAAAAACCCGACTGTGCTGGCGAAAATGAAGCGCGAACATGATCATAAATGATGTCATATACAACACGTTCGCACACTTTTGATAAAGTAGAGAGCAATGAGATAGGGCGATAGTTACTAGGGGTGGTGCGTGGTCCTCTTTTTTTGTACATGGCCACGACTACCGCAGTTTTTCACATGGCTGGGAGTTTCTCCTCGCGAAATGACATATTCTAGATAATTGACACAGGATAGTTTAAGTTCACCTTCCCCATTCACCTACAGAAATTCAGACGGTAAAGGGGCACAAACATGTAGGGGTAATGTTCGATTTATCCATGTCCTGGTCGGCTTATGTGGATTACATTTGTAATAAAGTCAGCCGTGCTCTTGGTTATATTAAAAGTCATTGTAAACATCTCTCTACTCCATGACGTTCAGCTACATATAAATTTTATCTCCTTCCAATGTTTTAATATGCTGCCACAGCCTGGTGTGGTCTAGCTAAGGTCTTATCAGATTCCATTGAAGTTCATCATGAGAAAGTTCTAAACAATTTGTTCTCGAAGAAACCTTCCTTTCCCTTCAATGAGTTGTACTTATTAGCTCAGACTACTCCGTTAGAGCAACGCCGACTAATTTGCCTCTGTATATTGGTTGTTCTCTTGTAATTTAGTGGAACCTGTATTGAGTAACTGAGTTTTATGTTTCGTTACATTGTCGTCAGATCTCCTGTGTACCGGTTTTGTGGCACAATGATTATAGCCATTATATTTGGTCGTCTCCATTCTTGTGCAATCATGCGTACATGTATGTAGGTTGGTTCTCTTCATGTTATTGTGACCAATTTCATAGATGTTGGTTGCCTTGTTGCTTTCTCTCCCCTCTCCTCTCACCCAAGCCATTCTGCATAAGCGAAGCTGTGGACGCAGCATACTGCTGCTACACTTCAACGCGGGAATGCGTATAATAATAATAATAATATTGGTTCATCGAATGCTCTTGGGTTGCGTTCCTGAACATATAAAGCCTTATAACTGGTTTGTTTCGGGCCACTCAACCAGAAACAAAGTGTCTCTTCCCAAGGCCAAGTCAACGCAATTCACAAGATCGCCATTCTTCCAGGGCTACTGTGGTGGCTATAACTTCCCGACTTAGCGAAGACTTCTGCATCATTGAAAGAATCTGAGGGCTTGCTGGTGACTGCGTGCACCATAGTAAAAAAAAATTATCTTGATCAATAGCTTGTTGGCTGTTTCCTTTTCATGTATATAATCTTCTCCTTCTTTTACCATGGTTACATCTTCCCGTTTTGGCTGCCATTGGAAGCCATAAGATATTGAATAAATAAATAAATAAATAAATATTATGGACAAGGACTCATCCCAAGTACAGGTATGTTCATTTTCCTAACCATGAATCACGCTGTAAACATAAGCATTCATATGTGCTTCAAAGTACGAAGGGACTTTACTCAAGCAGTTGTGCTGCGCCAGTGTTTTCCATCATCAACTTCCGCTCCTTTATTGTTTTTTGGGGGATCCTTATGTACAATAACTCGCTCATTTTGAGTTGCGATATTAGCAGCTATTGAGCTTTTTCTGAAAAAATGGATGCGATTTCAGCAACTTTCACTTGTTTTGGCACGGTTGCGGAAAGCATAAGTTGCGAAATATTTTGGCATCTTTGGGAAAGGGCTACCACTGAACAGCTTTGGAGGCATGGTCGGGCCATGTCACCGAAGGTACGTCGAATGTGGTATTCGCCTACTTGTACGATCCTATCTCACCTCTGCTACGTCTCTAATTGCTTCTTTTCTGCATTTTCTCGTTCTCTGCTAAATTGCCTTGTAAAAGTGCGTGAATCTGGGATTCGTGCAGCAAGCAGAGTTTGCCTTGCTACAAACAGCGCAGTGCTTAAGCCCAGAGTATAATGACCAGTGCAACAAGCATGCAATGCTGGCATAATATGCACTGTGTTGGAAGGCCAGGCAAAGTACTAGCAGCAGGATCAACACATACAGTAAAACCTGGGTTAAGCGACCGCTAGCATTAGCAACCACCTGATTTTAGCGAACATTTTCCATTCACTGATAGTTCTACATGTACATAGAATCTGCGTTGGAGACAGTGGGCACCTGCGTTGCGCGACTAGCGACCGATTTTTAGTGTACCAAGCGCCATATCTGACCTGCATACAACGACCGGAAATGCTCTCCTGGCTTGTAGGTTTGACTGCACAGTCTGCAGCAAGGTTGACATGCGTATAGAGAGCGAGTGCATGCAGACATTGGAAGTTACTAGTGACAGAGTTGGCTGTATGCACTTGAGTGAGATGGGGTGATTGTACTAAAGACCGAATGGCTTTAACTACCTCCTTTATTTGCACCTTGCGTAGTCGCTTAAACCAAGTTTTACTGCAGTACAAAGACAGCGACAGTGTAGGTGATTGACCGGTGCTGAAAAACTTTATTTCTTGTGAACAATAACA
This sequence comes from Sycon ciliatum, assembly GCF_964019385.1. Taxonomy (NCBI): domain Eukaryota; kingdom Metazoa; phylum Porifera; class Calcarea; order Leucosolenida; family Sycettidae; genus Sycon; species Sycon ciliatum. The sequence goes on along the minus strand of NC_088653.1, from coordinate 26,272,480 downwards.
TATATAATGTATTTGGAATGAGATGAATATCTGTCTTTTACACATATGCCCATGATCTGGACGATACGTATGCAGATTGACGAGAGCTGTATTCACATTGCATCATGTTAAATCTGAGAGCAAAGGTACATGTACGAATAAGCAAACACACAAACAGAGGCATGCAACAATGCAACAACACACACACACCAATGCAACAACACATGCACTCACACACACATACACGCACACATACATACACACGCACGCACGAACAAACACAGACACACACAAAACACATGCACAAAGTAGAAAGTAAGACATAGCAATAAGTTAGACTACGCAAGATTTTGTCAGGCATGCTGGCAAGCAATGATAGATAGAGGCATGGAGAAATGATGTATTGCATCCAGACTCTTTTGCCATTGCACACACCCGCATCCACCCACATACACAAACAGACCGACACACACACACACGCACGCACACGCACACACACACACACACACACACACACACACACACACAAGACACACACACATCTATACACAAACACAAACACACATACACACACGCCCCACACACACATGCACACAAACATACACACACACACACACACACACACACACACACACACACATGCACACGCACCCTCCCGGGCCACACACAAACACATGCACGCACACATACACACACACTTGTACTTGTACTTGTTCCTCACTGCCAAAACTAGTCATGTGGGTCTCTCCAGGAGAGGGGAGAGAGACTCAAAAGGAATCTTGGCTATTGAACCGCCCAATGACCAACACCCCCTGAATTCCCCAAAACTCTGGTTGGACTTGAAGTGATCTCACTTATGGGCTCACCAGGCAGGCACAGTGGGTTGGTCAAAGACCATGATTGAGATACAAGAGGTACCTGGTTCAAGTTCTGCCTGGGAGCGTTTTTTCCAGCCGTGCTGCTACCCACAGTCAACTGGGAACTTGTGGCCAGGCACAAGGGGTACATGGATGCAGCTAATGGGGTCGTTTTCGGCACTGGTGCCATTGGTTGTGAGACTTATCAACTCACCCCACCGTTAGGCGCTGCATCTGCAGCTAAAGTTTATCGGGTGTTAGCAGCCGTCGTGAGTTCCCTTCGGGAACGGACACGATAGTTATGGGCTCACCACACCTCAGTAAGTGGGTGAGGACAAGGTGCAGAAAACGATTGACGGCATCAGGGTATCCAATTGCAGTTACTCCTGCCCCCAGTGAAGGTAATACTTGCTACTACTAGTGGGGGGGGGGCTTAATCAGAGTGGATCTGATACAATCTTCACAAGCACCATTGATTACACAAGAGTTAGTGTAGCCAGAAGCAGTCCATAGTTAACAGGTATGCATGGAAGGTATACGAACCCTGGAACCAACAAAGGTGGTAGGTACAACATTACACCTTCAAGCTGCCGAGCCCGTTGGCAATAGACCCAGCACAATCAGGCATAAATGTACCCACCAACTGAAGTAGCTGGCACACACACACACACACACACACACACACACACGCGCGCAAACACACACACAGGCACACACACACACAGAAGAATCGAATTAAGGAAGGGCAATAATTATAACGCTCTTTCCGCTTGCCGGGAAAAGTTTGACTTACTCCCTCAGCGCAGACCGCAATCATCAACTTGCTTTTACTGGGTATAAATTGAGTTCTACCCTCTTTGCGACGGCTAACTATGGCCAGCTCAGTCGGATGCATTGTCTCAATCCATCCAGAGCCTCCTGTTCCCATGACGTTAGTCAGGTAATTGTTCACACACGGCCTCTCAATGACCCTGGGAAGGCGCATATTGTGTTTCTTGCAAAATACACGTGCCTCGTCGTAGGTCAGTCCTACTCTGGTGGGGATGTATTGGATATGTGTTGGTATAGACAAGCCATAGGGCTCTACTGAACATTGATGACCTACCATAAACACACAGTCACACATACATGTACATGTATACACATTAGCAAGAGTACATAAACCAATATTTAGAGCAATAGAAGTATTTCTTGCGTCGGCATTGGCTGAAGAGTGCTTTTGCACGAAACTCAGAGTAGCAACACTGAAAAACTTTGAGATCCCTTGTCTCTGAGTGTATAAACCAATAGTTCTGTCCCCAGATTGAGTATTTCGCTCCTGCTCTTGTAGCAGTTGAGCACTCTTGTGTGGGGTTGTGCCTTTGCTGTTTGCGTTATGCAGAGCTCACTGACTTGTCAGTTTGAGCACTCTGGCAAGGTACGTTCGGGCCTGATTGGGAATTTTTATTTTCATTGCTATCAGGTTCGGCCTCATTTCCTCTGTGCTGCGCTGACGAGTCCACAAAGGACGAAACAGTTCTGTCCGCAGATTGAGTATTTCGCTCCTGCTCTCGTAGCAGTTGAGCACTCTTGCGTGGGGTTGTGCCTTTGCTGTTTGCGTTATGCAGAGCTCACTGACTTGTCAGTTTGAGCACTCTGGCAAGGTACGTTCGGGCCTGATTGGGAATTTTTATTTTCATTGCTATCAGGTTCGGCCTCATTTCCTCTGTGCTGCGCTGACGAGTCCACAAAGGACGAAACAGTTCTGTCCGCAGATTGAGTATTTCGCTCCTGCTCTCGTAGCAGTTGAGCACTCTTGCGTGGGGTTGTGCTTTTGCTGTTTGCGTTATGCAGAGCTCACTGACTTGTCAGTTTGAGCACTCTGGCAAGGTACGTTCGGGCCTGATTGGGAATTTTTATTTCCATTGCTATCAGGTTCGGCCTCATTTCCTCTGTGCTGCGCTGACGAGTCCACAAAGGACGAAACAGTTCTGTCCGCAGATTGAGTATTTCGCTCCTGCTCTTGTAGCAGTTGAGCACTCTTGCGTGGGGTTGTGCCTTTGCTGTTTGCGTTATGCAGAGCTCACTGACTTGTCAGTTTGAGCACTCTGGCAAGGTACGTTCGGGCCTGATTGGGAATTTTTATTTCCATTGCTATCAGGTTCGGCCTCATTTCCTCTGTGCTGCGCTGACGAGTCCACAAAGGACGAAACAGTTCTGTCCGCAGATTGAGTATTTCGCTCCTGCTCTTGTAGCAGTTGAGCACTCTTGCGTGGGGTTGTGCTTTTGCTGTTTGCGTTATGCAGAGCTCACTGACTTGTCAGTTTGAGCACTCTGGCAAGGTACGTTCGGGCCTGATTGGGAATTTTTATTTCCATTGCTATCAGGTTCGGCCTCATTTCCTCTGTGCTGCGCTGACGAGTCCACAAAGGACGAAACAGTTCTGTCCGCAGATTGAGTATTTCGCTCCTGCTCTTGTAGCAGTTGAGCACTCTTGCGTGGGGTTGTGCCTTTGCTGTTTGCGTTATGCAGAGCTCACTGACTTGTCAGTTTGAGCACTCTGGCAAGGTACGTTCGGGCCTGATTGGGAATTTTTATTTCCATTGCTATCAGGTTCGGCCTCATTTCCTCTGTGCTGCGCTGACGAGTCCACAAAGGACGAAACAGTTCTGTCCGCAGATTGAGTAAACCAATATTTATTATACTCTTTTAAAGTATATTCTTGAGGATAGCAAGAATACATAAACCAGAGAGTGCAACTGTGCACATCAGATCTAAAAAAGCGCACTTCGTGCACTACGTCACTCGGATGAGGTCAGCCAAGCCGTGACTTGCGTACAGCTCAAATTTTTGTTTTTACAGCCCGGAAATCAGCCAAGTTTGCATGATTTTAGACAGCCATCCCCTCGTCTACCGTCACATCGTCATCCATCCCCTCGTTTACCGTCACATCGTCATCCCATTCACTGTCATCCATTTCATTATTCATGTCTGCCACTCGCTGCCACTATCCATGTCCTCCGCAGCCTGCATTTTTCGTTCCCTAGTCTGTTGTTGATAAGTACCAACATCTCTCTTTGGTGTGACACGTTGATCAATCTCTTTACTGATTTCACTCTCTCTTACTTACGGACCTTTCAGAAGTTATTCTCAGACTTCCAAACTCGTGCTTGCTGGGAATCCTTAATTATAACACCTACACCTAACGTGCAAATTATATTGCCTTTCAAAAGTCCAGATCTCTGCTTTCAAAAATCCGTTAGCCCAGCATCTACATCACACAAATCGGTTATCACTTTGTGCATAAAATTTCTGAAATTGGGCGTTTGTTATCCAATCGCTTATTGTGTTGCCTGATGACCGTAGCAATACGTGAAACTCAGAGATGTGACAAAGCTTCCAATCTTTCTTGTGTATCCAATCGCTTTGAAACTTAATAATGACGAGAAAAATGGCCCAACTGAATAATCAATGTTGCGAAGAAAATTCTCAAATAGCTGAAACTAAATTTGAATTATTCCCAAAAAATTCTAGAGGTCTATAGTTTTGAAAAATACTATGGCACCGTGGAGAGCTTCAATACACATACCTATACTATTCACCAGTCACCCATCATCACAACTGGCCACAAACGTAATTACTTTTCGACATACTAAATAACAGAATTCGTCATCCAGAACACGAGCCAAATGTGAATTTGCAACTGAATAGAGCGGTTGTAAGTAGAGAACAACTGAATAGAGCGGTTGTCAGTAGAGAACAACTGAATAGAGCGGTTGTCAGTAGAGAACAACTGAATAGAACGGTTGTCAGTAGAGAACAATTGAATAGAGCGGTTGTAAGTAGAGAACAACTGAATAGAGCAGTTGTCAGTAGAGAACAACTGAATAGAGCGGTTGTAAGTAGAGAACAACTGAATAGAGCGGTTGTCAGTAGAGAACAACTGAATAGAGCAGTTGTAAGTAGAGAACAACGGAATAGAGCAGTTGTAAGTAGAGAACAACTGAATAGAGCAGTTGTAAGTAGAGAACAACTGAATAGAGCGGTTGTCAGTAGAGAACAACTGAATAGAACGGTTGTCAGTAGAGAACAACTGAATAGAGCGGTTGTAAGTAGAGAACAACTGAATAGAGCAGTTGTCAGTAGAGAACAACTGAATAGAGCGGTTGTAAGTAGAGAACAACTGAATAGAGCGGTTGTAAGTAGAGAACAACTGAATAGAGCAGTTGTAAGTAGAGAACAACTGAATAGAGCAGTTGTAAGTAGAGAACAACTGAATAGAGCAGCTGACAGTAGAGAACAACTGAATAGAGCAGTTGTAAGTAGAGATCAACTGAATAGAGCAGTTGTAAGTAGAGAACAACTGAATAGAGCAGTTGTAAGTAGAGAACAACTGAATAGAGCGGTTGTCAGTAGAGAACAACTGAATAGAGCAGTTGTAAGTAGAGAACAACTGAATAGAGTGGTTGTAAGTAGAGAACAACTGAATAGAGGGGTTGTCAGTAGAGAACAACTGAATAGAGCAGTTGTAAGTAGAGAACAACTGAATAGAGCGGTTGTCAGTAGAGAACAACTGAATAGAGCAGTTGTAAGTAGAGAACAACTGAATAGAGCGGTTGTAAGTAGAGAACAACTGAACAGAGCAGTTGTAAGTAGAGAACAACTGAATAGAGCAGTTGTAAGTAGAGAACAACTAAATAGAGCAGTTGTAAGTAGAGAACAACTAAATAGAGCAGTTGTAAGTAGAGAACAACTGAATAGAGCAGTTGTAAGTAGAGAACAACTGAATAGAGCAGTTGCAAGTAGAGAACAACTGAATAGAGCAGTTGTAAGTAGAGAACAACTGAATAGAGCGGTTGTCAGTAGAGAACAACTGAATAGAGCAGTTGAAGTAGAGAACAACTGAATAGAGCGGTTGTCAGTAGAGAGCTCCCCCCCCCCCCTCCCACCCCGCTTTCAGTTTCAGTGCAATTTCGTGATGTCCACCACTTTCTGAGTCTATTCATAAGTTTGATGGAATTATTCTTTGACTAGAAAAACGAATCTCTTTCAACGCTCTGATAAGGGAATCTGGTATGAAGCCATGTAAACCTACATTCATTCCCCTGGCTTTGATTGTCCAGATTGGCTTAGCGCCTGTGCGTTTGTGACACGGAGTTGTGACTCAGCACAAACAGCCAACTCCACTCAGCATACTATTCTATAACTCGTAGAGTACAGAACTATAATTATTATAGCTATGTACTCTACGAGTGGTAGGGAAGATATTAGAGAGGTTTCGCTCTACGTAACAACGTATGAAAATCCGTATGTCGCACGCGTCGGGGAGCGAGGGCAACTTCCATACGTAAATTTCTTTACGGATTTCCGTAGGAAAGCTCTTTCCTACGTTGGGTCCTCCGTAGGACTTTTTGAAATATTTTTTTCGCATTTTCCGCATTTTTCAATGGCAACATTCAAGCCACGTGAAACACAAGGCACACACACCGTACACCACATGCAAAGCACAATGAAAAAGCGGTTTCCGTTCATGGCGCATGCAGTGGGCGCATGCAGCCAACCCATCTTCAAAGCAACAACGCATGTCTAGCAGTCGTGGAGAAATCACGTAGAGCGAAACCCAACAGCTCTGATTTTTACGTATGAAAATTCCGCGCAGTTCATACGTTATTTTCATACGTAATTCCGTAGAGCGAAACCTTCCTATTATCTGGTCTGAGGAAAGCAAGGTGCACCACAGCTGGGTACAAGGACACACTTCACGCTCTTCAACATCATCTTGAAAGTCTTTCGCTACTCTTCATGTACTTTCAAGCCTTATCCTCCTTAAGCTGTTTCTATCACACAGTCTCCACTGTACTTAATCCATTGTTCATTTGATTTTGCCGGTATTTCACTTGATGATAAGGCTTGAAATTATACTAGTGAAAATCTTTCAAGATGATGTTGAAGAGCCTGAAGTGTGTCTTTTTCTCAGTTTTGTTGCATTGTTGTCTCTGAGAAAGCAGTTAGGAAAAGAAATCTTTGCGCTACCTGAGTCGACAAGTAGTTTCTAGTCTGAGGCCAGCAACAGGATAGCATTGGCAACCAATTTTCATCGAGGATGAACACAAAAGGTTTCTCTTATGCCTTGCATAATAAGACGATTTTCCCACTGGCAACTTTCCATTCCAATTGTCCGCAAACTCCAACTCAGCCACTTATACATATAGGAAACTTGACTTCTAAGCTACAAACTCCAAAAACGGTCTGTTCACTGCGATTAAATTTCAAATTTACATTACCGTAAAATCCCGCCAGAGCGCCCCTACCTCCTCGACGCTTCAGGTGGGGAAGGGCGGATGGGCGAGTCCTACTTGCCGCATTCAGTGCTACATGAAAAAGTACTCACCCTACGAAAACTGTACGTGCATCTCGTACACCGAACAAAGGTCAAGAGCCAGGGTTCGAACAGACCCGACAAAACGCAGGGTTTGTGCGATCCCTGGTAAGGAGGGTGGGAACTGTTGCGTACATTTCCAATGGGGTCGAGCACGCGTCTGCAGTTCAGTACGCCATCACAGACTGCGACAGAGTCATACGACGATAAAATCAATCACGTCCCTGACAAGAAGTCACCGAGGGGCGGATGGGAGAGACGGGGGATCTTCCCGTACTTGTACACAGGCCCGGAAATGTGGTCTATAATGTAAATCAAAGCGAGAAATGAACAAAGGAGAAAGGAAGGAAGGACAACGTGATAACACATAACAGCAGTACATAACACCTAGAACATTAACGGCCAAGCTTGGCCGCACTAAACACGACACGTTACTTGAACAATTTCAACCCAATTATACTATCTTTCTGTACACACAAATTAGGTTTATACAGACACTGAGAGAGCTTCCAACACTTTTAACTGTAATCCGTAACCATGACGACCACGGCACAATACAGTGAACCTGAACGCACGCATCAACCAACACACACCACGTCACATACTTCCACTTTGCGCACAACAACAAAAACCTGAGCGAGGGCGACCTAGAAAACAACCATTAACCACACAGCCGTTGCCTACACAACCCGCGGATCCTGGCTCACAGACTGTGCTTGCTCCGCCGTCGCTGGTGGCGGTGGTGGAGGAGAATGGGCGTGGTGGCTCATCGGGTCGGCTTGTGTCGTTTGATTGTTCAAATTCACACTTACAATGTAAATTTGAATTTTAATCGCAGTGAAGAGACCGTTCTTGGAGTTTGGAGTTTAGAAGTGAAGTTTCCACAAGAGAAATTGGAAATGAAGTTTCCTAAATTTAAACTCATCGTGAGAATAAAGAATTCAACTTACTAAGAGAAAAAAAGTATGTTGTGTATTGGGGCTCCCCGTGCGCAAATTTGTACGTGAAGTGTGTGGTTTACAGGGACGGCTACATACCATCAACTTGTGTGGATTCATCGGAAGCGTGCAGAAGTCCGAAGACAATTGGGCAGACGGCTCTAGTTTGGTATTATGTAGATGTGTGGAAGTTTCGAACTTCATAGCAGAATGTTTTCCAGTCGGGATACCGGTCTCTGACGTCATAAATCCGGTCTACTCCGGGCAAGTTAATGGCGTCATCATGACGTTACCCAAAATTAGTAGAAACTTCAGCAGGTAAAACTCTGCAACGGCTGCTCTGATCTATCTAGGACCTTCACCATTGGAATCAGTGCAGTTTGTGGTACAGGTGTTCTGGGGCACTGCGCAAACAGATTGTCCAAAGTCGCACCACAACGTGCTAGTTTTGTCTTCAGTGCATTCTGCAAACGATGTGCACAACAGACATGTGTAGACTAGCTGCTATGTGCTTTGACTTTGACGCCTCACGCACGTGGTACATATGCGATCTGCATGGATCTTGTGGACTCCACAGGCGAGCGCTGCGCATTTAAGTGGTCACCAATGTGTGACATGTGAACATGCGACGTATACTGTAGATCTAGACTTTGGACAAGAGCACAAGAGTGTGCAAGCATGGAATGAACCATGGAGGGAGTGGTGATTTGAGTAGGGAAGTAGCAGGTAAGCTGTATGATGATAATACTAGTTCTGGTGAGAGTGTGTGTGTGTGTGGGAGTTGGGATCGCGTGCGTACGTTTGGTGGCAGCAAATCATCATTGTACTAGTCTTTAGTCCTGGTTGTTCATGTACATTTTCTTATTCATGCTTTTTTTGGTTTTGTGCCGTGCTCGTCATGGTTATTTGCTTCAGTTAAAGGTGTTAGAAGCTATAAATTCTGTCAGTGCATTCTTTGATAAAACGCCCAATTTGTGTGTCCGTTGCTGCCATGTTCATCAAGCCATGTGTTTTGTCACCGTTTTTTGTTTGTTGCTGATACACACATGCAATTCTTAGTTCTCATTCTATTCTTCTCTTTTAGTGATTTATAGTGTAGCTGCCCAGAGACCGCTTGGAGAGTGTTCTGAAGATTTATAAAGCCGTCATGAGACCAGGGACAATTAAAAATGGGATGAGAAAGTAACCCTGCACTTACTGCAACGTTTGCGATACTCGCACACAACATATGCGCTAGCTTCCGCAGACAACACTTTCCCATTAGAAGCTTTCAGTACACCCTTGGTATCTTTACCATATCCACCGTAGACAAGTTCATTGTTCATGTTAGCCACTCGTACATGATGAGACACACAGCCGAAAATCTCGCTCTCAGGACTAGCCACATGAGCAAATCTGTACTCAAAGTTCGTATCGCCAAAGATTTTTTGATTATGTTCGCACAAACCTTCCGCTGCCGCGGCAGTTGACAACTGAAGTGGAAACATGCTGATATCTGAACAGGTTTGTTTACACTCCGTAGGTTCTATAGAAAACAAACACATAGGTGCATACCATGACACAGAAACGCATGTCATCATGAACTTGAACAAAAATTTCATAATCACTCTATGCTGAAAAGCTTCGGACTTCACATAGAGTATGATACACACATACAAGCATACAAGCATACAAGCATACAAGCATACAAGCATACATATACGCAAACATACGTGCGGGTGTGCATACACACAATACTGTAAAAGCCATAATTATTCCCGTAGCTGTGCAGAAGACATTACTTCAGTAACGTCTGGCGCTAGCCAGGGTCCACACAGCTTTAATTTGGTATTTGTGTGCTTGTGTGTTTGTTTGTTTGTTTGTGTCACGCCAGGCGCTATCCGTATCTGACGGCAAAAAAGCATAGGATGTTATAAATTTTTCAATTCTCCTATTTTTTTTAACCATATCCTGGGATTCGAACCCGCACTATCGCCCTACATGCATTCCCCCATACACTTCGCATTCATACCCATTCTTCCAAGTTGCTTCACGTTATTATCTTGCGTTTGAAAGCCCTATTTGAATATTGCGGGCAGCTGTATGTGTCCAGCTGTGTTTGATGGTACGGTACGGTACGGGAGACGGTGTCGTATTACCCTCGATCGTACCTGTCCCGTACCTATCCCCTACCATACCGTGCCATCAAAGACGGCTGGCCACATACAGATGCCCGCAATATTCAAATAGGGCTTTCAAATGCAAGATCACAATGTGAAACAACTTGGAAGAATTAGTATGTATGCGAAGTGTATCGGGGATGCATGCAGGGCACGCGATAGTGCGGGTTCGAATCCCAGGTTATGTCTTAAAAAAAGGATTTTTTTAAAGAATTTATAACATCCCTATGCTTTTTTTGTCTAGGTCATCAAGGCAACAAAAGCATAGCATAGGGCCCTGAGCCTCCAAGCTCTCTCGTATATTATAACGAACTTTCAAACGAAGTGCTAATTCTTACAAGTTAACGAGGAGAAATCTGTCATTAAAATAGAAATGGTTATACAGAAATTGATACATATACTGTCCTATTGAGCGTTGAGAGTGAGTGAGAATCGTTACCTTTGGTATACGTAAACTAGCCAAGTTTGAGAAATCGTTATAATTATATGCGCCTCGTTAGAATAATGGCTTTTACAGTACACACATGATTACCTCAGTCCCACATAATCTGTATGTCTTCAGATTTTTCCCTACTCAATTCCTTCAACTATTGAATAATCTGAACTTAGATGCCTTCTCACCTGCCCATAGGACAGGTTCTCACAGAATGATGAAGGGATGATATGCAAGGGAAAACAGGAAATTATAATAATAATTATAAGACAGAAAGGACCAAAAGAAGAAAAGGACAAAATTATATGAAGACAAGTTCATGGAGTCAGATATAGAAAGACAATAATTTCATGGAGTCAAAGAATAGAAAGACAATTTCATGGAGTCAGGAATACGTGGTTGATTTTATAGACATAAGCTCATTGCGTAATCCCATATTTGGGCGATATGTAATCGCGTTCCGTGGAAAAGTACCGAGTTGTGGGCAAAGTAAGCATGCAATATCGTCTTCTGGATGGTGTCATTGACAACAATTTATTTGATATCCTTGAGCAAGCTGTCTTCTCAGCGTGTGTTTTGTGCAATTACCAACCCACATTGGTGGCTACCTGATATGGTCTCGATGTCAATACAATTTTCACACCTTCATTCATAAATCGCCCTGTCCTGTTAAACAATGTACATAATTATGTAAATAAGCGAACATTTTATTGTTATCACAGATAACGGTGGTGTTCCCAGAAACTTTATTATTTAGGTGCAGCTTAGCACTGTGCACATTATTCTTTCTATTTGCTGTGTTGAGAGCGTTGTGATTACTCTGTTCTTTCTTGTTTTCGCACCACCCCACACCCTATTATTTGACCATTATTGTATTTCGTCACCTACGGTGTTCTAAGCTGCCATTCCTTTTGCTAGTGCCTCCTGTTGGCACATCCAATAAACCAGTCCTTTATCCCGCCAGTACTCAGACGCCTACTAATCGTATTCAGTACTCCACGAGTACAAACTGTGTATTAATTTTTATGATTGAATGGAAAAACAATCACTTTGAAAAAAGATTGTGAGTTCTCGAAGAGTGCTATGGTGAATTAACTAGGAAAAGAAGGTTCCAAAGAAGTCCAGTGTTGACATTAAGAACAACATCAGATTAGAGCAGCATGAATGGCCGGAAGGTAATGCGAGAAATATAATTTCTCCAGTCGGGGCAGAAACACCTTCACAAGGGAGTGATCAACAGCGACAGTTTCCACAAACAGACCATCTGGAAACCATATGACAAAGTCGGCAGCCTCCACACCGCAAACATACATCTGCGTTTGAACTTGGTAGTAGTAGGTGTGCGTTCGCTTGAGGGCCAAATTGCCATCAACATCCGTCAAGCATGCAGTCCGCCATCCAGCAAACTCACGAAGCGACATACCATTCCGCATGGTGAAAGGACACTTGATCTCCACCACACGCTGCAGTTTGCCATTGACCATGACGAGACCATCAGGTGAAGCACTAAGCCATGGTTTGGTTGGATGGATGAAAAGGCCACAGGATTCGACGAGTTGTGGTTGCTCGTGAGAGTGCTCAATACACCAAGGTGCAGAGCCTAGTACACACACTTGAGAGGGACGAAAAGCGAACGCTATATATATTTTTTTAAGTTGAGGTGGGTGAGTCCCCCTGGCGAGCCGTTTTCAGCATTCGGAGTATATATATATTTTTTTTTAAGTTATGGTGCGAGTCCCCCTGGCGAGCCTCGTTTTTTGTTACAAGTTTGCGGTGGGCGAGTCCCCTTGGAGAGCCTCGTTTCTTACAGTATTTGTCGTTTAGGTGAATGAGTCCTGGGCTTTGTGGAGAGCCTCGTTTTGTGTTTGGGGATGAATGTTCCCACTGATGGATATAATTACTGCCTCGGTGATTCGCCTCCCGATCTGCTTTTGTTTTCTGTCTCAGGAAGAAGAAACAAGTACAAATAGTCTCCTGTTAACTGCTGTGTGCATATGAGTTTACACACACCATTTACTAGTATGGAAGGCTGTGCGTGGGATTGGGCAATTACACATGCCACTCGTTTGAGTATGTTTCAGACGTACATTTCTGCAGAAATTAATCATGAGTCTTGATTGATAACCATGAAAATACCGATTGACAGCATAGTACAAGGCAGAGGGCCCATGGCCCACTGCGCCCTCCGCCTTGTACTATGCTGTCAATCGGTATTTCTGCAGCAGCGCACCCGTAATGTACTTGGGAACCAGTGTAGCGTATAGCGTATCCCCATACGTTAGCATATCCCCGTACGTTACTGTATTCCCGTACGTTAGCATATCCCCGTACTGTATCCCCATACGTTTTTTTTTTTTTTTTTTGTCACACGGAAAACTGAGCCTCTTGTACGGGCAAAATAACACTTTTTGTGAAGAATCAACACACAAAAAACGAATCATCAGATACAGTATTTACAGAGTCTGTCACTCAGTAGGATCACTGCACTGTGCAGGTTCACTGGATGCGTGCCTCCGCCGCCACTAGCACAGCAGGGGACTCAGGCATGGCAGGAGCAAACATGCTCCTTGAGCCACGCAGGCACATAGCACCACAACGCACCAGGGCAAACCCAAGGCGGCAGCGCAGCAAGGAGATAACCTGCCCGTATGGCTCCTTACTCTTCTCAGCCAGGAGAGAGGCGATGCGCGTGAAAAGAGCATTGGCATGCTTGCCATAGCCACCAGAGGCAGAGAGCACAACGGGCACGAAGGAGGCATGCTCAACTTCACGTACTCGCTCCTCGTACTTCCGGCGCTTTTCCTGTTCATGGCGTCTGTAGCTAGCAGCGAGGGAGGTGGCACGATTCGAAGACGCAAAAGGGTTGAACACCCGTACATCAATAAAGATGCGCTCGAATCGGCCACCCCACACACCACTAGCCGCAACGTCCAGCCGAGCTTGCTCCTCCGTGACAGCTGTGCGATGGCGGAAGGCCTCTCCGGTGACGGGCTGGAGGTGGGGTTCCACTGTCACGTTGTGAGCGACCTGCCTCAGAGCTCTGGCGGTGATGTCCCTCACCTCGTTGTGTCGCAGCGTCGGGAAGCCACCAAACGGGCACGACAGGGCGTGACTCACATTCAGCGGCTTACTGCACACGCAGAGGCTTGGGAGCCGAGGAGGTGTCCAGCCGTACCGGAGGCACAGGCCATCCCGGAAATCTCCCTTGCTGAGTGTGAAACCATGGCGGCTGAGGGGGCGGCAGGTCAGCCAGCTGGATGCACCCTTTTCTGAGGCCAGGTCGAGAACAGGGGCCAGCTCCCGGTGATCCGAGCGAAGAGCGTCAGCCATAGACTTGAACGCGCTCCGCTTCTCGGCCCGAACCGTCGCCTTGACCGTCCGGAGCTGAGTCAGAGAGTCGCCAAGAGACGACTCCTGCTCCAGCAGGCGAGACACGAGGCTAGCCGTGATCCTTCGGGATGAGGTGTACTGTTCAGCCACTGAACAAGGGTCTGCCATACCCAGTCCTCCAAGCCGGCAAGGCAGAGAGAGTAGGGAGCGAACAGTTGTCCCAGGTGGAGCCTGACCCGTGATGGCCGGGATGAGCTGACCGCTGATTGCGTGTTCCAGCGGTTCAAGCAAGGATGGCGGGATGGAGGAGGTCATCCCCATACGTTAGCGTATCCCCGTACATTAGCGTACGGAGTCTGCCTTTGCATAAAAGCTGCTGCTCACGATTCTTTTATTGCCAGTCAGTTAATTTAGTAGCCAGTTAGTTAATTTAATAGCCAGTCAGTTAATTTAGTTGCCAGTTAGTTAATTTCGTTGCCAGTACATTTCAATTGCCAGTTACAGTGTGTTCACTGAGACCCGTGTGCATTTGCCTCCGAGAGAGACTGCGGCCCGCTACAAATTGGTGGCAGCGGTGGTTAAAGTCAACTTTGTCAGATTCGACCCCACCTGTTTTACGTGCTACAAATTGGTGGCAGCGGTAAATTCATTTTGGTTCATTCTATACCTAACTGTGTTACTTTACACGTTTCTCAGACCCCCATGGCTCAACCAGCTGCAGCTCCCTGCGACGAATCAAGATGAGAATAATGTTTCTTGCCTTCCTGGGCTTGGCCCTGCTTATTAGCTTGCAGCACAGTAAGGGTGCTAGCGTGGATCACCCTTCCCTCCGCATGGCACTCACTGGAGACTCCCATGGCGATTACAAGCGACCCGCTACCTACATGCATACTGCCGGAGGTGATGGCGAAGCTGATGAGGACGACGACATGCAGGCTGCTGACCAAGACAAGGAGGGTATTCCCCAAGACCAGCAGCGATTGATTTTCGCCGGCACGCATTTGGCAGACGGCCGAACCCTGACTGGCCTGAGTGACTACAACGTTCAGCACGAGTCCACTATTCACTTGGTACTTCAGCGTCTCTGTGGTGGAATGCAGAATTTCGTCACCACTCTTCCTGGCTAGACCATCACTCTTTACGTCGCGCCAAGCGATGCTATCGACAATATGAAGACCACGATGCAAGACGAGGAGGGAGTGATCTGTCTGACGCCGAGCTAGCCGCTCTGAGTGACCGGCTCAACCAAGATGAAACCTGGATCGCCCTCCGACGTCGCTCCAGCCGTCGCCGTGGTTACTGATGCTGATTCCAGGTATGGCATTTTCTTTCCTGTCTTCCTTCAGTCTTCCTATTCTCTTCAGTCTTCCTTTATGCGAGTGTGTGAATCCAGTTTAGTTTGGTAGGCGTCAGATCATGGTGAGCCACGGTTTACCCAGCTAACCTGGGACAATGTGTGTGACAATGCCCCTTATAGTGAATAGTGATAATTATATAGTGTAGTGTATTCAGTTCGGTTTTTGAACTGCGATGTTCCTGGCGGGTTGTGCCAGCGTTGTGCAGCAAGAGTGCTGTGGTTTTTCAGGTCCTATTTTTGGAGGACGTTTCTTTACCCTTTTGACCCCGTGAGATCGTGTGAACCTGGTGTGCTTCTACTTTATGATTTGTTTATCAGTTCATTCTTCTGTCTATTCCAAACGTTATCATTTCGGTTATTATTTGCCATACTCCGGTTGACGCTCTCCCAGTAATTCGCGATCTACTATAATGTTTACGACTCCATACCTGTATTATATTATGCAAGTCATCCATGATGCATACATCCATTCTGCCTATCTCTTATCGTCGAGTTTATTCCGACGCGACCATGCATGCCACCAGTTTTTTTCTAAATAGCAGCCAGTTGTTGGTTTCCAGCTATCACCGAGTGTTCGAATCACGAGGACGTGATTGTATTTGAGAGGGGAGGTGTAGCGTATAGCGTATCCCCATACGTTAGCATATCCCCGTACGTTACTGTATTCCCGTACGTTAGCATATCCCCGTACTGTATCCCCATACGTTAGCATATCCCCGTACGTTACTGTATTCCCGTACGTTAGCGTATCCCCGTACATTAGCGTACGGAGTCTGCCTTTGCATAAAAGCTGCTGCTCACGATTCTTTTATTGCCAGTCAGTTAATTTAGTAGCCAGTTAGTTAATTTAATAGCCAGTCAGTTAATTTAGTTGCCAGTTAGTTAATTTCGTTGCCAGTACATTTCAATTGCCAGTTACAGTGTGTTCACTGAGACCCGTGTGCATTTGCCTCCGAGAGAGACTGCGGCCCGCTACACCAGCATGACACAATAAAGCAATTAAAGGTCCATTGCGCCCAGCCTAAGTGATTAACTCCCAGTTAGTATTGCCATCGCTACTGCCTCAGCAAGCAGCTAAACTTTGATCTCTCTGTATCTGATCCCCGTGCCTGTAATTATTTTTCTCTTATTGGCCACAGGCCATCGTGAGAATAAATGAATTCAAAGGCAGTGATGCCTATGCCAACACTCCACCGCGCTGCATCGTTCATTTCAGTTATGGCAACGAGCTGTCTTGCCTCTCATCTGCAACAATACTGCACCGCAGAATAACATAACGAAAGCTTCACACCAGGTAGTTTAGTACATCATGTGACCATACATACACTATTCAAAGTGTTAGACGATAGTTACATGTACTTGGACAGTACAAAGTAAATCATAATAGTGAACTGGAAACAACTGCAAGAGCCACAAATGTACACGGAAAACCGAGTAAGGTGATTTCAACTAGTCACTCATCACGTCCATGCTCAGCGCACAATGCTGGAAGAAAGTGACTAAAGTAGAAATCATGTAACTTGGGCAGGATGGAATCAACAAATGCATCCTCCAAAGGGACAGTAACAATGGCCATCTCCTTCTCTGTCCACACCAGTGCATCTACACACATACATGCCAATTTGCATTTGGTAGAAGTATGCATGGTTCCTCTTCAGTGAGCGCTGGCTGGTTCCACTACTTTGAAGGCACATTGCATTGAGGGCTTCTGAGCAATTGCGTCATCAATCGCCAAGTCACGTACCGAGTATGGACACTTGACCTCCACCAAATATTTGGCACCACCAGTGGAGTTGAATATACTGTCGGGACTTGCAGCCAACCAGGACTTGCTCGGGTGAATCACAAGACCACTGTTATCCACGGTCCCTCAGTCACCAACCCAGGTTCGAAACTCGTCAAGGGCATCCACCTCATGCTTACGTCCATGCCTTGTTGCCACATTTCCGTGAAATGTGGGGTAGAGCTTCTGGCGAACCACAGATGAAAAGTCGGCGCCAAGGTGACTTGCAATCTGCTAGACGCAGTTAAACGCAGTTGGCGTTGAGTGAGCCACTCAGGACTTGAGCTCTGGTGTCCAGTTGCCTCCTCGATCTTGGCTCGTTGGCTTTCAGACAAACACAGTTCATGCTTGTAAAAGTCGTCTGGTGATGCATGACGACCCACTTGCATATCCAGTGTGACTGGGACGGTAGATGCTGCTGAAGAGCTCTCAGCAACCTGCCCTTCCTTATTATCCTCACTGACGCAGTCACAATTCTCACACATAGAAGTGGGTTCATCCCTCCTCATTATGTTGAGCCGGCAACTGGAGCCATATAGCTTGACAAACCCGTCAGCGTCGCTTGACAACATGGATTGGTGCTCTTCCTCCAGTGCTGCCAGAAGGGCATCATTCTCAGCAGGGTTTGGTGCGCGCAGGTGTGGTGGTCTTGGATCGACAAAGCGCTGAACCTTGAGTCGCTTCTCCTTCCCATACTCATCCTTTGTCAATTGCACAGCCGTCACCGGCATTGGGGGCACATTCCGCTTGCGGGGTTGGTTCCAAGCGTGGAGTTTGCTGGTGCACGATTTTGCTGCTTCCTCCCTAAAGCCCTTTCGGACAAAGTCCTCCATTGCATAGAGGGTTGCTGTAACATGGTTACAGCACCCTGCTAATCCAGCAACACAAACGCAAGTGGCAGATCGAACAACAGCTTCAGCTAGGCTGTCAGTGAGGCACAGGTTGACCATCTATAGTCTAGATTTTACCATGGATGGCAAGACCGTGGCACTGACATAGCAAAGACCATCGGAATCAGGTAGTGGATGGAACCTCAGCTTCTGCACATGACCATCACAGGAAAACTTGTATCCCTTCTCCACACAGCGAAATATCTGGGTTTTCTCATCATCATCATTTACATCATCCGCATTGTCACCATCCTTCCTCTCAGCACTCGGAGCAGCAGGAATGTTCCCAAAGAGAGCGTCTTTCACAGAGCGCCCCACGAAATGGCGATAGATGGTGGGGTAGGTGACAGTAGGAACCTTGGCCAAATTTGTCGTCCAACCATCAGCTGGAGGTCGAGGTATGGCACGACTAGTCGTACATGTTGCAGTGCAGACGCAGAATCCACCAGCTTCCTGGCGACATTGGCTCCATTGTCAGGGTCTACCAAGTCATCGCTCAGGCCTCCAGCAACATAGTCCTTCACTCTGCGTAAAGTAAGCAGACGAAAGACATGTCAGAAAGATTGTCCAACAAGCTACAGCTTTTGTTAGAAAATGAAATAATTATAAAGAACTTACCACTGAATAAGCTCCGGCTTCTTTCCCGTCATGCGGCCATTCCTACAAGCAAGCCAGCGCTTCAACTCCGGAACTTTCAGGTCCTCGGGTATTCGACCAGCAAGATTTGCCCCGGGAATGTCACTTTCGCTCAATCTGACACGTGACATTAATTTTTCACTCTTTTGCTCTCTCTCTCTCTCAACTGTTTCTTTCAAAGGGGGAACCGGCCTCTTGTACTTGGTCCGCGTCAGCGATATTGTCGCTTATCTTTGAGCTTCGTTTATATGTCGCCAATGCTTACTTGGCAGCCCATTTCATCCCAATTTTGGTTAGCAAGTTAGTTTGCTAGTACCTGAAAGGTCTAGCTAGAGTTCGAGTGGATTTCGAGAGCGACAGGTGGGTGATTCTGATTGATACAGCGCCGCATCAAAATAGATTATCTTGTTACGCTGTGCAGGCAAGAGCAGCGCAAGCCACAAGAAAGTAATCGGCTACTCGGAATCAGCTCCATTTTGCTGAACGGCCGAGATTGCTCACCTCAGGGATCGCTCATCAAGCTGGGATCGCAGCTCCCTTACCTCCAGCTCAACGCTCGGAGTATCCAGCGCGTTGTGGAGATTTGCAAGTACGACTCGTACTGTACGCGTCGTCGTCGTTCAAAATAAAATCTTGCAAAGAACGGCGTCTGATTTGAACCACACAGGGTGTCGTGCTGCCCACGCGAAGTCCTGTAGAGAAGGCGACCGTCACGATCGACTTCTCTTTAGAAAATAGCCAGGCAGCGGAGAGGAAGAGAGATGAGCTTGCAAAAGCAAGAGAGTCGATCCCGAGCAAAAATATTTGTCGCCAGCGCTGAGAGCAGTGACGAGGAGGACCGAATAAAGTAGGAATCCTTCCTTGGACAATAAATTCCCCGCAGCTAGTTGTCATTCTATACCTTACCGTCCATCGTACCAAGTTTTATCACTTCAAGTGCACGCGTTCATGTCCAAAGTCTAAGTTCAAATTGTCGAAAGATAAGCGACAATATCGCTGACGCGGACCAAGTACGGGCAGAACTTCCAGGAGTAACCATACGAGAAAAGCAATGATGACGAGGCATTAACTGTCAAATTTCAAAACAACATGAGTTCGAAGTGTTTTTTTTTTGAAGTGAACACCCTTCCCGCCCCTGCGCGTACGCATGACATCATATGGCAAGTGGTCTATGGGAAATGTTCCTATTTGCTCTACAAACTACCTGAGATGTGTGAAATGATGTATGAGTACTTACTAAAAGAGGAAGGGTAGAACTCGCAGACTACAAGGTACAGAGCCCCCTGGTGAAACCAATCATCGGTACTCGCAATATATTCACCATTTCTAGCCCTCAATGACGTCCAGAACGTTTCATGGGCTGGTATTCCAATTTCCTTGAAGTGCTTTTTGGTGCATGCTATTCGAGCCTCGTCGAATGAAACAAGTTTGCTTCCGTATTGATTTTCAGACTCTCTCCTCTGACAAATCTCAACGGCCTTAGCGGGAGGAGCATACACTTCTGGCAATACACTGACACTGAAACCCCCTGGACATTGGGTATGCGCTGGCGCTATAGCATATTGGAGAGAACAGAGCATGGCGTGTGAAATAGGACAGGTATAGCATATTGGAGAGAACAGAGCATGGCGTGTGAAATAGGACAGAGAAATAGGACAGAGAAATAGGACAGAGAAATAGGACAGAGAAATAGGACAGAGAAATAGGAAAGAGGACAAAATTAAAGACATGTAGTATGTAGAATTTCGTTTTGGTAGTCTTTAAGGATATTAACAATTTTCATTAGTTTGAGAATGAAGTTGCAGACTCCACCACAGCTAGCCTTTGGTGGATAGCCCTAGAAGCGAAAGTGGCAGGACTTGGTTCATATCCTGATTGGTTTCATGCAGGATGTTTGGTATGTGGATACAGAACTGGAGCAGAACTCAAGTTTGTAGTGCCTGCCATGATTATGGTATGGTTTGTATCGTAAGGCTAATGCCACTGCTGTTCAAGTAGAATTCGCCGATTTCCCGACCATTCTTCCCCAAAGCCGGCTACTAGAGCTGTAGTTATGGATAAATAAGTCGGTTTTGTGGGCTTGCCTTACCAGCACAGTCTCTTGCTTTGCAGCCCCTACTCTTCCTGCTGTTTTGTTATCGTATACTCTGTTGTCTTCTCCCCTTCTGACGAGTAGGTTGTGTACTTAGTAAAAACAAAACCAAAAAAACACATGTCAACACTATGGCCAATAGTACTAGAGACCGTAAGAACTCAGATGGTGAGCCAATGAAATACATGAAAACATGGAGAACAGAGTAGCACAAGTAACGCGGTAGTCCACTAACTGAACCTGGCTTTGAAACAGTTAGACGTGCACAATTTAGCACCAGGCTGACAAAAGAGTACTGAGACATTCCATGGCATGAATGCCAGCCTGAGCACAGCTCTATACCGCTAACCAACGGCCTTCGAACTTGGTCATGGATATTGGTGTTAATTCCAAGATTCCCTTGGCTCACGATCCGAGCACAATGCACACGTGAAGAGCTGTCAAGATCCATTATGGCGAAACGATGGCCGAGTGATACTATACATGTGATTGTAGTTAGTTTGTGCATCATTCTTGTAATACTATGCATGTTATTGTAATTACAAATATTACACAGCAATGGACAAACTAGTTACAATAACACAAATATTACACAGCTGTCTGATAAACGCCGATATCCTATAGTAATATAATTGGTTAAGAAGTATGATGGAAAACTAACTAAAATAACATGTCTAGTATTACAAGAATGATGGACAAACTAGTTACAATAACACAAATATTACACAGCTGTCTGATAAAGTGTTTTCACACGAAGCTCGGAGTAACAGCGGAAAGAGACTTGTTTGATTCATTATTCTTGTAATACTAGACATGTTATTTTAGTTTAGTTTTCCATCATACTTCTTAACCAATTATATTACTATAGGATATCGGCGTTTAGTTTGTCACAATTGGTCCTCGTGAAGCTTCCCTTTCATTTCAATTACTCGATAAAATTGAGCCTCCCACGTTGAGTGGTTGTTGCTTTGCTTTGTCGAATTGTGCTTAGACCATTCCGTTATCCTATCAAACCAGTTTTCCATGGAGCCTGGGGATGTATCTTGTATTTGGCTTGATGGTACTCACCTTCACATCTTTTGAATTATCACAGAAGGCGAGATTACGAAAACAAAAATACTCAAACAACTCCCCAGTATAATGAAGGTCAGAACCAGGGATAACACCCATACGCTTCAAATGGTCACAAGACTGGGAGCCAGTGGGGCGTTGCTAACCCTGCATGGTTGTACTTAAGGTCATTCTGGTTTCGACCACAGTGGTCCTCCACTTTGTAACATGCTGTCAACCACCAACAACATGTTTTCAACAAACCCGTGCTGCCATTTCTTTAGCAGAATATCGAAGTTCACATCCCAGACGGAACTCATGAAGGTCAGCCATGGCTGCATCCTCACTCCCACTCGTCCTCGGGGTCACTCGTACCACCTACTATCGGTCGCTAAATCATTTGAAATAGCATTGGCACTATTTATTTTACCAAGAGTACATAACCCCCAGGGACTATATACTCTTGCTTTTACACACTGCCTTTGAACTAGCTGCATGATATAACGTTGCAGAGGGCGTGTCGTGGCTGCATGCCATCCCTGCGCAGCCTCCCCCCCCCCCAAAAAACTCAGTTTTTCAAACTGAAATATCTCAAGAACGCTTTGTCGGAGACAATCGGACTAACACAATTGGACTCAGCGCCCCAAACTCTACTGACCTGAAATTTTTAATATTTTCACCCGATTTCTCCTTTAAGATTAGACCATCCCACTGGCTTTGTGTATGCTACATAATCCGATCCGCATAATCAGTCCGTTGATCCCGCACACACTGATCATTATACTCTTAAGACCGATTCATACTTCATTTCGTGTATAGTTGATCTGAGCTCAACTATTTCACGTACGGGAAAGTCATTAGGCAACCGTCGCGTACGCGAAATGAAGTATGAATTGGCCTTTACAATCTAGTGTTTTTGTTTAGATTGATGAAACTTACATATTGCGACTGGATTTGACTCAGCCTTGTTGCCTGGGCCATGGTGATTGTGAGCCACAAGTCCAAATGTATAGGTACCTGCAGCCATTATGTTTGACACATCAATCGAATGATCAGCTGTGTAGCTTGCTGAACTTGTGGCAGTTAGGGGGAGTGATAACAATGGCACCCAGAACTTGGCTTGCTGTTTTCTGTACTGCAATGCAATCTCTTTAAGAGTTTCACCGCCATCATCTAGAGAACTCCAGCTAAGACGGATTGTGCTGTTTGAAAAAAACCTCGCTCTGAAACTCTTAGCAATACCAGGATCTGAGAAGAACACAACGCAAACACACAAGTATAATTATTATTCTATAGGACGCGCTTGCGCTGGTTAGCTTTATGCTTTGCCCGCTGCTTCTAGCAGTTTGAGCTAGAAGCAGCGTACATGTGAAAATGTTTCCCATCTTGTGTAGTTTTCCACTACGTGGTTCGAGGCTGTTGTTTTTATCATGTATACTCATATTTCTATTAGGTCACTTCACCACTACATGTATGTACTGTCAGCTGTAATGATATCTGTATTCATCCTTTTCCCGTGTTATTTGTTGAAGTAAATAGTTGATATTTTTCTAGTCACTGGTTTCCAGTTACATTCATTGAAGTAAATAGCTGACATTTCGCGTGTTTTTAGGATTGTGTTACTTATTCCTATTTTTGCCTATTCTGCATTTGAATTTGTGTGTGCTCATCATTGGCTTCGCTCGTTCCTCTTTTCTTTTGTTCATTTGGCTTATGAGAAGGCTAGCCAACCTTGTTTGGCGAACAAGCATAACAATAATAATAATAATAATAATACTTGTTTGAATCTCTTTTTTTCTCTACACAATTTCTTCACATTTTCATCGTTTTATTGCACATGGTCTCCACAGTTTTACAATACATGAATACAGTGTACACAAATATCGATCCAGCTTGTATTACTGGCACGAGGGAAACATGGATGCAGTGAATGGGATTTCGGTCTTTGACCACTTTGTGGTGGGTCTGGTCTAGTCACCGCCCACCGCATAGGAGCTGCATCTGCGCCTTGATCCAAGAGGGTGGTTGCGTTCCTGCGGATGGGGAAAACTGGGCCTTTGGCCGAGTCTCACGTGAACCGTGAAATTATCATTATTATTATTTTTTGTATTACTGATTGCGGTAATAATAAAAAAAATAAATAAATAACCCAACCCTGTGCGTTTTTTATAAACAAACAACTCGCCATGGCCCAGCTACCTGTGTCTCACGAACGACCAAGCGCCAACTTGGACTTCCTATTCAGGTGAGCATGTTTTGTCTGTCATGCGTCATGTCTTAACTTGTATTCAATTACGAATTTTTCAAATTGTAGTTTGCGTAGGGTGCCACGGTAAGCCTATAGGCTATATGCTCCACCACTGGTCGCTTTGTGCCGTCCAGAATTCTGTTCTCTATTGTGCCCATTTCCACGTGTACTCTAGGTCCAGGGAACAAAGTGTGGAACAAAGTGTTGAACAAAGCATGCTGCATGGTTGTTGCAGAACTGGTTAGACATCCATGTGAACTTTTTGCGGGAACTAGAGGAAGAGATCGAATTCCAGAGCTTTTCTGGGTTTTTCATTTATTGCCTTAACTTTTTTGGATACCTCAGTTTTGTGATCAGAGATTTACATGTAGTTCAAACTCCGCGATAGATTTTTATGGTCGACCTCATTTGCTATAACTGCTGTGGTGGCTGGTGTGGTGACTGAGGTCTACTAGAGAGCACATGCTATCTACCCTCTTTGCAATAATTTTAGGATCAAAAAACATCTACAAACTCCTGCTTTCGACACTTACGACGGGATTGTGTTCTGGCGAATACTTCGCGACCGAGGGCAAAATTTTTTAATTTTCCTTTTCCGGAAAAGGTGACATTGAAGGAATATTGTGAGCCCATTTTCAGTTCGGAGATACTAAAATCTCCGATCCTGTTCTGGGTGATGAGAGTCACTGTCTTCTGTTCCTTTCTGTTCAAGTTGCAATCACCATTTCTGTTGCCTGTTCCGCCCGTCAATTTCTGGTAGGTCACGGAAATACTTATCTGTCCAACATTGTGCTTGCCGAGCAAAGGACCTGCTAACTGCAAAGACAAACAGGACCAGACACACACACATACACACCATACAAACACACACATTATACATACATACATACACACACCATACAGACATAGTGTAGATAGCTGAGCAGGCCCTTAATGTGCATTGGTTGGTTTTGCAAAGGTAAAAAATGAATAATACCTAGAGGTTGCATGTTTTGGAATTTGAATTGTAAGCAACTTTGGTTTGCCTTGGACAATTGATGTTATCTTAAGCATCCTGAACTGCACTGTGAACAGAACCTTGACTCTATGACATGCACTGACCAAAGTGCAGCAAGCAGGCGAAATCATTCAGCGCACAGCTTGGGCTCTCCGTCGATGGATATCCGCCATTTCACTCTCCGTGCTCATAGAAAGCTCTTTAAAAGCTAACAACTAATATTGGGTTATGAACAGTACTTCTAAGTTTGAATTAACCCACATGCATGCACACATACACGAAAGAACACAATTAAAACTAAAAACACGCATTTGCACAACTATCCAGATGCACACCCGTCCTGTCCTGTCGAGCCACTTCCACAAGGGTCATGTCGGCCTCCGAAGGGGCAACGGAGAGAGAAGCGGAGAACGCCGTCTTACGGCGTCCGGGACACAACGAGAGGTCGCCATGATTCAGGTCATCTACGACTGACGTATGGCTGGGGAGAACCTGAGCAGCGGTGTCTATTCCTGCCCTGTACCGAATGGAAGCAGCGGCCGCAGGATGCACAGTGCGCGCCACAACACGGCTCCACTGTGACTGGGAATTGAGCCACACACTTGTGACGGGCAAGGCCACCACGGCTCAAGAACCAACGGCCGCAGCAATCACACGGATATGCTCCACGCTGTTCATTCACTGGCTTTGCACGCTCTGCAGTGCCCTTGTTCCGGGCACACTCCTGGAGCGTGAAAATGTCCTCCTGCACACAGAGCAGTTGACAGCAGCAGTCGCACCCCTAAGGACGCAGTGCAAAGATAACTCAGCGCCTGTGGAGGTGTACACTGCCCTCCACTCGGCGCGAGACTCCCGTGCAGTTGCATACTAGCTACCATATACATCACGGGACTTCAGGTTGCACACTGCACAGTCCTTCCAGCGGCGCCGAGGGCCATGGGCCGGGCGCCGAGCAAGCATTGTCCCGAATAGGACCTGCCGCGTCATCCTCTCCAACTCCATGCGGACCACGTGGCCCAACCACTCCAGTTGGTGGTTCGCAACCTTGATATTGAGAGGCTCCGGGTCACCCACAGTTCCGACAGTTGCACGTTGAAAATGTGATCCCTCCAGCACTGCGAGCGGGACACGCCAAGAAGCGACCTCACACATCTCATGTGAAACACGGACAGGTGCTGCAAATCACATTGGAGAGGTGTCCAATACTGGGAACCGTGAAGCAATAGTGACATCACGCAAGCGTTGAACACGCATCTCTTGATGTGGATATCCGGCTATCGGTTGTTAAAAACAGAACTCCTCAATGCAGCACAAGCCTATGAAGCGCTGGCTATACGGGCATCTACGTCCAAAGACGATCGCACGCCACACTGGATGATGGAGTCCAGGTACTAAAAGTCGGGGACGCACTCAATATCAACACCCGCGAGCTGCATAGGCGCACAATCCTCTGCGAAGACTTGGGAACCTGCCACGAGAAGCTTGGTCTTCGATGAGCTGACCATAAGCCCAAATTCAGCCGAGATACTATTGAAGGTGGACAAGGCAAGCTCTGCACCATTCCGCGTAGTCGCGAATAGAGACGAATCATCGGCGAATTAGGAAATCAGTGACAACCACGATGGGATCAGCATGGCGCGTCTTCCAATACAAGTTGCAATCACCATTGTGAGTCTTAAACTCAAATCCGATACCAGGGATGTCTTTTACCGCTCCTGGCCACTTGACGACAATAGCCCACATGAAGATATTGAACAGTACTGGCGCCATGCATCCCTGGCGCAATCCATTGGACACACTGAAGGTGTCCACTGTGATGCCTTCCACGCGAAGCGTGGCGGACATCTCTGAGTGGAAAGAGCGGAGGACCTGCAACATTGAGTTAGAAACTCCAGCATGCGCGAGCACTCTCCACAAGCATTCACGTGGAACAGAATTGTAAAGCCTTCCTCAGATCAATGAATAGGAAGAATCCCTTGGTAGGGTGTTCGATGGTCTTTTCCAACAGCTGTCGCTCACAGAAGATCATGCCCGTACAGGATCGGCCGCGTCTAAACTCACATTGAGTCTCCGGCAGAAATTCAGCCGCTATCACTTGAACGCTTGACTGAATGACACTAGCCAGCACCTTACCTACCACGTCCAGGAGTGCCATCCTTCGCCAGCTATCGCACTTACAGAGGTTGCCGGGCAGCAGCACGAGAGTAGCATCAACCCACTCTTGCGACACGTCACCAGTACGCCACACATCCTGGAACAGGCTCACTAGTCCAACATTGACGGATTCACCTCCAGCCTTCAGTATTTCTGGCAATATACAAGAATCCCCAGCTACCTTGCTGTTCCGTAGTCGTGCCACAGTGCGGCTGACTTCAAGCGCAGCAGGAGTCCCATCAAAACCTTCAGCAAAATGAAGTTCAGGAACAGAGTCAAGTGTGTTTGGCATCCATGTGCTCTGCACGTTGAAAACACCAGAGAAGTGCCCTCTCCAGCATTGGCCCTGCTCCTCAGGAGATTTTCACATGCTCCCATTCGCATCTACTATTGCGAAGGTCTGCACTGGCGGCAGCCCCTGATGTACCGCCTTGAGGCCATGAATGCACTTCCATACTGTTGCGCTATTAAAACGAGACGCAGTAGCTTCTTGTACTTTGGCCCGAATCCACTCCACCCTAGCCAAGTCCACCGTGCCACGTGCCCTTGTCCTGGCAACCTTAAACCGGCAATAGGATGGGGTATCGCGCTGCTGGCCATGATAAACCCAGGAACTGTAGGCAGCATTACGGCCATTTAGAATCGGCTGTAACGTAGGCATTGCCTCTCGAAAACAGTCCAGTTGGTATTGTTTAGAATGACCAAGCGTAGCAGACGCAGCCAAGTCCAGCGTGGATTTGATGACAGACCACTTGCTGTCCACGTCAGCATCCTCCACCCATACCCGCTCTAGTTGTCCAGCAATAGATGCCTGACATATCTCAGCAGTCGTAGGCTCTTCCGCCTCCGCACGGGTAGGCCGCTACTTTGATTGCGCAATATTGTATCGCCGTTGGCCATTACCGCCGCTGTGCTTTGAAGGCCGCAGCCTTCCGGACAGTTCAAACACTAAACATATCAGTTGGTGGTCACTACCGCATTCCACATGTCTGATCACAGATACACCCGAACAGTGCCGGCGGTCCACATCTCGAACCAGAATGTAAATCGATGCAGTGCCATTGCAGGGTGCACCGGTGCTGCCAAGTTCGTTGGAACACGCCCGGCTTGGGTACCAGTTGTTGGTGACAAGTAACTGGTTCATGGCAGCAAAGGACAACAGCTCTGTCCCTGAAAAGTTCAGGGAGCCCATGCAATGGCTGCCTCAGACACCATCGTACTACACATCTCCACACAGTCCAGAGCCCACTCGCACAATAAAATCTCCGAGTACTATACAATGGTCCCTAACTGGTTCATTACACATTGTTTCAAATCTATATTCTCACGATAGCCAGTGGCCAATAAGAGATATGTTGTTCTTGTTGTGTTTATTTTAATTCGCAAACCAATCTGCGCAATGAAAAGGTGGCGAATGCAGATAGAAAGCAGTAATAAATGAAATTGGGGAGGGATGTAATAGGGATAGAGGGGAGAAAAACTAAGCCAGCTGACAATCAAACAGGACGTTGGGTGTGCGGGATCATGCTGGCGCGGAACTGGCGGAGCGTGGAGATGGCACACATACACACAGACACACACACACACAGACACACACACAGACACAGACACACACACACACACACACACACACACACACACACAAACACACACACACACACATGCACAGACACCTTGAACCTTGAAAATTGAACGTGCCCATTGCCGATGGAAATGATAGCAAAGGGAATATCTGCTAGCTTTGCAGTACGGAGCATGACGCTTGAGATCCCAGGGACGATGGCAAACCTTCCCACATGCGCAGCGGAAGTCAGAGTCAGGATCAGGGGGAGCATGGGCAGGAACCCGACGGTCAGCAATCTGCCTCCAGGCAGAGCAATCTTGTGCAGCAGCAAACAAGCAGTCAGAAAGCACAGATGGACTGGTGGAGTGGAGGTCATCGACGACGATGTCACGCCTCCGCTTACGTGGACCATGGCGAGAGAACTCCCCAAACAAAACTCGCTTCGGCATACGGTCGTCGGTCATCCGGCCAACATGTCCAAGCCACCGCAGTCGATACTCTCGGATAATGTCTGCGACATCACAGTCAATGCGGAGGGTTCTGGCCATGGTAAAGGAGGTGACGCGGTTGTCCCACTGGTCCTGCTTGGAGATTCCAACGCGGACACACTGGTAATGAAGCGCGTTGAGAGACCGCAAGCCTGGTGCATTCGGCGTCCACGTCTCTGCTCCGTACAGGAGGGTCGTCAGTACAAGGGTGATATATATGTGGCACCAACAGCGGAGAGATAACCACCGATTCTCAAGCACACACACTCACCTTCTTTCCTTCCTTGCACCACTGCCATGTCCGGCTATGTGACCCCAAAAGGATAGACTCGGATTTGTGCTGTCCATCAGGGCGCTCGACGGGAGTGTCTTGTCGTGTTACATTTGTGGCGACTCTCATCTTGTCGTCGACGACAACAACAGTGGCATACCGGGGATTGGAACGGCTTCATTACCGGTCGAGTCCTGATGGTCATGATGTGCTCAACTCCGTCACGGCACCTCAGACGCCATTCCACCCTGTGCCAGGCGATGGCATTGAAGTCGTCAAC
This sequence comes from Sycon ciliatum, assembly GCF_964019385.1. Classification (NCBI taxonomy): domain Eukaryota; kingdom Metazoa; phylum Porifera; class Calcarea; order Leucosolenida; family Sycettidae; genus Sycon; species Sycon ciliatum. The sequence goes on along the minus strand of NC_088653.1, from coordinate 26,242,616 downwards.
TGGAATGCCGATGGAGGTACGGTTAGCCGTTGCAACATCCTACCGCCGCTTCCTGGGGCCATGAGGCGGGCGCTTAGCTGGCAGGGCGTCGTACATCAGCTGCAGCGGAAAGGTGTGCATGGGGCATGCTGGAATCAGCCCTGGAAAGCAAGCCACAGAGGCGCTTCAAGAACCTTTTGCATTCAGGGAGGCAACACCAGAAGTTGACAACACCAACGGGCTGAGTGTGCCACAATTCTCGTTGAGGATTCGTTCAGGGGCGTAATGTCACTATTTTTTAACACGAACATGAGTCACCCCACACAGCCATCTGGGCAAGGGCGTTTGTTGTGTTGAGCCATGCATCCTTGATCCCAGCATACTCACATGCATTACTCTAGCAATCCATATTTGGCAATGCTCAATGGGTTGGCTCCCAGCTCGGCCCCAGACATGTTCAAGTTTCAACTACATTCTCCATTAATTAATTTTCCTTGGATACTGAGCCAGAAAGAGTTATGAAGTAACTATCTATGACTAACGAGATGATTGACAATCACCAGTCAGAAAGTAGCGAGGCACACCCTGTTTTTTTTTCTTCTATTTTATATTTCTTCGCGATTTCAAGTGGAGCCCTTCATATATTACTGGCTCAGTATCCGGGTTAAATGGAAAATAAGTGGGAAATTAAGTATAAAATAGAATAAACAAGACAAGGTCAAGTGAAGGAGATATGAAGTAACTATCCATTACTAACGAGATGATTAACCAATCACCAGTCAGAAGGTAGCGAGGCACACCGTTTGTTTTTTCCTTCTATTTTAAAAATCGTTCCCTTGCCTTGTCTTGTTTATTTTTTATACTTAATTTCCCACTTATTTTCCATTTAACTCGGATACTAAGCCAGTAATATAATTATCCCTCCGAGAAATAAATGCATTCAAAAGAGAAGTTACACCGATCAGAGCATCATCTATTTGCACATGCTCCAACCCCCGCTGTAGCCCAGCCTAGGTATAGTATTTTAATCAAGGTATATCGCCTACCTGCCCTCGCAATGGATATACTTCCTTCCTCGTCTTAACTTAAATGAAGCATTCAAACCACGGCTGCCACTAGCCACTGTTTCTCCCGGTTTATTGCACCCACTCTGATTGATATCACATAGTACTGTCTCTCTCTTATTGGCTACGGCCACCGTGAGAATAAAGATAATAATAATAATTATGAAGGGCTCCAATGTAAAGCGCGATAATGACCAAACCGCAATTTTGGCGTTTTTTTGTCACGAAAGCCCCAACTTGGACTTCCTATTCAGGTGAGCATGCTTTGTCTGTCATGCGTCATGTCTCAATTTGTATTCAATTTCGAATTTTTCAAATTGTTGTTTGCGTAGTGTGCCACGGTAAGCCTATAGGCTATATGCTCCACCACTGGTCGCTTTGTGCCGTCCAGAATTCTGTTCTCTATTGTGCCCATTTCCACGTGTACTCTAGGTCCAGGGAACGAAAGAATTCGTTTTCACCCCACGGACGACTCTGTGTCGTTTTCACGAGTCAAAACGCCGTACACATCACAGTCAAAATGATGCCTGAAGTTTGTGTTCTTCTGCAAAATGCGATAAATGTCACTGATTCTGCAGTGCGGACTGAAAAAGAAAAAAATGCACTTCCTGAAATTTCCACAAAATGGATTTGTCTCGTTCTGAATTGGAGCACTTCAAATGGAATAAAGAGAAGAATGTGCTTGTGATTTCTTCTCTTTTTCCCGTTTATTTTCCATTCCTCAATTTTCTGCTCCGTTTTCTGCTTAGCTTTCTGCTCAACTTTCCTCTCACCGTTCCTCTCACCTTTCTGTCCAGTTTTCAGCTCAGTTTTCTGCTCAGTTTTCTGCTCAAGGTTGTGCTCAGTTCTGGTGGATCCTCTGTTCCTGTTCAGCTGTCATTCTGTTAATGTTTACGTTCAGCAGTAGCTGCTGGCTTTGCTGGGAATTGAAGATTTTCTGCAGGCCTTCTAGTGACACTTGTACTCTTCAGCAGTGTCTCAGTTTGCCGCAGCAGTCACACTCACTTCCATACTGCCTAGTGCTCTGAGGAAAGGACGGATGAAGCGGATAGTCATGAAAACACGCATTGCTCTTGTTTGCCCCTAGCTTGCTATGACATGACCTGTCTGCTTTTGTCTTGCGAGTGTCTGGTATAAACTACTAGTACCCCTGGTGTGAACAGTTAGTTCTCACCGGGCTTCGCAGTGACATGGCAACCAAACTAGCTTACCTTCAAACGAAACGTGACTGCAGTCACATTGACTTTCACCACAGTGACGAATTCTGTCCAGAAGTGGAGGTAGACAGAGAAAGATCAATCTTTAGAACCCTCTGAGCCCTTCCAGGGCGAACCTGGATTCCTACTCAATTTGAGCCAAAAAATGGAAATTTAAAACAGTTGCCAGATCAGTGTGAAAATTTTGGGTGACATCTACAATGTTTCAAGGGTAGAAATGGCTATTCAAAATCTGTACAATTTTGCGATTTTCACAGTATTGTTTGCTATTCACATTGTTCCGTTATATACAGTTCTGGTTCAAGTATCCTGCTTCAGCTTTATTCAATACTTGGCTTGTGAGTGGTACTGACCCCAACAGGGCACCATGCAGAAAGCAGGGCGCCTGGTGCAATACCGCAAACATAGCAGGTCTCGCGCCGGCGTCTGTACACATGGCATACAACGCAAGCTCGCATTCGCACTGCTTTCTTTTTCCTTGATGGAATCTTCTCAGCTACATGCTGGCCAACAAGCCTCTCCTGTACTCCTGGGCATGTTACAGCAGTCGCAATCTCTTCTTCGTCTGCAGCAAGCAAAAGTGCTCGCACGACCTCTCTGAGAAAGATGTAGTGGTTCGGTTTTCCAACGGTTGATTTTGAATGAGCGATGTAGGCATTTTGCAGAGCTTCTTCAATGAAATGGAATGTCAGCTTCTTATACCATTTCAACGTCTTGCATACTGCAGAATGCGTTGCGACCATGACATCATTTTATCTACGCCACCCATGTGAACGTTACTCTCCTGGTTGAGGCGCAATCGGCTGATGTGCTGACCTTCGCGGCTTCGTTTCCGCGTGCGCATGGTGCTGACTTTGTGCATTATGTACAGTAAGTAAACCACTTTGCGGTCATGAAGTTTTACGGTTCCCAGCTTGCCCTTGCGCCGAAAAGCAAATTGACCTTTCGGTACTTTGGCGCTTTTGAGAACTTCTGGAATACCGATGCGGTTTGCGCGAAGATTGCCACAAACACCAGTGCCGTTCGTCGACAGGTATTCGCTCAGTGGAAGGGATGTGTAGAAGTTGTCAAGGAACAACTGGTGTCCTTTGTTCAGAAGACCTTGCATGAGGTGTACTACAAGTGCGCCAGTTGCTCCTAGCTCAGCTGCTAGTGGTAAGGCTGCTGTTTTCCCGACGTATACAAGCGAGTTCCAGAAGTATCCGTCCGTGTCTATAGCGCATAGATCTTTAACGTTACACCGAAGCGGGCGCGTTTGCTGCGGATGAACTGCCTGAACAGGACACGTCCTTTGAATTTTACTAGCTCCTCGTCAATGCTGATGTATTTGGATTGGCGATACACTGACTGAAACCGTGCTAGCAGTAAGTCTATAAGAGGCCGGACCTTGTCTCCAGTGTTTTACCTTACACTTAGTTACTGCATGCTTGTGGCACACGACAGTCACAAGCAACACGAGGAGTAAATATTGTTGGTAGTAATCATTACGAAGGTAAGCAAGACGATTACCACAAGAACAATGTAAAACGTAGATGCTGCTACAAATCCAGTATGCCTATAAGTATTATAACAAGATCAACGTTTTTCTGATTGCATAGTGGCCGATAGTGATACAACGAAGAGTCTTGATACAACGAAATGCACTTTACTCACTGGTGCCAATGTCCGACGATAAATACAATGTGGTTACTGCCTGCACAGATAGTGTTCAACAAGGATCCCAAACCGTTGAAAGTTCTAAGACGATCCAATGACAAGGAAGTCAGCACCAGCATCCATAATGACGTGGTATCTCGTCGTGACTTGTAGTATGGCCCTTACTTTGAACCAATTGACTATGTATCATAACAGTGCACTCTTCGTCAATTCTCTAGTCCAACTACTAAAATGCAACTTGTCTCCCGAGCTCCATCGCTCTTAAACCTTAACTGGATTGAAAAGAAAGGCAGCATCTTGTTTTTGGTATAGCTGTACCTTGGTAATTGTATTCAGAACGAAGTTGCGTCAATCCCCAAAATGCGTAGATGTACCTGGGATAAGTAAGATATTGACCCGCTTACTCGGGTGTTACCGTACCCTCATATCATCCCTCCTGCTACGCAGTCGGGATGATATTCGGGAGGTAACACCCTCGTACTTGGTAATATCCTATACGTACATGTACGTAGATCTACGTGTACAAATGACCGGCCAACTGGACTAAAAAGCGCTCGAAATAAAATAATCGGTTGTCCCTCTTTGGGAACAAAATCGGTCGGTTTGTCGGACAGGCGATCAAAAAATCGGACGATTTCCGAAAAATCGGAGCAAGTGGCAGCCCTGGTATACTTAAAGGGGTTGTGACGGAGAGGAGCATCATCATGGCTGACCATGGCGAGTCGATTGTCTGAGCCAGTTGTGGTGCGTAGAAAGGGATAGACGAGAGCAGCATTATAGCGAGTGGAGTGCCCAGAGCCAGTTTGTTCTTCACAGATGGTGATAAACGTTCCGTTTTGTTTGTTTTATGTTTGCATTCCGGTGCTGTGGGGAGCCTGGGACAGAAGAGAGGCGGGGAGGGATTTCCAATCACTAATGCTGCAGTGTGAGAATGAGCACTTGAATGCCAGCGGGACAGATGCAAGCAGCTGGTGTTGGAGCTGGCGGTCATGGCCAATGACAGTTGCAAGCAGCTGGTGTTGGAGCTGGTGGCCATGGCCAAATACAGATTCAAGCACCTGGTATTGGAGCTGGTGGTCATGGGCAATGAAACCACCGTGGTCACTACGAGTTCTGGGGCTGAATGAGGGGAAATGGTGTGGTGGCCAAACAGAGAGCAGCTACGGAGGACCAGACAGGTAATGCAGCTTGTATAGGCAGGCAAGCGGGGCGACAGTACGGCGGGTAGCCCGGCTAGGTAATAGTGCACCTGGAACGATGATTCGCAGAGGGCAGCGTTGGATATGATCCGGGCATTGCAAGTAGCAGGCTAGAGCACATATCAAGCCTGAGCTTGGAATTTAACAGTAACGCGTTTCCGGACTTGGAGCTTCGGCTCTTCTATGCTCCTTTCTATATGCTCAGTGTGCGCGACGTGTTGTCTCGACCTTGGCCATTCAGGGTGGTTGTTTCGGGACGAGCTACCTCGTCCTTGGCATTGACTGGGTATAAAAAAATGGATATTTCAAGCCTATTTCTGACAAAATTACTTCATGAGAAACCGGTGCTATCTAAACCACTGACTTATGGACCGGACATATGCACTTCAATGAGGCTGGCTTTGTGAAGTGCCAGAGTCACTCGTATGTAACCTGTAGCGTTCAATGCACGGATTTATGGTGACGCAGCAATAGACCAATCAGAATCATTCATAAAGGTGTGAACTACCAGCTGACTTTCCGGTGCATCCGGTGCCTTGAAGCTGCCTGGAGCGTGAACAACTTAAGATTTAGATTCTTCCTAAAAGCTTTCGCTGGGACTGGCTTCTGACTGTCTGCTGTCGGAGCTTTGTGTGGAAATCACACTGCTTGCTCGTGATACAATCAACTTTCACACACCTTGTAAACACCAATACTCATGACTCAGCTCCTTCTCCAAGCCTCATGCCCAGGCCAATGCTTAGCCACTGCTCGGAAAGTGAACCTGTTTACGGCAAGGTTCATCCAGAAAAAAAACAATAATATTTGAAAGCTTACCTAAACACTTTGGTATCGTAGTAAGAGTTTCATGATCGACGCACGTTGATGTTGCAGGTCCACTCAACCAAAAGCCAGCATTACAAGTAAATTTGATAGCTTCGAATTGTTTGATTGACGCCTTATTGGGACTGCCATTCAAAAATTTCGGCACTGAGCATGTAATCTCTGTAAATCAAGAAAAATAATCCGGGTTGGTATGGTACGTATTAACTATAAGATTGGTGGCTATAGTGATCAAATTCTCAAATTCATTTTCATTTGCCAACCCTACGTATGCACAGCTGCCGCGTATAGTAATAATCGTATATAATATTATATCACCTATAGTGATGAATTCAAATTTCAAAAGACGTCTACTGCGTTATTTTTGCATCAGTTAAAGTAATAATTATTAGAAAATTACAGGCCAAACGCCTCATACTTCTCTTTTCTCCCCGAAACTGAACACTTGTTATGTATCACCTATAAGATCGGCGGCTCTAGTAATATAGCGGCTGTAGTGATATAGCGGCTATAGTGATCAAATTCCAGCGGAACAGATGCAACCAGCTGGTGTTGGAGCTGGTGGTCATGGCCAATGACAGATGCAAGCAGCTGGTGTTGGAGCTGGCGGTCATGGCCAATGACAGATTCAAGCACCTGGTGTTGGAGCTAGTGGTCATGGGCAATGAAACCACCGTGCTCACTACTAGTTCTGGGGCTGAATGAGGGGAAATGGTGCGTTGGCAAAACAGAGAGCAGCTACGGAGGACCAGACAGGTAATGCAGCTTGTATAGGCAGGCAAGTGAGGGAACAGTACGGCGGATAGCCCGGCTAGATAATAGTGAACCTGGAACGATGATTGGCAGAGGGCAGCGTTGGATATGATCCAGGCATTGCAAGTAGCGGGTGGAGCACATATCCAGCCGGAGCTTGGAATTCAACATTCACCCGTTTTCCGGACTTGAAGCTTCGGTGCTTCTATGCTCGTTTCTATAATAATTATTATGCTCAATGTGCGCGACGAGTTATCTCGTCCTTGGCCATTCAGGGTGGTTGTTTCAGGACGAGCTATCTCGTCCTTGGCATTGACTGGGTATAAAAAAATGGATATTTCAAGCCTATTTCTGACAAAATTACTTCATGAGAAACCGGTGCTATCTAAACCACTGACTTATGGACCGGACATATGCACTTCAATGAGGCTGGCTTTGTGAAGTGCCAGAGTCACTCGTATGTAACCTGTAGCGTTCAATGCACGGATTTATGGTGACGCAGCAATAGACCAATCAGAATCATTCATAAAGGTGTGAACTACCAGCTGACTTTCCGGTGCATCCGGTGCCTTGAAGCTGCCTGGAGCGTGAACAACTTAAGATTTAGATTCTTCTTAAAAGCTTTCGCTGGGACTGGCTTCTGACTGTCTGCTGTCGGAGCTTTGTGTGGAAATCACACTGCTTGCTCGTGATACAATCAACTTTCACACACCTTGTAAACACCAATACTCATGACTCAGCTCCTTCTCCAAGCCTCATGCCCAGGCCAATGCTTAGCCACTGCTCGGAAAGTGAACCTGTTTACGGCAAGGTTCATCCAGAAAAAAAACAATTTGAAAGCTTACCTAAACACTTTGGTATCGTAGTAAGAGTTTCACCGTGCTCACTACTAGTTCTGGGGCTGAATGAGGGGAAATGGTGCGTTGGCAAAACAGAGAGCAGCTACGGAGGACCAGACAGGTAATGCAGCTTGTGTAGGCAGGCAAGTGAGGGAACAGTACGGCGGATAGCCCGGCTAGATAATAGTGAACCTGGAACGATGATTGGCAGAGGGCAGCGTTGGATATGATCCAGGCATTGCAAGTAGCGGGTGGAGCACATATCCAGCCGGAGCTTGGAATTCAACATTCACCCGTTTTCCGGACTTGAAGCTTCGGTGCTTCTATGCTCGTTTCTATAATAATTATTATGCTCAATGTGCGCGACAAGTTATCTCGTCCTTGGCCATACAGGGTGGTTGTTTCAGGACGAGCTATCTCGTCCTTGGCATTGACTGGGTAAAAAAAATGGATATTTCAAACCTATTTCTGACAAAATTACTTCATGAGAAACCGGTGCTATCTAAACCACTGACTTATGGACCGGACATGTGCACTGCAATGGGGCTGGCTTTGGGAATCACCAGAGTCACTCGCACGTAACCTGTAGCGTTGGATGTAATAGACCAATCAGAAATTGGACAGCTTCGAAATATTTGATTGATGTGCTATTGGATCTGCCATTAAAAATATTCCGCACTGGGCATGTAATCTCTGTAAATCAAGAAAAATAATCCGGGTTGGTACGGTGCGTATCAACTATAAGATTGGCGGCTATAGTGATCAAATTCTCAAATTCATTTTCATTTGCCAACCCTAAGTATGCACAGCTACCGCGTATAGTAATAATCATCTATAATATTATATCACCTATAGTGATAAATTCAAATTTCGAAAGACCGCTATTGCGTTATTTTTGCAACAGTTAAAGTAATTATTAGAAAATTACAGGCCACACACCTCGTACTGTTCTGTTCTCCCCGAAACGCAACACTTGTTATTTATCACATATACGATCGGCGGCTCTAGTAATATAGCGGCTATAGTGATCAAATTCTCAAAATTCATTTTCATTTGCCAAACCTAAGTGTGCACAGCTACCGCGTATAGAAATAATCGTCTATAGTATTGTATCACCTATAGTGATAAAATGCAAATTTCAAAAGACCGCCACAGCGTTGTTTTTGCATCGGTTAACTGGCATTGTGGATAGCACCTACCCAGTCCAATGCACTTTTTGTCTTTCAACATGATTTGTAGGTTGCTGTTCTCTTTTTAAAAAAAGGAAGAAGGACAAAATGTTACGAGTTGTGACTAACTGTCCACCAACGTAACCAGATCTTATACAGTCAGCGAGTGCGACAAAATGGCACAAAACTGACAAGGAGTACTGAGACATTCGGCGACCTGACACTTAGCTCCAACACTTCTCCAAGGCGCAAACCAACAACATTCCAACTTGGAAGGCTCAGGTTCGGAAAGATCCAAGAGAGGAAGGAAAGCGCAACGAAGAAGAGCATGAGCTACGCATCACGGCAACAAAGAATGCCGAAAGTTACTGGATGATGACGAAACTAGTAAGACTATTGGACGCACCCGCCTTACTGCAACTCGATGACGCAAAGCAACAGACCACCCAACTTGGGAGGCTCAAGTTTATGTAATAAACATAGAAAGGGGAAGCTAAGCGAAGACGAATTTTGACAAACCGAAACGTCAGCATCCTACTGAACTCCACTATCATGTATGATGGACTAGTTATGTACAATAACAAGTAGTTCAACACGACGTACGTTTCGCCGTATAGGTCATGACGGCTCATCAGGCGTACTAAAATGTTACTCGGATGGTGAGCCAATTACATAATTGTGAAAAGAAGAAGGACAAAATGTTACGAATCATGACTAACTGTCCACTAACGTAACCAGATCTTATACAGTCAGCGAGTGCGACAAAATTGCACAAAACTGACAAGGAGTACTGAGACATACCGCGACCTGACACCTACCTCCAACACTTCTCCAAGGCGCAAACCAACAACCTTCCAAATTGGAAGGCTAAGGTTCGGAAAGGTACAAGTTGGGTGG